>NC_139080.1:55803886-56149608 GCF_965140915.1 Aythya marila | reverse complement strand
AATTGCTTCAGGGAAACCTTGAATAAGGAAACCATAACTAAGAACAACCTGATCTTTTCCATTTGTTTACATGTCCTAAAAGCAAATTGTGATGTTTTAATATTTCAGGCAAATTAGTTGCTTAGGGAAGGTCAACAGCCCACTGATGTTTTCCTGGGGTCCTGGTGGATGACAGCTTGACCATGAGCCAGCAGTGTGCCCTCGTGGCCAAGAGGGCTAATAGGATCCTGGAGTGCATTAAAAAGAGCATAGCCAACAGGTCAAGAGAGGTGACCCTCCCCCTCTACTCTGCCCTGGTCAGGCCTCACCTGGAGTACTGTGTCCGGTTCTGGGCTCCCTGTTACAAAAAAAGACAGGGATCTCCTGGAAAAAGTCCAGTGGAGGGCAATAAGGATGATATGGGGCCTGAAGCATCTTCCTTATGAGGGAAGGCTGAGAGACTTGGGTCTGTTCAGCCTGGAGAAAAGAAGACTGAGAGGGGATCTCATCAATGTGTATAAATACCTGAGGTGTGGGAGACAGAGAGATTTGGCCAACCTCTTTTCAGTGGTTTGTGGGGACAGGACAAAGAGCAATAGCGACAAGATGGAGCACAGGAAGTTCCACACCAACATGCAAAAGAAATTCTTCACAGTGAGGGTGACGGAGCACTGGTACAGGCTGCCCAGGGGGGTTGTGGAGTCTCCTTCTCTGGAGATATTCAAAGCCCGTCTGGCTGTCTACCTGGGCAGCCTGCTCTAAGCAATCTGCTTTGGCAGGGGGTGTGGACCCAATGATCTTTTGAGGTCCCTTCCAACCCCTACAATTCTGTGATTCTGTGATGTTTAGACTATAGACATACTAGGGAGAAAATAAGTTTAATAGGCTCTGGTCATGAAAAAGGTTCATTGAGGAGCTGAATGAAGAAGGTGCTTAAACTGTCCCAGAGTGATTCCTTAACACCTCCACAGTCCTCTCATTGCTGGTGGCTGAGTTTGATTCCCAATACGGCCAGTTTCGATCCTTTCTACTTGTATTAATAATGTTAATATACCGATTATAGAGTAGAGAACACAGTGAATACACTCCCGCCCCCCCCCCCCCCCCCCGCCCCCCTTTTTTTTTCTGAAAGGGAGAATAGCTGATCACTTGTGGATTCTCTGGAAAATTAGGACCATACAATCCAGGGTGGGAATGGAGTTTTCCTGTGTCTCTCTGTGCAAGTGTGCAAGAAGAGAGAGAAAAATCCCTGTGCTGACTTACCCAACTTTCACCACTATGCAGCAAGAGTGACCTTCATGCCTCCTTTCTCCTAAGAAGCTGCCTAAGGCCCCTGACATCATGAAAACAGCAGCTGGCAATGTGCACACAAAGCAAGTGGTTATGGGACAGAGACATCTGAGGTATTCGATTTTGAACGCATAAAGACAGCATATAATTGAAATCACGGCTTATTTTGTCTTGTTTTGCCATTGTCACAAATTTAAACACAGTGCCCTTGTAACATTTTTGTAAAATACCTTCCAGGGATAAAAGTGACAAAAAATCACTTGCAGATTGTATTTAAGAGTAGGTCACATTTTTTCTGTGCTGTTTGTGGTTTTCTGATGTATGAGAAAAACAAGACACCACTGCTTAAACTTTCCAAGTCAGATGATGTACTTGAAGATACCAATCTAAGGAAACAAGTGGGGAAGAAAGAATAAAGCAAGTGTTTTCTGTCACCTTGGCAAAATAATACAGCATTTAAATAACAAGAAAGAAGCAATGTTTTTCAGATGTTCTGAGGAAGAGATCTCTTAACATGAGCCTCTCCTGGGATTTCTCATGCTGTAACAACTGAAAAATTTAGTTATTTATGTACTGGTGTTCTGTCTTAAAGGTTCTGATTTAATCAGTTCTGAACAGAGCATAAACTCAACAAGTTGAGAGAGCACAGTTTTGAGAACAAACCTCTGCTATTACATTGGCCACATCAGTCCCTCCTGGCTTACTCATACCTTCGTGTTCTGTGCACAGATTTGATAATAGACTTCTCTTGACACTTTGCCAAAATTCTGACATCTTTCAAAATATGTACATATCCACATCCATCTGTTAATTGCATTTGGAGTAGTTCTGCAAAGGGGAACACAGAGTAACTCAAGAAAAAGGCCAAATTACCAAAGTGTTCAACACTTGATTCTAATTTTCCATTAACCTCATGTAAAAGTAGGATGGTCTTAATGGTATCCTGGCAATTGTCTGTCTGGTTTAAATCTGATAAATATGCACAGATATATATATATATATGAATATATGTATATATATATATGTGTATATATATATATATATACAGATATTGCAAATATGCTGCACTGAATGGAGTGGCAGTAGATTTCTGATAACCAAATTTTGATGTATTTTTTTTAGCATTGACCATTAAAAATAATAACACTTTCTGTTTAAGATGATGTTTAAAAGTGTCATCTCATGTCTTCCTTGATCTTGGTGAGAATGAAACCAGAATCAGATCTCTTTAACTATGTGTTTTGATGTTACTCCAAAAACTGTAGGAAATTGATCTCACTTAAGAATCTCAATCAGAAACCATTATTCAGGATTATGTCTAGAGGCCTGGCAAAGAACAAAGTCAGAGCATTGGCATTATACAGAGAATTGTCTCTGGAAAAAAATCTATAAAAACAATGATTTGCCATCTCTTAAAGTACTTTTATCTAAATAGCTATTATTTAAAATAAACATGTGAACAGTGAAAAACAAAACCATTTTACAGTATGTTTTGTTTTCTGCAGAAGAGATGCTCTCTTTTCTGTTATTTACCTTTGACTTTCTCTGATTTTGTTTGTTTGTTTGTTTGTGCATATAGCCACTGGAAAATGTAAGGGTAAAAGGAGGGAAAGAACAGGAGAGAGAAAAGGAAGAGAGAGAAAAGGAAGGAAAATTTCAGTGATTGTGAAGTTTCATATAAAAAACATTTGACAAAATATCTTGAAAGAAGGCACGAAGAGCACACATCTTGGATGTTCCCACTGCATGTCCTGGCTGTGCCTCAGCAAGCAAGGGCCATGTGCACACTCTGCCTCTACCCAAGCCAGACAAAGACAGGCTGTGAAACTGATCTGGGTTCTGGACCTGATGTCAGGTTCTGGAGCAACTTATCACTCACAATGGCTAAAGCCACTAGATATCATCCTTCTGGGTTTGGGGAGCTCGGCCTTTAGAGAGACCATTGCACCACCAATAAAAAGTTGCTGTGGAATGGAACAAGGCAAGGCCATAGATTCAAGAGGTTAAACAGGACCCAGGGGGCACAAACTGACCAGAGGGAAAACAAAGCTTGCAATGGAATACCCACTGGCCAAAAGAGAGATAAGGAAAACTTAGGGAAGCAATAAATATAAATTACTGATTCTGTATATATTTAAATAGTAAGTGCTAGGTTTTCACTCCTTTTCTTACTGATACTTGTTGTAATATTCTCTCTCCTATTATTTCATGTTTTCATAATAGAACTTTTAGGTTGCCACTAACAAAAAATGCTGCAAAATTAAAATATGTCTGAAAAGATGTCATCACAGTGCAAGAACATATCTACCTTACCTGTGTAACCGACCTAGCCTATTTGGATTAGACTACATCCTTATAAGATTATTTTATTTCATTCAATTTATTTTTTTTAGACTTGAATCTATGTTATTTTTCAAGTGCAAAGTTTGTATCCACATACAGCTTTTATTTCTAGTTGCAGGCTACAGAATGGATTAGTGTTTAATTACTGTCAAAGGTAAACTAGGCAATGTCCTTTATTTTTAAACTTTAGGGATGAATTTTAAAGTGCATTTCTCCCACTGTCTGTACATATGTATACCAGAATAGTCATTCAGATACAGGAGACTGGAAAACATCCTGGAGTTTATATACAAGTTTATATGGAGAATGTATGCTCCACAGCTCACTCAGTGACTCTCAGAAGCTCTTATTAAAGTTATTTTTTTTCTGATCTGCCAAGTGGATATGACATTTTCTCATTAGCTAAAGCAAAATTGTTCTCACATATACAACATCCAGAAGAACTTTGTGCTCCAGATTCTGCTCTCTTTTGTGATCCAGAGTAACTATGATATTAGGTGCTAGCAATGTGCATTGCTTTGTTTTTGTTTTGTTTTGTTTGTTGCTCTGGCAATCTCCAGCCTTTCATCCCATATTTATAAGTCTGGGCTGTTCCATCTAGAGAGATTTAAGATGGGATCCCAAGAGTATGAGCCAGGTAAGGCAGGTGATACTCTTCTGAGTTTTCTGGAAAGGGGCTGTTCTCACTCAACACCAAAGTCTCTCTGCTCAGATCTGGCAGGGCTGAAGAGGAGTAAACAGCTGTTTTTGGAAGGAGAACACTCCTTGATCAGACACTTTCAGTGACTCAGATATCTTCTGTCTGTAGGCGCTTGTACTTGACAGGATGAGGGAAATCATTGTGCCTTAAGGTAAGTGTGCCTAACTAGTGAGGCCATCTGTTGACTGGGAAGCTGGCTTGGTGGAGATGCTTACCCCTTGCAGAACTTAAAGCTGAGTGACAGTAACGCCGTTCTCAGTGCTTGTGCAGTCTGCACAGGGGGGAACATGACCAATACCCCAAACTTACAAGAACAAATGGGTACTGTCAGGATCTCAATGTCAATGTCATTTATTGAAAGGATGCTGTCATATTATCCTGGAGTGCTCATCTGTTGATTTATATTCTCAGTACTGAAAAACTTGTTAACATTGGTTCATTGCCAGCATTCTGCCTGGCACAACTTTGACTGACATTGATTGCTGCACTGTTGGCAGTGCCTTCATAATCACAGATCCACTGTATCCTTCATAGTGTAGGTGCAAATGAATATGTCAGACCATTACATCCCAGGCAAATGAATGCTAGGGAAGAAGATACATGAAGAGGCAGAGGGAGCAGATTCCCTTGAGAAACCAAATGCTGATTACTTGTGCCTTTTGGCCTTCTTCTCTCCTCTGTCCCCGTGTTTTTTCTTTCTTTCTCCTTTTATTTTAAGCTATGAAAAAGTGAACTATGCTAGCAAAAATTCAAAGTAGAGAAATGTCCTGATACAGGACAAGCAGACTCTTCAAGCAGAAAGATAGGTTGAACTGAAACTTCTTAATGGCCTAGGCCCATGTCTAATACTGTACACAGGAACCCTTCCCACCCTCACAGAGAGGGTCTACACTGCAGGGATGCCCTGCAGGACCCTCTCTTGGAAAGATCCCCACTGTCAAGTACCCACAGTTTCTCTTTCAGGTCTCACTAAACATCCCTTCTTCCCTATCCATCTGTACATTTTTCTCTGTGCAGATTCAGTCACAGGATACAACACTTTCACTCCTCAGGTTGCATGCCAGTTATTTTACATGGTAGTCGATTATTTTTTTCCTATTTTTTGAGCTTTGTGGGGTTTTGTTTGTTTGTTTTTGGTGTGTGTGTGTATGTGTGTGAAATGTTGTAAATAACAGATGGGTCTGAGCTGCGCAGTCTCTGTGTGGGAATCAGGGGGCTACTGTGAGTCCATGGTCAAAATCAGTGTTTGAAACATTTCATGCTTCTGTGTCTTCTGCTGTCCAAAAAGACAGCAAACAATTTCAGCTGGCATAAGCAAGTCTACTCCCACTGAAGTTATCCAATATGTATGGGCTAAGGTTTTATCTCCAAACTGTGGCCGGCAAGGTCCTCCTCAGAGAGGCCTTCTGTATCTTATGGTCTTCATTTCATGTTTTGCTGCCATCTGTTTTCCTGTTTTCATCTGTTTTTCTCTGGCATAAGAACAATGCTTCTTGGGGAAAAAAAAATAAAAATAAAAAAAATAAAAATGGAAATAAAAGAAAACCAGGGAAGAAAAAAAAAAAAAAAAAAGAGGAAATTATACCAAGAGTCATCACATGAAAAGTGGAGCAGGTCAATCTAACCTTATTTTCCAGGACAACACCAGAAGAGCTTGTGGTTTTTACTTTTTATTTTATTATTTTGTTTTTGTTGTTTTTAATCTGAAAGCCAGATGTTTAATGTTAACCTCTGCAAATCTTCAAGCCATAGGAAAGGGGAGGAAGACATGGGTATATGGCACCACTTCCAAATTTAACATTGTAATGCTAGGCACTCTACTGAAGAAGATATTTACAAGTTTACTTAAGGAAAAACAGTTTTTAAGAAAAGTGGATTGCATTCTCTTTCCTGGAAAAACAAAAAAAAAAACACCCTGTCATAGACACAGACTGACATACTGCTACAATAAACTTGTCTCACATTGAACAAGGTTGGAGAAAATTGTCTCCAACACAAAGATCTCAGCGTACAATCTCTATATGAAAGTCATATTGGCTCATATTGGCTTCTAATGTAAAGTCCCTGAGAGTTGTAGAAGAAATGTAATAGATAAGTCATTTGCTATCTTCTGTTCTCATTTCCTAAACTTGTAGGACAAAACCCATTGACACCTGAAATTGCAGGGGACAGAATGTCCACCACATTACTGACTAAATTGTGCACGTTTTGTCCACATTTAGGGATGTGTACCTTACACCTTCTCTGAACTAGTTATGCCATAACATCTCCACAAGCTCATGCATGGTCAATTCAAATGAGCAGCAATAAAATTTCCTAAGGCACTTCGAAAATATTGAACTAAAGGCTTAAACCACTTTACGTGGCAGCCCTTATGCCTTTTAAGGCTAAAGGAAATGCTTTCAATTGTGTCACTTTACAGAGGTGACAAATGGGCGCTGGAGATGTCTAGGGGGTAACACATAAGATGTCCTGCTGGAATGACAATTCAGTTGGAAAACCCAACCTTCCATAGAATCACCTCTGCAAGAGTCCAAATGGTTTTTAAGACCCTTTTAAATGACATATCAGATCAAAGGGAATTTTTGCACTGAATTGCAGGTCTTCCAATTCCACACTCAAGAATTATGTTACTAGCAACAGTGTCACTAATTAAAATACTTGGCACAGAATGAAAAAAATGATTGTTGTCTAACAATTTTAGAAAAATGTAGTTTTTAAGCAGCTTGTATTGAAAGCCTATAAAGATGTCTTTGAAAATCAGTATGATTAGCAATGTATGAGTTAAATCTGATTTACTGTTAGTAGGATCACCCTTGAAAGGTAAGATGTCAATCCAATTAAAAGGGAAGTGTCTAGATAATCCATTTAGATATTCCATCTCCTAACCTGTGCAGCATGTTTCTCTGAAGTTAAACAAGCCTCCTGGAGAAGAGCCATATGCTCTTAAATCAGGGATGTATTATGTATAAATGGCATTAAGATTAACTCCAGCAATAACACAGAACAGAAAACCAAGGACGAAAACCTGTCATATTTGATATGAAGTATTCTGCCATTGGCACTAGTTGCAAGTTCAGCACTTCTAGCTATTCTGTGGAATGTTTCACTGGTGTCTTTAATAGCATTCTTAAAATATAGAGCAGTAGGGAAAACAGGATTCACAAAATGTCAGGGTTTTTTTGTTGTTGTTTGTTTGTTTACTCAGAAATATCCTCTGAGAGAGTACTGTGTCCTTTTTCTTCTGATCCTGTGATCTGGCATGAAACTTCTTTTCTGCAGAGGGCAGTTAATACTGATCTTGCTTTCAAACATACCTGCTTGTATTATATGCTAGTCTACGTACCTTGGCCGTGGATGTGTGTGTTTGTGAACGTAGGTGTACACATACATATATAAATTAAAAAAAAAAAAAAAAAAAAAAAAAAAAAAAGAAAGCACAGTTAAAGACATGGGAAGATGTTACAATAGGTGGGATGGTGAGAAGTCTCCAGTGAAATGTAAAGACACAGTTGATCTAAAAGACTACATCTTTAAGAAAAAGTTAAGTATCTGGAAAAATCACATTTCATGGTCGAGGAAGCATCTCTCAAACATATGACCAGTCTCTCAGTTTTAGCAACCTTTCTGTCTCTCTTTATACATTTTAGCCCTACTTCTCTCCATTGTTTGATTCTTCACCTGTCAAAGAGTTTTAGGCTAGGTATTGCTGGTTTATACACATCACAGAACTTTCCAAGCTTTTGAGCATGGTCATGAAGAAATACAAAAATCTGTTCATTTTCCATGGAGAGGTGTGTGTTAGTAAAGTACAAAGATACTTTTACAGGACTAATGTGATGGCTGCTATTGTAGAAAGGCATTATACTGCAATAAGGTCATCTAAATGTGTGTACAGCTTCTGTGTTTACCTTTTCAGGTCTGTAAACCATACTGTGCAGGAACAAGTGGAGTTTTTTGTACTAAGCTACTCTACATATGTAATTTCAATAGCATACTGGAAACAGATTGTTTCTTTTGGGAACAGGGCTTTTTAATCCCTTAATAATATGTTGTTTTACATTTAGCAATTTTTGGATCAAGGCTTTGTTTAACAGAAGCCCTGCAAGAAGTTTCTCAAATTCCTCACAGAAATTAATTGCTTTCTGGCTGTGAAATTAAATACCAATAGTCAATAAAATAGAAGGCCAGATTCATCACCTACTGATGTGAGTGGAAATGTTCTCTGTTAATTCAGTGGCCTGTGGATTGGCACACAGGTCAACAAAGTGACTTAACCTTAATAAGCTAATTGGACTAATTAAGATAAATCCTGTTTCTATTCACTCTTTTAAAGGTGTGAACACTCACCTGCAAATAATGGATATGACTAATTTGGTACAGGAAAGTCAAGCTAGTTCTCATAAAGAATTACAAAAGAATCAAATCTTCACTACCATTTTAAGAAAGTGCATTAGACTCTAAAAGATCTTACAACTGTGGAGGTCCACAGAAATTACCCTACAATCTGTCAGAACATATGTAGTTGCAATTGATTTTATTCATCCTCCAGTATCTAAATTAAAATTTTGTGCATGTACTATAGAATTCATTTTCTTCTAATAAGAACTATGAGCATTCTGTATTCTGTACTCTTTCCTATGAAATTTTGCGGGAGTTTTCTGTGTGAGCAAAGCTGGAAACAGTGGAATTAGAAAATTGTATTCTTAAGAAAGTCTACACACCAAATTCTCTTTGTGGATTTTAACTTTAACTCCCTTTGATTTGGATGGCCGCCATACACAGTCATGCAAGGACAAACTTTGGTCTATTATAACCTCAGAACAAATTTAACTTGCCCAGACACATTTAAGATAGGATAAGAAAACATAAATCCCACAAAATAAACTGATTATGTAAGTTAGCAATAATTGACTATTTTGTGTACTCCCTGTGTGGAAGCCAATGGACTGTACTGCAGAATTATATTGCTCCATATCTATCATCTTTGGTAAGCAGGTTGTGACTTCCTTCTTCTTTTCTTATGTTTTGGAGAGGCTTGCAAATAAATTCAGAAATGTGTGATGGCTTTGTGATTCACACTTGCTTCCAGTAACAGACCCTGTAAGGATAGACTTAGAACTGCTGGAAAAAAAAAATAATAATAAAAGAAAAAAAAAAAAAAAAAGATTTATAAAGAACATATGTCTACACACGTTACAGATTGTTAGAATGGCTTAGTTTGGGAAGGAACTCTGGAGGTCACCTGGTCCAAACACCTGCCCAGGCAAGTCCATCTACAGCAGGTTGCCCAGGACCATGTCCAGATGGCTTTTGAAAATCTCCAAGGACAGAAAAAACAGAACTTCTTTGGGCAAACCTAGGCAACCCTGGCTCCATCTTTTTTGCACCTCCCATCACATATTTGTACACATTGGTGAGATTACCCTTGATCCTCCTCTTCTGCAGGCTGAGCAGTCCCAGCTCTCTTAGTCTTTCTTCACAGGACTGGTTCTCCAGTCCCTTCACTTTATTTTTGACTTTTCATGAGGCTCTGACCACTATTTCTCTCTCTTGTACAGCCCAGCACTGTGCACAGTGCTCCAGGTGTGGCCTCACCAAGGATCATCTCCCCTCACCTGCTGGCAACACTCACCCTGATGCAGCCCAGGGTCCCGTCTGCTGCCTTTATGACAAGGGCACAATGTGGGCTCAGCTTAGTGTCCACCAATCCATTTTTGCAGAGCTGCTTTCCTGCAGGACAGCATTCAGTTTTGCTGGTGCATGTGGCTGTTTCTTGTGCCAGTGCATGAAGCTGCACTTCTCCTTGTTGAATGGCATGGGGTTCCTGTCAGCCCATTCCTTCACTCTGTCCAAGTCTTCCTCAATAGCAGCACAGCCCACTGACATACCAGTCACTCTTCCCACTTTTGTGTCATCTGCAGCCTAGTTGAGGATACACTCTGTCCTGTCATTCATATCATTAATAAAGTTGTTGGACAGGACTGGGTCCAGTATTGACCCTTGGGGTACAGCACCAGTGATTGTCCTCCTAGTGGACTTGGTGCCACTGATCACCATCCTCTGCTCTGCCTGTTCAGCCAGTTTTCCATCCACCCCACTGTCTGCTCATCCAGCCTGTTCTCCATCAGTTTCTCCACAAGGATATTAAGGGAGATGGTGTCCAACCAGTCATTTAATCACAGAAGCTTATCAGGATGGTCAAGCATGACTTCCTTTTGGTGAATCCGTGCTGGTAACTCCTGGTGTCTTTCTTTTGCTTCCTGTGCCTGGAAATGGTTTTTGGTTTCTACTTGCTCTGCCACCTTCCAAAACATGAAGGTGAGGCTGATTGGCCTGTGGTTCCCTGTGTCCTCCCATCTTGCCCTAAAGGAAGACAAGAGTGATATTTACCTTCCTCCAGTCTTCAAGCACTTCCCCCAACCACCATAATAAAAAAAAAAAAAAAAAAAAAAAAAGATTAAAAGTGGCCTCTCAATGACATTTGCCAGCTTTCATCTGCCTTGGTACTCGTAGGTGCATCTCATGAGTGTCCATTGACTTATGCATGTCCAATTTGCTTAAGTATTTCCTTATCACATTCCTCCAAGGGTACATCTTGCTTCAGCCTTTCACATTGGTCCCTGGGATTCCTGAGATTCCTGAAGGCCAGTCTTGCTAGTAAAGCCTGAGATGAAGAATGCATTCAATACCTCAGTCTTTTCCATGTTCTGTGTCACCAGGTCCCCTACCCTGTTCAGCAGCAGCCTGAAAATGAACTGGCCTTTTACCCAGTCTTCCTTTTGTCACCAATGAACTAATGGATGCCCTTGTTTATGCCTTTGAAATACCTTCCTGGATTCGATGTGGGTGGTCTTTGGTTTTCTTAGAATCATAGAATGGTTTGGATGGAAAAGGATACAATTATAACCCAATTACAAACCCCTGCCATGGGCAGGAACACCTCCCACCAGACCAGGTTGCTCAAAGCCCCATCCAACCTGGCCTTCAACACTTGCAGGGATGGAACATCCACAGCTTCTCTGGGCAACCTCGTCCAGAGCCTCACCACCCTCACAGTAAGGAATTTCTTCTTATTACCTAATCTAGATCTTTCCTTTTTTAGTTTAAAGCCATTACTCCTTTTCCTGTTGCTTCACCCCCCGACAAAGAGTCCCTCCCCAGCTTTTCCGTAGGCCCCCTTTAGGTACTGGAAGGCCGCTGTAAGGTCTCTCCAGAGCCTTTTCTTCTCCAGGCTGAACAACCCCAACTTTCTCACCCTGTCTTCATAGGAGACTGCCCACTCATTCGTATGGTTCACATTGGGATTGAGCTTGGAGGAGGTGATTCTTGAATATTAACTAGCTTTCCTTGGTTCTCTTCCCTACAGTGCTTTAACCAATAGTATATCAGAAGAAATACTGGTATTTGTGTGAACCCACCTCTAAATTAACACCAATCATTCATATTTGACCACAGGTCCTTACCACATTTATATTTTGTAGCAGGAGATGCTGGTTCATGATAACCAAAATAAGAAAGGCACTCAGAACATGTAAAGTGTCATTTATAATGTTACTTTTTAGAGCCAATTTTAAAAGAATGAGAGTATAAATACTCTACCATCCCTTCAGAGGCTGGGAACACTGAATTGTGCAGCATCAATGGGCCTTCAACCAGCATGTAACAAACCATGCTGATACTGTCCATAGAAGGGTTATCCTGTTTTTAATCAATTGAGTTTCTTATAGTATTTTCTCAAAAGAAAACAGCTTCCACATCCTTTCTACTGCCAGTAAAGATGATGTTTACATAAGAACTTCTAGCTGACATTTAGATAAAGATAAAAGTCTGCAGTTGGTGTAATTGCTGTTATCAAGCGGAAGCAGGTTACAGGTTTCTCTGCTGTAATTAATCAGATAAGTTTATCCTGCATGCAAGGAATATGTACAGAAGACAGGCCTGAAGGTCAAGCCATACACTCTGCATACTATGGCATGGCACAGCACAAGCTAGGGCCTACCTGGGACAGCTGTTTTGTGGGTCATTAACTCCTCAGTGTACAATGATATTCTGCTCAGGGTCACTACAGTGGTCTGTGTCCTAACACTAAAATTTCCTTGAATGTGTATAAGCACATTGTTGTAGAAAAGAATCTATGTGATCAGGAATGTGAATATAACAAATGAGCCAAAAACAATGTTATCAAAGGCAGATATTTGAAATAAGAAGATTTTCCACTTTTTTTTTTTTTTTAACAAAATTTTTACCTGTTGATATCATTGCCAGGTCAGACTACAGGATGGTGTGGTACTTCATAAAAGCCATACAGTTTTAAATCTTTAGTGTAATTTGGCAGGTTTTTAAATCTTTGTATTATTAAATAATAGTCTGATAGTCTACATGTGGATAACAGAATGGGAAACCTATCTATTGAAGAAGAAAATATGGAAGGTGAAAGGTGGTATAGCAACAAAACTTTGTGAATATTTGACAGAAAGCCAAAGTAGCTACTGGTCTTCCTGAAACAATATCAAAACAGGAAACAAGTCATATTATTTGACTCAATTTTGTTGTATTTCAAGTGTTTACTCTTTATTTGCTGTATTATTCCCAAAGCTGTACCGTACTCTACTCCAACAATAAATTGAAGTATCTGATCTGCACCCACACAGAAAGGAGAGTGAGAGGAGAGTGAGTTTCCCTGACAACAAAAACCATGGGAAAATTCTGAGTTCGGCTCCTGCATTCCTACTCTCAAGTTTCCATTCATTTCAGGTTTTTTTGTGTGTGTGCTGGCTTGCCTGGGAAAGACAGAAACCTGCCACAGAGTTATCAGAAGCACTGGAGACTGTTAGCAGTAGTGTGAGCCCCTTAGTGTCTGTGTGCCATGGAGAAGCGTGAGAGCCAACGGGGCAGCCTGTGGTAGTGCTGGTCACATTCCCCTGGTGTTGACTATTGCTTTTCTTGCAGACATGAATTTTACTTTACATATGACAATCAGAAGCTTGAATAGGAGCTGTTACAGAAAAGCACAAATGGAAGTCCACTCCAAGACAGTATCAAAAGAGCACTTTTCTTCCCCAGGATTATTTTTCTGTAGAGAAGTTTTTCTTATCACTGCTTGTTTCCTTAGTATGGGCATGTATGTCCTCCCCTTCCTTCATATGTGTGCCCAGCTGTTTGTTTTGACACGCGAGGAAATGAATTTAGGAACTTTTGTAGCTCAATGAAAGAAACAGTGTGTAAGAACAGACTTTTTAAAATACCAAATTGGTCCAATGGGGCAAAGATAAAACTAGTTGTACCAGGGCAGCCTAGGAGCACAGAGATCCCTGTGTGGCACAGGGGTAGGAGCTGGCAGCCAGAAAGGGAATGACAGTACCTCCATCCTGTATTCTCTGCCCAGCCTCAGTTTGCATAAGGAACCTGGGCTTTTTAACCCTTCTCAAGTTAAGGTGTTGTAGCTTGCACAGTTACTCACTAGAGATCATTCCTGCTTTGCTCAAGCATTTCCAAAGAGGTGAGAAAGGCCTTAGCTGTTACAGCTCCAGAGCATGTCATCACACAGAGGTGATTAAGTCTGGGTGCTGAGAGATATGGGCAAGCCAGCAGTCATTACAGGAGAAAGGCTGTCTGTGGCAGCTCTCCTGTTTTGCAAGGGAGAGGCTTTCTGTAAGAAATGCAGTATGAGATGGAAAGAATCAGGGCAGACAAACCCCTGCAGGAAGGGCATCAAGAGAGACAGTGAGTGGCCTAGCTCAGCTCCAGGCAATGGCCTGCACACTGGCAAATGCATTGATTTAGGTTTAACAAGGGAAAATGTGTTTTCTTTCTTTCCTTCTGCCTGCCTTAATATGGTAAATGAACTCTTTTATCTGTACTTTACCTTTAGAAGGCTAAGTGAGTAGTGATTTGCAGGTAACAGGAAAACCCCTATTTTTTTATATTTTTATTTTTCAGAACAGGGTGTGGTGAATCTAAATACCAAGATACTTTGACACATTCACCTGCACCTAGCCTCCCAAGGCTTTAGAGCCAGTGTGTAGGAGTACACAGACCAGGCTGTTTTTACTGTGGGAACAGGAGAAAAGTGTCTTCTATGGGTCAGATATAGGGAGGAACATTCTGGTTTGTAACGATGTAGCAGAAACACAACAGAGCACCAAGGTCCTGAAAAAGACTGTGACACCCCACAAAACCACAACCAGCCCTGCCAATAGCACTAATGTGGCTGCAAAATTACCTAACATGGAAGCTGGCCTTGGCATTTTTTTCTCCTGCTCTCCAACCTGTGTCACCATTAATAGGTAACCTGGGGAAAAAGGGGAAATGGCAGGGACAGGGTAATACCCGGCTGTACCTGGGACAGTTGTCCCAGGGTAGGGACAACAGGAAAGCAGGATATTTGTATTTACTCTCTCAGAAAGAAAAAAAAAATATATATATATATATATATATTATATGTATAATATATATATATATATACACACTTCCATATATATATATGGAAGAGATTTTCTTATAAAGCCCCAAAAGCAGGACCCAAATAACAAATCTCTGGCGGGAGAGCTGTGCAACACTTGGTGCTATGGACCCAAACAAGGCAGAGACTCAATTCCTGCTCTGATAGCAAGCCACTCCAGCTATTCTGCAAAGGAAGCAAGCAACATGGCAATACCAACAAAAACGGGGACAGGTAATCAGAGTGAAATTAAAGACAGGAAAACAGCAGCTACTTCAGTGAAAGAAAACATGACAAAGGAGAACGAACTGAAAGAAAACATGGAGTGAGGGAAAGAAAGAATCTAAATACAAAAAAAAAAAAAAAAAAAAAGTTGTGTAACTATAAATGGAGCTGCTTGCAATTAGTAAAATATCAGTGGAAGTGGACAGGTTATGTGAAAAGGAAAAAGTAAAATGTCACCCAGGGAGGATATGTTTGTGGGCATAATGGCACAGCTTGATCAGGTCTTGTGAGTGAGAGTGAGAGATGGGAGAGGTGGGCAGGTTTCTCTGGGGTGCCCTGCATTGCACCGGGCTGCTCACAGGTTCTCACTGGAACCTTAGGCGCAGCAGTGTGACTCCTGGGGAGTGGTACCACAAAGGCAGCTTACTTGGATATGAGAACTGTTCTTTCCACTGTGTGACAGCAGTGTATTGCACTTAAAAAGGATGTCTCTGTAAAGGCACTATCTTAAATAACCTAACCTGTCCTTGGACATGCCCTCTTGATGACTTTGAGGTTGTTCTTCACTTGACAGCAGAAATAACATTAATTGTTTTATGTCTTTATGTAACATCCAGACTGTGCTGTGAAATTTTGACTGTATTCTTGCCTACAGACTAGGCCCACATGTATGTCCATATGCCATTCCCTATCCCATGGAGGGTAGCTTGTTTGTAGAGAGGGATCCAGTGTGTTCGTTGGTACCTGAGATCTTTTTAGGAAGTGATGAGTCTCAGTCCAGTAGAATCAGCCAAAAATAATCCTGTAAAACCAGGAAGTCCATGAAGAGGCACAAGAGAGTAGGGACAACAAATGTTTGCAGAAAGTCAGAAAGTACAGGTCTGAAAAGCAGTGGGGAAATTCAGCTGTCCTCCATGTGTTTCTGGTTGCTTGGGTTTGTTTTATATGCTGAAAAAGTGATTTACTTTTTTTTCCATTGTACATGAAGAAAAAAAAATATGAATCATTCCAAATTAAAGTTTATTTTGAGCTCCAGAATAGTTTTCAAATATGTTGGATTTGTTTGTTTTGTTTTTTGTTTTGTTTTGTTTTATTTTCTCCTCTTCCTCCCCCTTTCCTACTCACTATTACACAGGGAAAGGAGTTGGAAAGAAGAGGTAAGCAGAGATTAGGCATTCTGAGCAAACAGTTCAAATATGCCAAGGTTCTGATGGGATATAAGGAAACACTTTTTCCCTGTGAAAGCAATTAAGCACTGAAGCATGTTGCCCAGAGGGGCTGTGCAGTCCTTATTCCTGCAGACTATGAAGATGAATCTGGATAAAGCCCTGAGCAACCTGATGTGGCTTCAGAGCTGTGTGACCGACCCTGCAGAGGCTCAGAGGAGGTGGGACAGGCAGATGTGCCCTTGAAGCTCAGGGAATGTTGCCGTGGGAGACTGTTGCAAAGAAAGATGACTTTATCTAAGCACCAGGGGGACCCTAGGGTGGTCTTCTGCTGGGTCCGTGGTTATGTCAGTTAGGTGGGTCAACATGTGAGGTAAATGTTTCTTCCTGAACTCCTTAAAAGATTGTCTCCCTGAGTTAGCCCTACCAGCCTGGGGGAGTGAATACATAGCTCAGCCCAACATAGAGTATAAAAACTAAACAATTATCAAAAGCATTTCAAAGAGAAATGTTAGGCTAGCTTCAACACACGTATTCCTTCCTGGCAATTGGGAACAACTAGTGTAATGATGGTGAGCATATTATAGAGACGAGGAATGGGAATAGTATTGTTATTGTGATTGAACTTTGTATTGCAGTTGGTATCTTTTCTTAAGTATAACTTACAATTGTACTGTTTTCACTATGTTTTGTATCACTCTGCTAGATCAGAAATCTGGTGTATCAACTATTTTCAAATAAATAAATTTAATATTAACCCCCTGTCCTTGTTTCAGTTAGGACATGACATCATGCTAAACACCTCCCCCCTCCCTCTCTGGGGTAGGGGAGAGAAGATGAAGCCTGTGAGTTGAGAAAAAGACAACTTATTAAGACAGAAAAAATATAATAACAGTAATAATTATAACAATAATGATGATAATAGTACCAAGAATAATAATGTGTATGAAACAAGTGATGCACAATGCAATTGCTCACCACCCGCTGACCAATGCCCAGCCTATCCCTGAGCAACCCAGCCCCCCCACCCTGGCTAGCCACCCCTGTCTGTTGCTCAGCATGACCCCATACAGTACAGAATACCCCTTTGGCCAGTTGGGGTCAGCTGTCCTGGGTCTGTCCCCTCCCAGCTCCTGCTGCACCCCCAGCCTGCCCGCTGGCAGGACAGAGTGAGAAGCTGAAATGTTCTTGGCTTGGTGTAAGCGCTGCTCTGCAACAATTAAAACATCAGCATGTTATCAGCACTCTTTTCATCCTAATCCAAAACATAGCACCCTACCAGATACTGGGAGGAAAATTAACTCTGTCCTAACTGAAACCAGGACACCCCCCCACATGGAATATCTAAAAGAACTTAATGAGACACTTTGTACAACACTCTGTACAACAGAAAGGTAAAAGACACAGTGGGAGAGAAACATTTTGAGATAAGACACAATGTTGGCATAAGAACAAATGAGTAGTATTGCCACGAATAAGCTGGAAATTAGGGGAAGAGATCTGACCATTGGAGCAAAGTTCTAACAGAGCCTGCCCACAAGAGACACAGCGGCAGGGTGCTGGCCTGGCTTGGCATGGAGCATAGCTGGATTTTGCAGAGGGGAGTCTGATAGCACAGAAGCACAAGGAATGAGGACTCCTAAACACAAAGCTCCTGCCAGGCTTGGGATCCTTACTTCAAAGCTTATAATCAGTCATCGCTTGTTTCAGAAATACTTGCCTGCCTGTTCAGTATATGGTAATTATAGAGTCCTGTATTCAGAACACTTTAGTGGTGGGGGAGGGGAGGCACAATTTTCTTACTATGGTTTGAACCCTTGGAATAACATGTTCCCTTTCCAGAAGCTACTAACTGGAAATGATACATAAAAGAGATTTTCACTGTTTGTCCCAGGTCAAGTTGTTGATAGCAGCCTGAAATACAAACCTTGGGCCTCTTGTATTGCCAGATTCCAGCAGTCTGTCCAATCACTGTGGTCAGTCAAGAGGCAATGCTGGCAGCTGCCACCTCCAGATCTTAAGCAATGAATGTGTTTTCTGCCACAGATTTTGTGAATCTCCTGTCACAGAAACTATGGAGTTCACACTACCAAGTTGTAAAGCACAGCAAAGGGAAGAAAACTGACAGCGTTGCTCTGTCTGATATGAGTCTCTGCAAGCCACGTCACTTGCAACTCCAATGCTTAATATAACTACGTTTCTTTCAGTATTGTGTTATAATGTTTGTAATGCCCATAAGTCATAGATAGATTTTACAGTATTAAAAAGAGAATGTGGTGTTTACCTTTTGCATGGTACATAACCTACCTCTCTTCTTTGTGGTAACATGGGTCCAACAGTGTGTAGCTCATCTCATACCTCTTTAAAGATGAAAAAAAATCTGATCAGGAGCTAAATGAAATTTTCCACTTAATCTTTGCCTTTAAAATCTTTTCTGCATAGTTTCTTTTTCCTCATGTTTCCTTTTTTTCCAGTCACCGGGGACTTCACCTTCCTAACAGGACTTTCCAAATATGATGGAGAGAGGCTTGGCACTTCCATCAGGCAGTTCCCTCAGGCCTCTGGGGTGCATAGCATCAGGCCCCACAGATCTGTAGCTGTCCATTTCCATCAGGGGGTCTACAACCTGCTCTTCGCTTACAGCAGGAGGGACTTTGCTCTCCCAGCCCTTGCCTAGAGGGTCAGGGGCTGGAGAGACATGGGAACTGACTGGCAGTGAAGGCTGAGGCAGAGAAGCTGCTGAGTACCTCAGCCTTCTCCATGTCTGTCATTACCAGTTCTCCCTCCTCATCCATCACATGGGACACACTCTCCTTGGCCTTTCCTTTCTGGCCAATGTACCTGTAGAATCCCTCCTTGTTACTCTTTGCATCCCTTGCCAGGCTCAGCTCCCATCTGTGCCTTGGCTTTCCTGATCCCACCCTGGCACAGCCGAACAGCATCCCTGTCCTCTTCCCAGGCCACGTGTCCCTGCTGCCACTGCCTTTGCATTTCCTTCTTGCACCTCAGTCTGACCAGCTCACCTTGCTCAGCCATCCTAGTTTCCTGCCCTCCCTGATTGCTTTCTTACACAGGGAGAATGAAGAGCTCTTGTGCTCTTCTTTTTAAGCATCCTTAAAGAGTTGGCAGCTCTGTTTAACTCCTTTCTTCCTAAGGACAGTGTTCCAAGGGATCTCATCCACTAGGTCTTTAAACAGCTGGGGTGGGGGGGGTGGGAAGGGGAATACAAAAGCACTGGCTTTTTCATTCAGAAGATAAGTACAGAAACTCTGGCTTCTTGTTGTTCCATGTTGTCTATAAAAGTGGTATTTGATTGATCTAAAAGGTTTTTTACAAAAGTAATGGTAAATAATGTACTGTAATGATAAAGAAAAAAAATAGCTGAACTGGACTGTATATTAGATTTTATAGTCACTGCACAAGAAAGAGAAATAAAGAAGATTTGATTCGATTTTTTGAAGAGAATCTTCTTTCTGTTTTTCCAGAAGGAATGTGTTAAAAGACAGTATGTAAAGTGGCAGTCATTTGAGGAAAGCTGGAATATAGTTGTGTGATCCAGAGTGTTGTCACTACTGGATGTCAAAACATAGATGTTTTACACTTTGCATGGTTGTGTCAAAACACGGCAATGTTGCAAAATTGGCTTATTCTTTTCAGTGCTAAAATAGGAGCTGCACTGCATGTTTTGCGCCAGAGTAGTGGTGTCTTAAACAGTATGACTAGTGAGGGATCATAAATATGTCTCATTCCTAAGTCATTCATAGTATTTCCTGTTTGCTGTGAAAGACTGTACTGCTTGTAGGTCTGTCCTCAGTAACAATATGAACTATCATATTGTGGATATTGTGCCACATCCTATCCAGCTTTTTCTTGTAACAAGAGAGGAACTCTAAATATTTTTTTGATGTAGGAACAGGAACATCTGAGCACAAGAGGAAATCTGTTACCAGAATCAGGCAAACAACGACCAAAGCTCATTCATATTTTACATCCATTCTTTACTTCCTCTTCTGTCCATGTTCATTGCCAGAAGATGGTGTATGTATGCAAACAGATTTTTCTAATCAGATTCACTCAGTCTGGTTTACCACCTGCAATCTAGAGTCTGTAACATCACGCTCATTTCTATTCAAGTGTAACTAGCAAAATAAAGATAAAGTCTTCCTGTCCTTGGCCCAGCAACAAGTAGTTAGTGCCATCAGCTGAGACATGCTGGATCACGAGCCCAGGCTGCCAGTCCCAAAGCTGCACAACCTGGTGTTCGAGCTTCCTCCAAGGGAGGCCTCCCTCCACTGCCTTGCCCTAACAGAAAGGCTTGGCAATTATACAAGATTTCTAGTGTGATCATCACAGTGAGCTAGCTGTGCTACAGAATGGAGAGTTTCTCTACCATGGACAGGAGGTGTTCCTCTGTCCACCATCAGTTGTGAAACAGCTACCTGAAGATGCAGCAAATCCCAGCACATGTTCAGTGTCATGTGTTTTTCTGATTATTCTTCATGGTCCTTTTCCAGCAGAACAACTACACATCAATCCAAATGTCTGGGAGAGAGACATCTTGTAAGACATATGGTAGGAAGAACTTCCTCTTGACTTAAAGAGGTTAAAATGAAAACCATGACTAATATTTTTAATTTTGGTTTTGGTTTGGGCTGCTTGGTTTTGTGGTTGTGTTGTTTTTTTGTTTGTTTGTTTGTTTTGTTTTGTTTTGTTTTTGTTTTGTTTGTTTTTGTTTGTTTGTTTGTTTTTGTGGTTTTTTTTTGGTTGTTTTGTTTTTTGTTTTTTTTTTTGTATGTTTTGTTTGGTGTTTTTTTTTTTCCTCTTTATTTTATTTTTGTTTGTTTGTTTGTTGTTTTGGTTGATTTTCAGGGGAGTAGATAAAAAAGGTTTTCATGTGAACAACACATGTTGTTCAAGCAATAGGAGCTATAGAGTATGGTCACCATCGGTAGTACATCTGCTTCTCATAGTTGCTCTTCTGTCTCAGATTAGAAATCTCCCCCCTGTGATAAATCGGCACCTTACAAAGTGTGTGCTAGGGGTTCATGTCTGGACAACTGATACTCTTGGTTTTTCTTGCACTAACCATTTCCCAATCTGTAACTTGGAACACTGCAAGGCAACTAATCCATATGTAAGACTCATTTAAAGGTCAAGCCTTCAGTAAGTCTGCTGTAGAGAATGTAAGGAATAGACATTATTAGCACGTGGGAGAATATGGTATTTGGAAAAGTACCTTGACTTCTTTATTTCCTCTTTCCCTGATACCAGAATCTAACAGTATGCCACAAAATAGGAATCCAGTTTATTCTGTCTGTACTGGAACTTGATTAAAGTCCTTATCCAGGTCTTGTTCTACTGCTTTGACTTTCCACATGGGAAACATCGTGCAGAGACAGAGTTTTCAGACCTCTCTAACCCAGTGAGGATCAACCCTCATATACATCATAGAATAGCTTTTCTCTCTGCCACTTAGGAAAGGCCAAAGGTGCACTACAGACCTCTTATCTCTGCCAGGAAACACATCTGAATATCCAACACTTCAAAGCTGACAGCAGCCTTGTGGTATCTTAGTGTTGTGAGGAAATCATCAGCAGAGTATTGCCATAAAGGTTTATGCATACTGGCAGAGCAAACCTGGGCTGGTGAAGCTCATGTGTATTAAGGAATGAGAGTTATATTCAGGACTCACAGTTACACGAATAACAGAAATGCAAAGCAACACAAAGTAGATGTTAATCTAACATCCATTGTTTCTATTGTATGGAAGCTATATATGAAAGTATCACCCAGGAAAGAGATAGAACAGATAATTTTTGAAACCATCCAAGCACATGAAGGAAAAGGTGACTGCAAGGAGTCAGCATGGCTTCACACAGAGGAAGTCATGCCTGACAAACTTGATAGCCCACAATGAAATGACTGTCTCAGTAGATGAGGGTAGAGCAGTGGATGATGTCTTCCTTGATTTCAGTAAGGGACATTCTCTCCAATAGAGAAGCTGACATGTACAGGCTGGATGAGCAGACAGTGAGGTGGATGGAAAACTGGCTGAACAGGCAGACCAGAGGACAACGATCAGTGGCACCAAGTCCACTAGGAGGACAGTCCTGTCCAACACCTTTATTAATGA
Organism: Aythya marila; assembly: GCF_965140915.1. Lineage (NCBI taxonomy): Eukaryota > Metazoa > Chordata > Aves > Anseriformes > Anatidae > Aythya > Aythya marila. The sequence goes on along the minus strand of NC_139080.1, from coordinate 56,127,328 downwards.
TATGGATGACAGGACAGAGTGTATCCTCAACTAGGCTGCAGATGACACGAAAGTGGAAGGAGTGACTGGTATGTCAGTGGGTTGTGCTGCTATTGAGCAGGACCTGGACAGGGTGAAGGAATGGGCTGACAGGAACCCCGTGCCATTCAACAAGGAGAAGTGCAACGTCCTGCACTGGCACAAGAAACAGCCCCACACACCAGCAAAACTGAATGCTGTCCTGCAGGAAAGCAGCTCTGCAAAAATGGATTGGTGGACGCCAAGCTGAGCCCACAATGTGCCCTTGTCATAAAGGCAGCAAAAGTGTATAAATATGTAAAGAGAAGGTGCAAAGAGGATGGAGCTAGGCTGTTGTGAGTGGTGTCCAGTAACAGAGCGAGGGGCGGGGGGCACAAACCAAAGCACAGGAGGTTCCCTCTGAACACCAATAAGCACTTCTGTGCTGTGCAGGTGACTGAGCAGGTGACAGGTTACCCAGAGAGGTCCTGGGTCTTCTGTCCTTGGAGATTTTCACAAGCCATCTGGACATGGTTCTGGACAACATGATGTAGATGGACCTGTCTGGACAGGTGTTTGGACCAAGTGATCTCCAGACCTTTCTAACCTTATCTATTCTGATTGCATGAGAGACTTCACCCAAGGCTTGTGCTGAAATTCAAACTCCACTATTGCTAGCATTCATATTTGTCTAGCAAGTCTCTCCTCTGAAATGTTTTGCACAGACAAAAACAATTTCAGCCGTCACTTTCTTCTGAAATTTTCCTTCACCACTAAGTGCAATGTTCAGCCTCAGATCATTATTCTTATTTTACACTAGGAACAGGGTCCGTATTTCTCCTCATTATTTGATTGCATGCAGCAATTCAATAGAGTTTTCAGAAACAATAACTTCTCTCTTGTCATAAAGCCAACAAGTGATTGACAGTTAATCTGAAAGATGATTAACACACTTTAAATTCCACACTTAAAGTCACATTACTTTGTTACTGTGCTCTTCCAATTACCTGTCTCGATATCTATCGTCCTCTCTGGTTTACAGCTCTTTGAAGCCTTATAACATCATTTTTAGTATGAGGAGAAATTAACAGGTGGAACAGGTGTGTCCATTGCAGTTCTGCTGATTATGGACAATTAGAACAAAAGCGCACTATTAATATGATGCCTTGGGGAATTTTCTTGCTCAAGACTTTTGAGTCATTCACCGTCAACAAGTGCTATGCCTGAAAATGCAGTGTCTTTGTCTTTGCTCAACACTGCTTCTGTACCTGTTTCCTCTCTTCTCCCTTTCTCATCTATGCAGTTTACCAGGCAAGAAATTCACCAATCAGTGCATTTGAAATCAGGGAAACTTCTTGCTGTGCTACTATGTGTTCAAGCAAGCCTCACCGGGGACCCATCGTCTTTGATGTTGGTCTCTACTGACTTTGATTATCTCCTCAGGTAAAAAGTTTTATGTTGAAAGTCCTGTGTTGAAAGGCTCAGCTTTAAACACATCTGCATTTGTTGGCAATTTTGCCAATGAGTACTACATTGTCCCGCCTGCAAGCTCTTTGAAGCATTCTCTCTACATTTGTGCAGTACCTAACAGCAGATCCATCAGTGGAGTCCATAGACACTACTGTAATAATAAAGTGAATCATTCAAATACATGATGAGCACACAGCTTTTAACAAATGCAGGGTTTTTCTCCCAGGGAGCCTGTCAGTGAATCTGATGAACAATACATGATACAACGGCATGGGGCGGGATGGTGGGAAGAATTATCTGGAGAGGAATCAGTATGGGGAAATAAAGTGTGAGTCAAGGATGGAGTGGGTTGGCTAAAGACAATATTGTCCAAGATAAACAAGTTGTTCCCTTTAATAAGATAATACAGATGACATGAAGAAGAGAGATGGATCATTATGACAATTTCATGTCCAAAATCATGAGTCCTGGTCTTCTTCCATAAAGTCACAAGGCTCTTAAAGCCAACAGAAATGATGGATCTCTTACCATTTGGATGTTTTATATTGAACACCCAGCATATTTGCAAGTTCTTTCTTACATGAAAACATACATATTTCCTTCTGTTAACTCTGTGGTCCTCATTCAACATCCACAAATTGAAAATGGAGCACTTAGGAAAAATCAACTGTTATACATGTAAAAGCCTAGGAATTAATTGATTTTAGGTCTGTCAGAATTTAGCATTGTTATTTCATGAACTTGTCTTTTTTTCTATGTACGTAGACACATGACATTACCACATGCACCTCTCAATACGTGGGGTGTGTCCTTGGGGATACAGGAAGATGGGGCCTAGGTCAGAGGTCTGCAGTTCGGAGGATGTACACGTAATGTGAAGTCAGGATTTAGTTCACCTCCTGTAGAGATTTGAAAGGAAGGGTTGTTGGCCCAAGGCTTGTTTCCAAGAGTGAAAGCTGAGTGCTCTCCCCTGCATCTTCACCCAGCCTGCTGTGCTGGGCAATGGGACAACACCACTATACAGTCTTGTACAGGCCTTGAGAGGATGAGTGCAGCATGGTGGTTGGAAGATGCACAGGTAGTGAAGGTCTGACTTAAAACTTCTGTTTCCAAAGCACTACATAGCTCCCACATGAAGCCAATAGTATTTTAAGAGCTCCATTTTCAGATGCTCCTGATAATGTGACCTCCGGAATTTTATGAAGCACATAAATCCACCTCTGCTGGGAAGTCTCAATACCAGATTTTATATTGTTTCCACAGCAATCTGCAATGTCTAAATGCCCTACACTGTGGAAAAAATATATAAAGACATGTCTGAAGAGGAACATGATTCAGCAAAAGGTATATGAATTTATTTTCAGCACAAGGAGTTACTGCTGCAGATAGGGATAGCAGTGAAAATTTCATTACCAAGTGTCCAGCTTTCAGCATGCTTCCCTTTTAGGGGGCAGTGTGCAACCTTCAATATATATGCTCCCATCTTCTTCATCATCATCAAAAGCTTCAGCAGCTTCCTGATGGGAAGAAAAAAGATTCTTCATAGCCCTCTAGCTCATGTAGCCACTCAGCTCAATGCAAAGCAAAGACCAGCTCTGCATGACATTGTACGCTGTCGTGTGGGGATTAGGTTGGCACATTTTGTCTACAGTGAAGGCCAAACATACGCTGAGTCAAAGACATAGTCCTACCACTGGTGTGACTCGCTGGCAGCCCCATGAGAGCAGGTTAGATGTCACAACATTGCTAATGTGCCACGGTAAGCCATTTGGGTTTAACTGTATATTGAATGAGAAGTTTTAGGAATGTGTAAATCACCATTCTCTCACATCAGTAGGATGTGTCCCAAGGAGAATTCGAGTTATCATGAAGGCTGCTCTGCTCTGCTAGCAAATTGTATTTGTTGGTATAAAAACAGAAGGCCCATAAAGAGAGTTGCAACCATCTGCATCTGCTCAGACCAGTGCGCTTGAAGACTTCCCGTTCAAACTTGTGACTGGGTCTGCTGGTAGGATAGGCTTTACTTCGATGTCTCATTTTGTGTGATACCATGGTTCTTCAGATTTTGAAGAGCAGGCGTGGAGGGAAGCTGCTGATAATTGAGAATGAAACTCTTTTTTATTTTCTAAATTGTAGGAACAAGAAGACTGGTTTAATGATCACCACTGGAAAACTGCTCCCTCCCCAGTGCAGACATGTTATTCATATTTTCCTCAATCAGAGGTGCAAAAGGGAGGACAATCATAATGCTGCTCATTTGTGTGTACAAGGACAGAGTTACTCTGTAATCCAGGGCAGGAAAGATCTGCACCCATTTGAACTGTTCATGTGGATTAAACACAAGCTGTTTTGAGCCCCATGTACATTGTTGAAATTCCATTGCAGATCCATGCTGAGCCCACTGTGATGGTCATGGACTAATCAGAGGAAAGCCATCAACTTCCCTTGATATCAGGGTCCCATTCAACCACCAGTGTGCACTTCACAATGCAGTAACCAGCCTGAAGCCAGCCTAGGTCAGTGCTGCTGAAAATCAAAGACCCACCCCTTCTCCCCAACCAAACACACAATACTAACAGAATAACACCATTACCAAGCAGGTGAAGTACCTGGGATATTTTTATTGCTTGGATACTGGCACTTCTGTGGTCTTTGCTTTGCCCAGCATTGTTCTGACTACCTGGAGTCTCCTAAATTTCCGTCTTGAGATTTTTCATGGAATAGCAAATTGATTTGTTGTGGTTGTGCCTCTGCTCCTTTTGAAAGCATCCATGACTGGGTGAGCATGCACCACCTGCCATAGGATCTGAATGTTTTTACCCACTTAGTTTCTCAGATGGTCTGTTCATAGAATCATAAAATCATAGAATCATTCAAGGTAGAAAAGACCTCTAAGGTCACATACTCCAAACTTTAACCTAGTACTGACAAGTCCACCAATAAACCATTTTGCTAAATTCTACATCTACCCATTTCTGGAAGACTTCCAGGGATGGTGACTCAACCACTTCTCTGGGCAGCCTATCCCAATGCTGCACAACCCTTTCAGTAAGGAAATTTCTCCTAATATCCAACCTACACCTCCCCTGCCACAATTTGATGCCATTTCCCTCACTTGGAAGCAAAAACATCAAAATATTACTCAGTCAAAGCAAACACCAGTCATGGGAGAATGATGAAGCTTCTACCCTCTAAGTTACTACAGATGGTGGATGTCTTCACCAAGCATGAACTGTCTGTGTGGAGACTTGCAGTACTCATACCGTTTTAAAAAGGGGCTGGATTGCCAGCCAAATCTGGTGAGTGCTGTGTGCACAGATAGTGTTAAACAATGCAATGGCACTGGGAATACAAAAGCACTGGAAACTGTTTCATAAAAATAACTACCAGTTTTCATTTCGTTTTGCATCAATATTCTCAGAAGACAGAAAATCATACTGTGCTTGACCTGTATTTGAAATGAGTTGGATGTTTTGCTGTATGCATAATTTTTGTGTGCATTTGCCACAGTTGTTCTCAAATGCTGAGAGATTTTCTGTGAAAATACTGTCATACAGCTTTTGGCACAGCAATCCTTCACTATACTATGTGGGTCCCTTCCAACTTGGGATATTTTATGGTTCTACAGTTTAAAATCTGAGCCACAATATTTAATTTCTTCAACAAAAGCTGTTAGTAGAATGAATACAACTGGTAATGAAGAAGCATTCCAGGGTGTTGTCTTGCGGCTGATGTTAGGCTCAGGTTGAATACTGCTCCAACCAGCAAGCTCCCTTCCTCTTCTTGCAGCCTGGCATGACATTCTGGCATACTGCACTTGCTGACATGCTATACTTGTTGGCGCCTCCAACATACAAACCAGTTTGGGCAACACATTTTCTAAGAACTGATCTCTTTTATAACACTAGCAAGCCACAACTATCCGTGGCTTGAGGCAAACCTTCAGCTCACCAAGTACACCTTATAGACAAGTTGGTGGTTTATTCCAGCCTTTGATTTACTGATTGGTTACATTTATCACAAACCACAAATGGTTGTGAGCTGCCATGAGCAGTGGATATTAAATTCTATTTCCATAGCACACAAACAAATATCAGTTTGGCTTCAAAAGCCTCCTGCAGGGCTTAATCCACAGGCTAGGTTATTTCTATTCTATGGATGAAGAAAATGTGGTCATAAAGTGTTAATGGACTTAGGCAAATCTGACCACAGCAGAGGAAAGCATAGCACTGCTTTACATACCGCAGTCTATAGGTATGTCCTACCATGTAGTTCATGCTTGGTAATATTCTGATTCAGCTTCCCATTTAGTAACATTTCATTAACTGAGCTCTAGACTCCCATGCAAGAAGATGCACAGCTCCACCAAAGGCATCCACAAGATTTTTTTATGTGTTGTGGGGAGGGGGAAAGGAGCCAGCAAAACTTCCTTCCTTAATCAGTACCAGGCACATAAAGCATGGCAGAAGCCAGGAGCAGAAATAAATAGGGAATGGGATGTACTCAGTGCCAAGGGGAATCCCATCAGCAGAATCAAAGCTTAGTAAGGAGTGTGCATGCGATGGAGAGGTCATGAAGAATGCTTTGCACATCTTCCTGAAGCCACTGACTACCTCCATAACAATTTACCATGCTTCCCTGCAGCAGTTGTGTCCAGTGTTAATGTAACAGTTATCTTTGCTGATTTAGAAAATGCAAATATTCATGAGAAATTAGCTTTTACGGTACTGTGATCAAAACTGGCAATCATCCTCCAAGTTAAGGTTTTTCCTTATTAAAATAAAAACAGAAAAAGTTCATAGGAGTGGGAGAACCATTGCTGACACCCAGAATAGGTCCATCCTGTAAGACCACTAAGGTAAATTGCCTACAGAGAAAAAATCTGCAGTGTGGCAAAATGAGAGGTAGTGCCACAACATACTTCTGTAGAGAGCCAAAGCAAAGGTCAGTGGTGGACAGACAGCATTTCATGGCAAAGTCTGAGCCCTGAGTTCATTTTATCAGAGTTCATTTTTATCAGAGTTCATTTCCCAGAGTTTTTGTTGTTAGTAATTTAATTATGCCTTGAATTTTCATTCTGTTTATAGACAGTATGTTAATTAAAATTATTAATGCCATTTGTCAGACCTCATTAAAGTGTGATTAGTAGAAAAGGTACACTTTTAACTGACTTTTTGTTGAAATGGGTGTTCTATGAAAATCAAAAATACTGAAATCTAATATATAACCATGGAAAAGGGGAGTGGATGATTACATGTTAGTTTGACAGTCCAAGTTTTGAAAGTACTTTGGGATCCCCGAAGGCCAGAATTTTAATGCTGTGCTAAGTACTTAAACATCTTTTGAAATCTTACCCAGTGTGCCTAACTCCTGCTCAGATCTGTGAGAATTTGGCACAGCCGTATCTTTGAAGACCTTGGCCCTAATATTTCTAGAACAGGGTTGTATGTCCCAAGTTGAGCAGATATCTAAACATTTCCCATCTTTTAGGCAGTGAATCTAAATGCCCTTCTTGGTCAGCCTTGTGCAGGCAGTCCCATTAGCTGTGCAGGGCTACCTGGTGAGTTATTTCTTTAACACCTACACCGAGTCTCAGAGTACCTTTCACTGGTGAAGGAGGAGGGCTAAATGGAAAATGGGTGAAGAAGATGTGGGCAGAGTGTGTATCACTCTCCACCAGGAGAAACATGAGACGATGCTGCTTAACAAGAGCTCTGGAGTCCAGCCCTGTGTTTTTATCTCTCATAAAACACCTCTGAGGTTTGCTTGAAGGAGATACAGGTATCGGTGTTTTGCTAGACTGTCACTGCAGCTCCATGGCTGGCTGCAGACACCAGTCACAGCATCAGCTCAGAAATCACGGGGCTGCCTTAACATTAAAATTAGAAATATCTAAAATAAACCACGTATCAATATCTTACGGCTTTTAACTGCTGTTGTGTTTGAAAGCTCCCCTCCTCGGCACAATGGCCAGGGTTTAGGTACGGTTTGCAGGGTGTTGTGGTTTAACCCCGGCACGCAGCTGAGCCCCACGCAGCTGCTCACTCACTGCCCCCAAGTGGGATGGGGAGAGAACTGGATGGTAAAAGCTAGAAAACTCGTGGGATGGAAAAAAAAAGACAGTTTAAGAGGAAAAGCAAAAACTGCATATGCAATCAAAGCAAAACAAGAAATTCTTTCACTGCTTCCCACCAGCAGGCAGATGATTGTCCACTTTTCTGGAAAACAAGCATCCATCACACATAAGAGTTACTTGGGAAAACAAACACCATACCCATTAATGTCCCCTTTTCCTCCTTCTCTTCCCACCTCCCCAACCCCCCACCCCCCCTTTTTTTCTTTTTTTTTTTTGTTTTCTGAGTACAATGTCATAAGGTATGGGACATGCCTTTGGTCAGCAGAGGTCCACTGTCCTGGCTGTGTCCCTTCCTTTCCTGTCCCGTGCTGGTGGAACAGCATGGGAAACAGAGATCTTGGTGGTGTGTAACCACTGCTCAGCAGCAGCTAAGATTGGTGTGTTATCATCAGTGTTACCAAAACTCCCCTTCCTGCCAGCAGATGAGGAAAGCACAATCTGCTGCAGGATTCATGGACTCGTGCTTGTTGATCCAGGGGTCAATGCTCCATAGCGCAGAGCACCCCTGCCTCCAAGTCAGGAGGCATTCAGCTTCTTGTGAGATCAAGAACCTGCGAAGGGAGTCCAGCCAGCAAGTGTATTTATACCAGCAAAGCATTTGTCATGTTGAATCTGTACCTGAATCTGCATTTCCCAGGTCACAGGTGCCCAAGTCAGTGAGTTCAGCCTAGGTGATTACAGAAATAATGATCAGCTGTAAAGTTTTGAGTCAGAACAGATACTGATCCCTAAAATCAAGATCCCATGAAAACCTTCTTCCTTGTATACAAGGCAACTGTAGTTATGTATTCTGTGCTGCTGGGTACCTCAGACTTGGCATTGGCCTTCTGGAGTCTGAGAACGGCTGGAAGAAAAGGAGCAGATATCAGGAACCTCATGCAACTAATGAGAATCAATGGCATCTGGCACCCCTCGCTCTACCTGGTCCACATGTGCAGTGTGGTCTTCCCCAACCTTCTGTCTCAACTTCAGTTTAGAGCGAGGTTTTTCCTCCGCTTCTTGGACTTGATATGCATAATCTCTCAGATATGTCCTTCAAAAGCTGCTTTCTTCTTGTTTTCACCCTCTTGTGTAAGATGGCTTCAGTTTGTTTGGTCTTTGCCCCAAAGCAAACAGGATATCATAGGATCACAGAATGGTTTGTGTTGGAAGGGACACTAAAGATCACCTAATTCCACACCCTGCCATAGGCAAGGACACCTCCAGGTTGCTCTGAGCCCCATCCAGCCTGGCCTTGAACACCTCCAGGGATGGGGCATCCACAGCTTCTCTGGGCAACCTGTGCCAGTGCCTCACCGTCAGTACAGTAAAGAATTTCTTCCTAATATTTAAACTAAAGCTACTATTTTGTAGTTTAAAGTCATTACTCCTTGTCCTGTCTCTATACCCCTTAACAAAGAGTCCCTCCCGCTTTTTCTGTAGGCCTCCTTTAAGTATTGCAAGGCCACTATAAGGTCTCCCTGGAGCCACCTTTTCTCCAGGCTGAAATCCCCAACTTCTTCAGCCTATTGGAGAGGTGCTCCAGCTCTCTGATCATCCTCATCACCCTCCTCTGGTGTCATCCTAATACATCCCTGTCCTTCTTGTGCTGGGAGCCCCAGAGCTGAACGCTACGCTCCAGGTGGGGTCTCATGAGAGCAGAGCAGAGCAGTACAATCACCTCCCCAGCCCTGCTGGCCAGGATGCCAGAATGCAGTTGGCTTTCTGGGCTGCAAGTACACAGTGCTGGCTGAAGTTGAGCTTCTCAGCAACCAACCCACCCAGGTCCTCCTCCTCAGGGCTCTTTTCAATCTGAGAAATATATGCGAGAAAGATAAAGGAACCCAAATCCAAGCCAGTCGTTGCTCCTTAAAGCTAAGTTTACAGTTTGTGCAATGAAAAATCCATATCTAAGCTCTCAGAATACATGGCTTCTTCTTCCTTAGTTACAGTAATTTCTCATGTTTCATTTGTCTCACAGCTTGAAAATAGCTTCCAGAGAAGTACTAGTTTTACCTACATTACCAGAAGGACACAGACCCGTTCCATGGCAGAGAAATCTGCTTTCTGTGCCAGGGAAGTGAGGGAGAGAGGGCCCTCTTGATGAACTTTGGCTAATGTTAGCTTTCCAGGAGTATAACTCAAACAGCTGTTCGACTGACATCAGCTTGCAGCCATGAAAACAGAGCAGCTGTGTGATATATCCTCATACTGCTTCCTGCACATGCAGTGGGGTTACTAGGTTTCTGACTATGGGGTTGACAGTATAATTAGAATAATTCTTTCTGCCCTTCTTGCCTATGTGAGTTGGGAAATGCAGGTAAAAAAAAATCTTGTTTTATTTCACTCTCATGTTCTTTTCTTGAAGTCATCCTGGTCTTGAGGAGACTGGTTCCCTAGAGTAATTTAAACTGACCAAACTGTAGCAGCTATACAAAAGTTATTCAGCTGACAAATATCTAAATACTGTAGAGGCTTAACACTGAAAGCCAATAAGCAAATGATCTGGCTTGGCTGATCATTCTGTCTGTTCAACTCCAGACAGAAATTAAAGCAACTAAATAAAATGTATTACATCATTAATCCGGTCTCATCAAGAAGCTAACATTGCAGTTTTGTGCTCTTCTCATGATGCCCAATCTGGCCCAAAATGATTCAAATATAAAGGTAAGGTCATAGCACTAATTTTCTCTCCTACTCATCTCCTTTTTGGACTGCAGTATATTTTCCTAATTACTTATTTTTAAAATACCTGTGAAATCTGGGCTTTCAGTGTTGGTTATGTTCCCTGGTACCCCAGTATGAGCCAGAAGGGTTCCAGCAGCAGGGCCAGAGGGGTAGGGGTTGTCTCCAGATCTCCTGTGTCCACAGAGCACCTTCCAGTCAGGCAAGGGCAGCTTGTTGGTGATTTGGGATTCATACCATCCTACTATCAACTGCAAAGCATACGAAGGGATGAAAATCTACTTGACTAGTGTGCTTACTCTCAAATCATGAAAACATTCATAATGAGGTATATTCTGGTGCTCATGTCCACGCTGGAGAGCATCTTATTCTGCCCTCCCACTGAGGTCCCCCCAGGGTACGTGCTGTGAGCAAGCACATCAGACTTGGGCTCATCAGTATTGATAGGAAACAGCAAGGTCCTTGCATAAAACTCATCACACTCTCCCTGACAGCATCTGAATTTACCTCATGTCTGCTTCTCTGCAGCATGATTTATTTTCTTCTTCATTGATTCTGATGATGCAGGGAAGAACTAGCATGCTGCAGCCCTTTGGCTGGCTTCATTTTATTCATGCATTTCATTTTCTTTTGATGACTTCTACTTGCTTGTAACTTGTATTCCTTTCAAAGTTGTTTGCTGTCAGATTTGAAGGTAAGCTGTGTTCAGATGATTATTCCATTGCAGGACAAATTTCAGCCAACCTGTTGACTGGTAATATTCTACAAAGATCTGATTTGTGTTCTTAGATGTAATTTAAGTCAAACTTATGCTGTAAAAGTATACAAAATATTGACTGTGTTATTTGTATGTCAATTGTAACTGCTGCTTCTTCAGTTCTGTACCACTTCTGTTTATCCATACTAAATTTGATTACTGTCTGTCCTGTGTTGTGTAACTTTAGCTGTAACTATGATGTCTTTATAAATGGCGTGGCTATTTGCTGAGTAGGGTTCAGGTCTTTTTGGACCTTTCTTCCTTTCATTTAGTTATTTGAGAAAGAAAATAAAATTCTTACATTTTATATATAGCCTGTTCAGTATTCTTGGCTTTCATTCAACTTCTAGAAGGTGAGAGCTTCATATTTTATCCTTGAACCAAGATTCCACCCTAATATAAAATAATCTGCCTGTGCAATTTCTACCCCTCCATGAAAGGCAATAACCTTTCACATCCAATCCACAGCAAAATAATCTGAACTAGGTCCCATCAGTGTAAATCATTGTGATACTGCTGGTGTCATTTCTATTGTTTGTTGCTGTGAGAATGTATTAAAGATTAAATCAATAGCAAGGATATACAACACACAATCCAATGCACAGAAACTCATAGAAATACTTTAAGAGGTTAAATTGTGGTAATTTAAAGGACTACTTATTTACTTGCTCTGGATCATGTTCTAAATACTGTCCCCTGAAACCATTACTTTCTTGTGATTATTTGTGATTCTCAATTTTAATTTCTAAATGTGCACACTCTTCTTTGTGGTCACAGACATGAGCTCCTCCTGATGTCAGTAAGGCCAGGAGAGGTTGGGATTTTAATCTTTTAATCATGCTATCAATATGTTTTATAAAAGAAGCATTAATATATGCTAGATTTATTGCAAACTTTCTGCTAGGCTTTATGTGGTGATGATTTACCATTAAAAAATAAATAAAAAATTACCTAATCTAAGTACAGAGCAATATATTTTTATTCTAAGTGGTATTTTTTCAACTATATTTTGTGAACTATAATCATCACAAATGGACAAAACTTCTTTATTCCCTTAATGCTCTGATGGCTAAACTGCACTCCTGCTGCTGTCACTTGGAAGGCTCAGTAACAGGTCATATGGGGACAGTTGTTTGGTGACTTTAGATTTCTCATTAGTAAATCAGAATCAGATGTTACTCATCCCAAACAGAGAAAAAGAGAAGGAGGGTGCATGTATCTCAGAATAAGCAGCCTTTGCTGCATAAATCAGCCCACGTCTTCAAAATGAGACCTGAAACAGCAGTCACTCACATGATTAACATTCTTCTATGTGCAAAATGGATGAAAAAAATATGATCCTATAATTAAGATAGCCAACAGCGCAGGTTTCAAATTTGCATTTTGCATGGAGCGACAGCAGTTTGCTCAGGCCATCCTTAAGGAGAAGATGGGAAGGATAAACTGGGAGCAGCAGACAGAGTGGGATTTGTGTCCCAGTTAGCAGGGAACATGACTGCTCATAGGCAAAATCTGTATTTTAAGGAAAAAAAAAGACTGTTACCTTCTTTAGAGTTCTCAGAGTTTATGAAGCTTCTGCATATCCAGAATTTGTTTTGTCCAAACATACCTTTGTGTGTGTCTGAGAGTGGTGGTGAATGGAGTGAAATCCAGCTGTTCATCGGTTACCAGTGATGCTCTTGCTGTCTGGATGTAGCATGTGTTCAGCCAGAAAAACCCTCTCATAAACATATCCCTCACACAGTTCCCCATTCTGCTACTTGCTGAGCTGTAGTCATAAAGCCATAATTACCTGCCCTGCATTAGGCAGGTACAAATCAAGACTTATAACAATATCTGAGGGGTGGGGAAATGGGCAGTTTAATCTCCTTTCCACCTGCCATTATCAAATTATGCTGCTCATAAGAAGTGGTGATAAAGTCAAAAATGACATTTTGGTTTAGTTCCTGACTGAGGAGTTGGAATCCTCCAATGCATCTCATTCATCAGTGCCAAGCTGAATGGCTTGGAAACAGCTCAGTGGAAAAGCAGACCAATAACTTGATCAGCAAGTTGACAGTGATTGTGGCTGCCTCAGGCAAAGAGTCATTGGCTTGACTTAACCCAGCCACAGAATCTACTGTTCTGAGAGAAATTTGGCAGGGCTGTACTGGCCAGGAAGTAAGGCTCCTCAGACAAACAGAAATTAGAATATAAATAATACCTGCATCACTGCAGCCAGTAAGGGATTTTCTTTTTAGAGTCCAGTTCTGCCTTTTTTTACTCAAGCTATAAGAAGCATCTTGTTATGGAGGTGATTTTGCAAAGGAGATAGGGCTGGTCACAGAGGGAACTCTCAGAAAACCCACTAAGGCCCAGTATAGCAATGGTAACTTGTGACCAGGGGAGGCTCTGGCACGGAAGGCAAGGGCTGGCTGCCGGATGGACTAAGCCAAGGGGAAACAGAAATGCCAGGGACAGAGCAACTCCATGTAGGGAGTGAAGTTCCCCTTGCTGATGAGATAAGACGTGGCAGCTTTCTCCTGTAGTGGTCGTGTGGTGCAGGTGCTGGAGGACACCTGTGGGGATTGGAGGTAGGTGCTGGGGCACAAACCCAACATCAGGCAAAGGTGTGCTGTGCTAACACTAACAACTGATGCTGGGGCTAGTATGTAAGTAATCGGCTCATGACATATTTTTGCAGACTCCTTGTGGAACTGCTTACAGTGATAGGACGGTGCAATGCACTGTTCATTAAATCACTTTATACTTAAGCATAAAGACATGTTTAATTTACCTCAAGGGATACAATAACAATTCCCCAACAGCCATTGCCCGCTTACTCATGAGTAGTATAAATTCCTACTTGCCTGAACACAAAACAAGAATCAAGTATCAGTTACTTTGCAGTTACTTTTACCAAAAACCTCTTAGCATCTTCCTCTGCATCCCTTGTAAAGCATGTTCTGGAATTGTCTGCAGTTTCTCTGCACATTCTCTTTTATCTTCTGTTTCCACAGAGAGGTTTTTATTCTTACGCTCCTGGGTGGAAACTTGTTACACAACCTGCACAAATGGACTTGCACATGCACACACATGAATGTAGCCATTCACCAGCAGAAATCCAAACCTAATCAGCCCACTGAAATAAATCCCATTTGCTTGGAGGATCCCTGCATCAGCTCCAGAAGGAGGTGTGAGGTCATCTTAGCTCCTCTGTCACATCAAGATTTCAAAGGTTTCTTACAAATAGAAATGCCTGACTCTGCCTTAGTCCTCATTCAGCTCCATGGTAAATGCATATATGTGCATCACATGACACTTGGATTCGGTCCACTTTTTCTAAGTGGCTATTTTTTAGTTTATACCTAACAAAGCCTTCAAAATCTAGTAAGTAAAACAAGCAATGGGAGCACCTCCTTTGCCACCTCATCCTAGGCTTTCTTCTCATATCAAGACCTAACTGCACTTAAGAAGAAAGATCAGTGCTAGGTTTCTCCATTACCAGGGCAGGCTGCTCCCACCCTGTTTGGCAGAACTCTTTCTCAATGACTATCTTCACCAAAGTAGCACAGCATGTGGAGGGAAGAAATGCATCTGCATCAATGAGATATTTAGATCAGCCAAGCAAGGAGGTAAATGTCACATTAATCAGTGCCACACTCTGTAGGAGTGTCTTCTGATTTTAGTGGATGAATGGGTAATTTCTTTACTACTTATTCGATGTGCTTAATAGTGAAACTCAGCCTCCAGAGGCACTGAGTCAGTGCTTGTCAATCCTGAATGTTCTCACTCTGTAGACACCTCGTAATTTCTCCCTATTCCTCACAGTCACACAGTCAGCAATGATGGCTTCTGTCATTCCAAACAATGTTTAAAATTCCTGAGTGTGATTGCTGTTATCGGTGAAACAGCAATACCACTGTGTCAAAATAAATAAATAAATAATTTTTGTCAAAAACATTAAATTAACAACACTTGGCTTTAATTTTAATTCGGAAAAGTTAGGGTTTTAGGGATTTAATTTTAATCCAGATACATTCTATCTAATTCTACTCAGTTTAATACTGAAATATATACTTATATACATGATATATGCCTACCAGTCTGCAAGTTTCCTCTATGGAAAAACAATTTCTTCTTTATCAAAAGACAAACGCAAACTTCTCTGGTGAAAATATGTTTCTTTATTTACTTGTTTTATTTTGGTTTTGCATGTTTGTGAAAATATATAAATATTATATTAATTTCTGCCAAGACTAATTTAGGCAGGAATGCAGTTTACACCAAAGAGGGTTTGAGTTTGAGTGGTAGTGTTTTAGCTTTAAAAGAACAAGTTTGCCCAAAATTTCAGTTTAGGGGTTCTTAACATGTACAGCCCTTTGCCCACTAGAGTCATGAGCCATTCCTATGACTCCTACAGGAGACCACAAAAAATATTTTTCACTGTTTCAAAGAGCGCTTCGTCTGATTGGGTTTAAAGCAAGATGACCTGCAAAAGTTTCACAAGAGCCTTGTGTTATCACAAAAAAAGTTTCACAAGAGCCTTGTCTGAACACCTGGTATAACTAAAGTACAAAAACAGATGGAAAAATAAATCAATGGGTGCATATACATGTATTTCAAAAACTGATTGAAACAGGGTGATTCAACAAGGTTCTGTTGTAGGTGACAACTCAAGCACTGGAAGCTGGGCTCTTCCCCAACCTACTGACTCTCCTTTAACAACAAAGCAACAGATGAGCACACAGGCTGAAACTCTCATCTCCCTCTGCAATGGGAAGAACTGCTCTAGTTTCTGTCACTGGGAAGGGGGTGATGGTTTCTTCAGCACTTTGATATATGTGTAGTGAGCTGGCTGGTCTGAGGTGGTGTTTCTCACTGGCTGCTGGAACAAAACTCAGAGTGTACTGGACACTTCCAAACATACCATAATACCTATCACTGCACTACATTGAAGATGCAATTGCTGTCCTTGCTGTAAAGTAAACCAATTCTTGCAGTCAGAGTTATTTTCATGGGCTATATATATTTCCTGTAATTGAATCGGTGCTTTATAACCCCTTCCTTAACATGCATTCATTAAAACATTTTGTGGAGAGAACTGCATCTTTCAGGAGAAGCTTTATACAGTGTCTCTGATTGTTAATGGTTTTGTGAGCTGTCCCAACAATTTCTGCTTCATCCTTGGACTCAAGAATGGCCACTGATATTTCCCATTTGTCTTCTGGATCCAAGGCGGATTTTTAAAAATAACATTGGGTACCAGTGCATAAAGACCCCAACAGTGTCCATCTTTCAAAAAAATGCATAGGTACCCATCTTGAAAATCAGACCTTTGAAATTATCTTGTTATTATATTATATTATATTATATTATATTATATTATATTATATTATATTATATTATATTATATTATATTATATTATATTATATTATATTATATCTTATTGTTATTATATTATTGTCTTGTTATATTATCGTGTTATCTTATTATACTGTTATTAAGAAGAAAATGTTTTTAATGTTCCTCTTCTTATACAGGGTTGTTCTGCATCATCTGAAAAACTGTGATGCAGTGAATCCCTGATCAATATGTCTTCTATCTCCCACCTAGACAATGTTGTTCTTCAAAAATTCCCTTCATGTGCTTTGAGCTTACAGTAGCGCCAAGCCTTGCTTCTCCATAACTATCACATTTTCTCTTTTCTTCAGATAATTATTATTATTACATAGCATTCATAAAAGACAGCAGTAGCCTGAGGCTCCTGTCAGGATCAACACTTTGCTGTGCTGGCAGTGTACAACGGACAAGTTTCTCTAGCCCAGCATTTTATTGGGCTGACAGTATAATGCTTAATTATATTGCTTTTCATGTCCATTTTTCTCTTCTTGGGACCTCCTCTACTTCCCCCTTTCCAATGTTATACTAAGATGAAATATTCCTTTGCAATTTCTGAACAGTGCATACACCTGGTCTCTTTGCAGTTTCTAAATACATCACCCTGGTCTCTGGATTTCTGCTGCCACACCAACAGATATTCCTACCTTGTTCAGTCCCTAGAAGTGTCCTCTTAGAAGCTGTGGCATTTCCCTTCTACTCTACCACAGTATTTGTACATGAGACCTGGGGTTGCTTCACACTTGGGTGTGAACAACTTATTGGATTTTATCAGCTGTTTTTTTCTCTCCCCATTCACAACCCCACAGGTGGGGACTGGAGGCATTTTTTCTAAAGGTTGAATATAATTTTATTGCATGAGATGAAGGTGTAATCTGCAAAAGGCAAGAAAATCTGGTCTCAGGTGAATTTATGTTCTACAGTGTTTATACAGTGTGACATATAGCTGGTTAAAAGAGGTGATTCTGCCACTATATTTAGCGTTGATGTAGCCTCACCTTGAATTCTGTGTGCAGTTCTGAGCTTCACAATGTGAAAATGTCCTTGAAAGCATCCAGAGGAGGGCAATAAATCTGGTAAAAGGGCTGGCAGACGTCCTGTAAGGAGATGCTGAGGACACTTGGACTGTCCAGTCCAGAGAAGAGGAGGCCAAGGGGCAACCTCATGGCTCCCTGCAACTCTCTGAGGAGGGGAAGCTCAGAGGGAGGTGCAGGTCTCTGCTCCCTGGTCACCCATGTCAGGATGTGCAGGAATGGCAAAAAGCTGCACCAAGGAGGTTTAGATTGGGTGATGCCACTCATTAGGTTTGGTTGATGGCTGGACTTAGTGATCTTAACACATCTTTTCCAGATGATTCTATGATTCTATCTGTGAAGTCACCACACTCAAAAATGTGGCGCTACATTTTGACTAGAAATGGTTGCTTTATTTCTGTGCCCAAGGAAGTGGCCCAGCTCTCTTTTTTTTTTTAGTGTTCCACATTGCAACGCCCTTCTGTATTGAAAAAATATCTTGTTATACCCTTCTATCCCAGCCCTCAAACAATACAAAGTATTTCAGATCCATTTGTGGAAGTGATACCTGATGTAATTCTCTCTTAAAGTCAAAGGGAATTTAATGGCAAAGCATCCAGCCTTTGCAGATACACTGAAGGAGCCTCAATGCTTTTAGGATGCACTGAAATTGCACAGCCAGATATGAAGTCTGCTTTCAGAAGTGCCAGTGGTCTGAACCATTCATAAGTGCAGGTCTCAGAAGAAAAACTTGCCAGTGAGCCACTGAACTCGTGTCCACTGGACTGCTACATCAAAAGCTGTGTCCATTACTGAGAATTTCCTGCATTATCACCATGGGAGGGACCAGTACTTGGCAGAGAGATCTGTAGAATTACACTGTGGAGAAGGAATTCTTGTGACATTCCTCCTGATATGTGAAACAGCTGCTAAGCCCAACTTTCTGGAAATAGTCCACCAGAAGACAGTGAGACTGTATCACACCTTCCCCGTTAGTCGCCCATATGTCTCTGAGAACTTCCACAGTCTTAAAAGCAGCAGCTGAGTCACCTGGATGTGGACGTCCAGCCTCATGCTTCAGCAAGGAGCTTATGTGGCAATAGTGGTTGGGCATCCCAAACGCTGTGCTGGTCAGATGGTGCAGGGAGGGGGAAAGTATTCGGTGCAGCCCTAAGGAGCCAATTTGCAATGAATTACAGAGAAACAGACACTGCTACAAGTGTTATGCTCATCTTGCCTACTCCTTTTCTATTTGCATGTTCCTCCTTTTCATGCATGTTCATATTCTGAGAGCAATGGAAACAACGTTATAGGCTATTGCCATTTTGCTTTTAGTGTACCTACAGCCAGGAAAGTATCTGTTAACTTTGGTCCATAAAGCAGTTAATCATTATCTACAAAGAAAAACTCTTTCCCTGAAGTACTATGTCCTTCATGTTTCACCTAAAACAAAATTTACTCAAGAACAATTTCTGTGTCTTTACAGCATTATAATGCAAACTATTATCCTTCAAAATATTGGTTTAAAGAACACTTACAGCAGAAAGCAGTGTGGCAAGCATCCTGGGTGAAGCACATGCAACAACAAATTCAATCCAGGACTGTTCTGCCTGTCTAGTTAGGGTGTTTGCAGCTTGCCATTAGTGGGCATAAGACATTAAAAAGCAGTAATTTAAATTAAAAGTCAAACAAACAAAAACAAACAGGTCACATCACTGTAGACACCTTCAGTTCTCCTTCATTTTGCAGGGCTGGCTCCCATGTTTGATCCCCTCCTCAAAAACAAACAAACAAACAAAACAGAACAGAACAAAAACTTTTTTTTCCTGTGTTTGCAAGCTCCAAACAGGATGCTTGTTGATACAGATAAATTTACCCACTAAAATCAGTGCTTCAGCTAAAACAAGGAGGTTTTTCAGGAAAAGGGTTTTGTTCCAGCAAAACCTTGTTACAGACTTCCAAGGCTTCAGCGTGACTGAAAAAGTACAATAGGCATGCTGATGACAAATAACCACTGGGTGGCAGCTGCAGCAGGGATGTACCACCTGTGGAGAAGCAGAAGTGCCGTTCTTCTCCCCGTGTGCACAGCTATACGTTCAGTTTGTTTGGTAGTGAAAAGAGTCATTTCTAGCAAGCCTCAACACCAGCGACCTTCTTTAGCAGTTACTTGCCTATACCTACAAACGTCAGTAGTACGTTGCTAGAGCTAGCTGTGAGTAAAAACAAATCTCTAAAAAATTACAGGGAGCAAGTAGAAGGAGACTCAGCAAAAATTACAGTCAGAAAAAGAAGAGTAGCAAGAGTCATAACAACAACAACAAGTAGGATTTGATTTTGGCCTTTGCAATTTAAGGAAGGTATTCAATCTTCACCCTACAGTATGGGTCTGTTGAACGGAGCATGGGATCTCTGCATTTAATCCAAATGAAGTGAACACTTTCATATTTGTTTGTCTTGAGAAGAGCAAACTGAAAAGTGGCATGCCTTACAGATTTAACTATTTGATAACTGCTACAATAAAGTGATGATTGCCCTGTATGAGCATGGAGGTAGAAGAGAAGAAAAGCCAATGAGCATGATTAAAGGCAATATGTTTGTCTTCACAGTGAGGTGCAGAGACACCCTGGAAGTTGGTGTTTGGGTTTTTGGGTCAACCTTTGCAACTGCACAAGCTGCCTGAAGGGTCTCAGGCCCCAGGGTGTGTGGTACTGCCTTGGGAAGGTTTCTCCTCCCTATGCTACCCAAGCAGAGCTCTCCTAACATTGTCTTCACTCCACACTTCACACCCATTGTTCTCATATGTGTGCTTGGCATATTGGGTTTCTCTTTCACTCTGTGACACTATCCTGTTTCCTTTAAAAGAGAGTCTACGTGCCTGACTATTGGCAAGGAACTCTGTTAGAGTAGATCATGGGGTGGTTTGTCTCATATCTTTTTTATTGTACAAGTTCACAACAGGATTTCAGGCATCTTGCCTCTTAGAAACAGAGGGAAAGGCTTTCTTTCTGGGGAATTAATAAGCAGTATTTTTTTTCCATGGCTTGCAGATGGACAGTCGATAAAGAACAGGGACAATGCATAGAGAAATCAGTTAGTGCTCCAGCACAGTGATTGGGATGAGGACAATATAAGCAATGAAAATAAGAAAACAACAGATTCGGGTCTGAAGGGATTTCTCTGCCCCCAAAACCTGTCCAGAGATTGAGGGCACCATGAGACATTGTATGATGATGGTGGGGAGAAATAGAGCCGAAGGGTGTCCCTGTCTAATCCCTTTGCACTGAATGCTCTGCAAACACTGCTGGGGAGGCATGCAAAACCCAGAATGAAAAATACCGACTCTGTTTTCATCAAATACATCAAACACAGGGTGTGTCAGTCTGGCAGCTATGGTGCCTTCTGTGGATATGTTACAATATGACATGTGCATCACTCCTGATTCTGATAGTGTTGGGAGTAAAATTTCTCTGTAGAATTAAGCTCTTGAGGTCTCCCCTGCCAAGCTTTAACATAGGAAAGGGATTGGCTTGTGGTAGGAGTTGCCAATCCATATCCCTGGAGGTAAGTATTAGTGTTTTCTTAATGTAGATGCATCTCATGCTCCCAAACTCTCTTTACCTATCTTATTTTCTGCCAAGAAAATAATATACATGCTGTTCAGAGCACGTGACCTCTACAGCCTCTGGTAGAGACAATACCTGCGCTCTTTCTTGGCTTTGTTTTGCACTTTTGATTTTTCCTAAACCAAAATAAAACTCGCTCAGGCTGGACATATTCAAAATTTTGTCATTATTTCCTTATATCTGTGTTACTCTCTCAATAAAGGAATCTTACCAAGACCAAGACTTTAAAAATACGAAGTAGGTTGCTGATCATTTAACCACAGATCAAACACCTTGCCAGCTGCTCAGGGTGTAAGTGAACCCAAACCTCATCACAGCAGGTTTAGCTGTGTTCAGCTCCCCCGTGCTGAACCCTTTCACTCTCTGCCCCACTCCAGAGTGCCCAACTGTGCTCGACTTTCCAGAATACTTTGCATCTAAGAAAGACAAGTTTCAGAGATTAGAAAGGTTCTTTTATTGTGCATTGAGAGGAGGGCACACTTTAAAAATGGAGCTGTTTGTAAATGTAAATTGAAAACTTAATTTGAAATGCTTCAGGCTAACTGTTTTGCACTTCTTTTAATGTAGCTGGTTAATATCTTTTAAATTTACATATACATATACATATACATATACATATACATATACATATACATATTGGGGGGGGGGGGAAGAGGGTTAGTTTCCATAACTAACAGAATGGTTTGGGTTGGAAAGAATCTTGAAGACCTGGTTCCATCCCCCCTGCCATGGGCAGGGACACCTCCCACCACACCACAATGCCCAAAGCCCCATCCAGCCTGGCCTTGGGCACTGCCAGGGATGGGGCATCCACAGCTTCTCTGGGCAGCCTGTGCCAGGGCCTCACCACCCTCTGAGTAAAGAATTTCTTCCATATATCAAATCTAAATCTACCCTCTTTTAGGTTAAAACCATTACTTCTTGTGTCCTGTCACCACAGCCCCTGACAAAGAGTCCCTCTCCAGCTTTCCTGTAGGCCCCCTTTAGGCACTGGCAGGCCCTGTAAGGTCTGCCTGGAGCCTTCTCTTCTCCAGGCTGCACAACCCCAACTCCCTCAGCCTGTCTTCATAGGAGAGGTGCTCCAGACCTCTCTGATCATTTTTTGTGGCCCTCCTCTGGACTCATTCTAATACCTCCATGTCCTCCTTGTTCTGGGGGCCCCAGAGCTGAACACAGTGCTCCAGTGGGATCTCATGAGAGCATAGCAGAGGGGGACAATCACCTCCCCAGCTCTGCTGGCCACGCTGCTTTCGATGCCTTTATTCTGAAGTTGGAAATGTTTGAAATTCTGATGTTTTTTTGTCTTGTTTTTTCTTTGATTTCCAAGAGAACCCCTGGAAAGGAAACAATAAGACTAAAAACTGTTTATTTTTTTCTTCTGCCATTGAAAACCGTTTAAATTGTTTGTAATTAAACAAAACTGTTTAAACTTCAGAAACCTGATGGGGGGGGGGGGGGGGGGGGAGAGAAATTAAATGCTTTAACTTGCCCTCTTTAAAACCTGCCCAGTGCTATTCCTACTACATCAAGTGACAAAAAATAGAAAGGGAGGAAAATGCAGGACAAAGAACTAATAATTGAAAATGTAAAGAATATTTCAAAGTGTACTGAAAGGTTTGCACATGTGCCGTTATGTTCTGAAAACCAAGCTAAAAAAATATATACTAATCCAAAATAAAAATTAAAAATCATAGTATTACCCCTTGCCAGTGAAAGATTTTAAACAAAAACAAACACCAACCAACCAACCAACAAAAACAAAACAGAACAAAAACCAAAAAAATAAACAGAAAATATTGTGTTTTTTTTGTTTTGTTTTGTATTTAATCTGGTATGTAGAGGCATGACAACATGAGAGGACATGCATTATCATCACTAGAGTCCTGCCTATAGCAAAATGGTCACGTAGTTTGCCTGCTCCTCATGTGGTATCTCTAAGCCTTTTAGAGTCTGGCTTAGGTACTGAAATATTTCATGCATATTTCCTTTTCGAGTATTTCCTAATCAAACCACAGTGACATTTCACATAAGATTGTTCATGTAACCAACATCTGTTCTAATGTTGAGCTGGTCTGATGCTTTGTTCTATACTTGGAAGCAAAACATGAATTTGTTGTACAACGCAGATGTTTGGCATAAAATATAGGTGGGCATTTGGTCTTGAGTTGGAGACACATGTGGCAGGTGAATCGTGCCAAGCACCAACACTGCAGAGAAGCCTAGTGTGCCAGCTCTGTCATTTTGCTGCCTTACTCTGCTCTGACTGAAGTATTGCAAAAGTTGGTTAACATACCAGCAGCTTAGCTTGGGTTTTGCATCAGCTACAGGGGTACTTTACACAGCAATAAATACGGTATAGCTATACTACAGCTATTTATGTATACAAAGTGAATCATAATTCTACTTATTTTAAGGAACCTTGACATTGTCAGACAATTTGCTAATGTCTCTGGCACAGGGTTCACCTTTCCTAGGAACCCTTCTCTGACTATAGCCAACACCAGACACTTCAGAAGTTACAAGAAGCCCACTGCTGGCAGCTGTAGTCTAATCTGTTCTTTGGACAGAATTTATCTTTAACCTTTTGGAGACTGGCTTAGGGCTGACGCCTGAGGTTTCCTACTTCCTTTAAAATTCACTTCATTTTTCAGTATCAGCCAACTGTGCACAGACTTGCACCTCGTTGACTAGGCTAGTTTTCATTCATCTAGTGTAAGCTCTGTGTGAGAGTGTATGGAGGTTCCTCTTACCATCCAGGCTGCAGAGATTAAAGCAGGGGACAATGGCTTTTTTTTTTTCCCCCGTTAGTGCGAGAGCATAGCTTTAATTTACAGATGCAATGAAAAAGGTACAAAGCCAGCTTAGCTACCAGTCCTTTCATTGTTTTTCCTTCAAAGTGTACTGCAACCCAAGATTGCCCAGAACCAGCTGTACATAGGGGTCTGAAGCACAGCAGCCAGCCAACAAGATGTGCAGCCCCACAAGCAGAGGGTGAGAATGTTTTACATCCAGCATCAGTGTGCCACTGTCATCTACACAAAAAGAGCAGTGAGGATGCAACAGCTGGTCTTCAGCACACACTAGCAAGCAGATCAATGCCCCCACAGGGGTACAACCTTCCTGTTGCAAGTGTGTGCTAAAACCCATCCTGTTGGGCTGTTCCAGGTGCTGCTCTGGGACTAGGTTAAGCCAGCACACTGGTAGCAGCACCTGACAATCCTGTCTAGCTGAGCCGTGTGTCTGGTCACCACAGCCTTGGTCGTTTGAGAGGATGATACATCAACACACCTCTGCCGGAAAGGCAACGCATGGTTCAGGCAGGGCGGGCAGCTTTGAGAAGGCAGGGAGAAGAGCGAGAGGGAAGTGCTGCTGTGACAGCATGCAGGATGTTGGTTTGCCTGTGTGTTGGTTTGACATATTTGAGGGATGAGACATACTTTGGGAAGGGTTCCCAAGAATGCCGGGACAGTTCTAGTTTGGTTGCCTTCCCAGCCTCCCTATTCTTTGGTTCTGCCTCCCAAACGCTGTGCTCCCCTTGTACTCACGCACTTGAGCCTACTGGTCAAGATGTAACTTCAGAAGTTACAGCTTCCCCACTTGTCTGTTGAAATAGAAACCACTGTTCTCTGTGGCCACTGATGCAAAGAGCCTTGAAGCCTGATGCCAGTGTGATCTTTCCACTGGTTTAAGTTGCCCTGTAGGCAACTGACTCCTGTGCTCACCCCTGCAGGTCAAAAAAGAGCAGCACCTCTCCTCTGCACCTGACACTGTGTGGGTGTCTCTGCCACCCCAGGGCAGTGAACCCATGCCAACCCTCACCTTAGGTCACACTGGCCAGTGCATTTCTTCTTCTTGTCAGCACAGATCCTCCAGGAAGGAGAACTCTGATGGAGAGGACGGCTCACCAGACTGAGACCCTTTTATCTGAAGCAGAGACAGTGATAAATAAGACCTGTAAGATTTTCTCTGAAGGGTTTTGACTTTGAACGCACATCAGGGAGTACTGACAGCCACCTTAGCCATTTTGCATTTATGAGCGGTGATCACTTCATGCTTGTGGATGAAGGGTGATCAGTTCAGTGCTCCTGCTGGTCCAAGGCACTTTCAGGAAGGGCACCATCCCAACCTCATTCTCCACTCTGAGGTGAAGCATAGCCAGAGGCAGATGGTGTGCTTTCAGGCAGTATCAAACCTGAGACATTGCATGTGAGTTCTGCCACTGAG
Source organism: Aythya marila (assembly GCF_965140915.1). Taxonomy (NCBI): domain Eukaryota; kingdom Metazoa; phylum Chordata; class Aves; order Anseriformes; family Anatidae; genus Aythya; species Aythya marila. Next base: position 56,102,064 of record NC_139080.1, on the reverse strand, counting down.
ATGCCCTGTCTCTAGAGGCAAATCAGTGCACTATTCCATGCCTTAGCTTCCCTTATTCCCTTTCTTCTGAATAGATTGCAACCTCCTCAGGACTATGAACATGTTTGTACAGCACCTCACACAGCGGGGTGCTGCAATTGACTGAGCTCTCTCCAGCACATCCCAACACAAATATAAAAGAGAAAGAACTTGCTACATTTGGCACTCCTTTGTCTCCAAGGTCTGCCATTTGGGACATTCTCCCTATCACAACATTGCATCTACACTGTTGAAGTCACTCAGTAAAGTCCACTAGGAGTGACACACTGGTAGTGTGAAGATAGGAAGCAAGAAGTATGTCCTGGAAGAACTGCAGACAGTACAGACAGTTCTTGCCAAGCACAGGCAAAGCCCTTCTCTTTTCACTTAGGTTCCTTGTTCCTGTTTGAGTAGAGATAAGCAAGTATTTGTGCGTGCTCTTCAGCTATGTATGCTCAGCTACATGATTTCTTGTCTCCTCATGAAGCTTTGCCTAGGGTGAGGTTTTTGCAGCTCGGCTAGAACCTACAGCAGAGTACAGGAATGACTGTGAGCGGGGAGTCCAGCAACAGTGCAGCTTCAAAGCATGTGAATGCTGGGATGCAGCATGAGGAAGGAAAATCAGAGGGCCCATCTGAAAGCTCCGCACTGTCTGTGTGACTGCCTACTAGGAAAATGTTATCTTGTAGGAGGAGTAAAGGATCTGGATATATTTCCATTTGTTACTAATGCTAAAATTTGTTTCTTGAGAGATGTGTTACATCTTCTACCTGTTGCATACCTCACTTTTCACTGAGGTTAGCAATGTCTCATCAGCAGCTTCAGCAACTGACCTACTCTGTCCCCAGCAGGGCCAGCCCTGCTGCCTGCTCCACGTCCTCTGCTCTGCGTCCCCTCTGTTTCCCAATCAGGAGGTGGCTGAGCGCAACCCCCAGGGTCTCTTAGCCTGCAGTAAAGGAGGGATGGATGGCTGCAGACATTGAACATGCAGCAGAAACAGAGCTAGCACCACTGGAAATACCTCGCAGGGGTACCTGCATTGTTGCAAACACCTGCATTTTTGCAGTCAAGCTGTTGTTTTAATTCTTCTTGATTTCAATGTCTTTCTAACTAGTTAGAAGATAGCTTAATGTCAGCAGGAAGCTGGACATGGATATTCTCTACATGGAATTTCTGAAAGAACATGCTTATTTGCCCATGAAGAAAACACTTTTAAAACATGCATATCAGCTTTCTCTTGAAAACTTTTTTTTTTTTTTAATCTGACACAACTCTCTGATGATCCTTTTTTTTTTTTTTTTTTCTCAATTAACTGCCATTGTGTCAGTCATATTTGGATTAAGCTTTTTTTTTTCTTTTTTTTCTACGTGTACCCCTCATAATTGGGCACTTCAGCATCACTGAGAGAGAGAAAACAAAGTATTCAGGGTAAATAGCATCCCACTGCAATGCGTGGCTGACACAAAGCCTTAAACACCACTTCAGCTGCTATCAGTCTTTACGAGATGCCTTTGGGTGCAGTGGAGGCTCAGCTGGATCAATTTTTAATGAAACAATATAGCTAATGTCACCTTTTTCAGGACTGGTTGGAACCCTGCGAACTGTGTTGTATGCCTGATTCTGGCAGACCAGTTGGCAGAAATCCACACTCAAATTTTGTGGGGTTTTGTTGTTGTTGTTTTAGACAGAGTTAGTTATGAGGTTGGAGGAAACAAGCACTCCTGACCTGCAAGGTGGCTTGCAGCAGCATGAGACATTGTTATACTGATTGCTCTGAGCCAAACCAGTGAACTCTTGAGTTCACCTACGTCTACAATACTGAGAGCATTAGCTGTCTGGTCATTGCAGTATTTCAAGTTTGTAAACTTTAAAACAAAATGAAAGCTGTAACATAAAATAAATAAATAAATCACTCACCTTAACTTTTGCCTGGGTCTGCTTGCTGAGTTTAACCCACCAGTGAGTTTACCTCTAGACTTCTGTCAGTTCATTTCTAGTTAGAGAAATGAGACACCACTTGTTTCAACATTACAGAGAGAAAACCTCGTCTTTAAGTATCTGGAGGCCTTAAATAGACCTGAAGAAGGCTCCTGTCAAAAGCTTGTCTGTTTTCCAGATACACTAATCAGCCTAATAAGCTATTGGGCTAAAGGGATCACCTTTTCCGTCCCCTCTGAGCTAAAAGACACTTGGAAAAAGGCTGGATCTGGCTGTTGTAATGATATGCTCTAGATTTTATTCAGAACCAGCATGACAGGAGGACGGGACAGCCCAGCCCCAGCAGCAAACGCAGTGCCAGGCACCAGAGCCCTCCAGCCACACATCCATGGGCCCACCGACCTGAGCCCCTCAGAAGCGGCCTCCCTGACCTCCCTGAGAGCCCGTGGTCAGGGGTGCACGTTAGCTCAGTGGTTGAAGTGCTTTTCCTTGTTTCTGTCAGACCAACTATGTGCATCCAAGTTGGATTTAGCTGAACGACTGACGCTATTTTCGGGCCTTTTCCTGCAGCAGAGCCACCCTCTAGCCCTTGACTCTGCCCCGCTTCAGAGGGCTGATGAGGAAGGAAGTCAGTGCCACAGCGCTGCGTTGTGTAACCGCTTCGGCTGGGGAGCCGTTCAGCAGCAGCTTCCCCTCAGGAAGCCATCCAGAAATGAATCACCCCGCAGCAGCCCTGACCGTCACCACACACCGCCTGGAAGGGGCACGGGCACCCCACACGGGTGGCACAGGCGACGGGACGGGGCTCAGCAAGGCGTGGGCGAGCTCCGTGGAGCTCAGACCACAAACCCCGAGCAGCACGGAGCAGCCCAACACACCCATGCCCTGTGGGCACCGGGGCTGCAGACCCCCGAGGTGCAGCCCCACGGGCGTGGAGCCGGAGCCGCAGGCGCGGACGGGGCCGGGCTCGGCGCGACTGCGCGGGGCGGGCGGAGGCTCCGGGGCCCCGGGGGGGGGGGAGCCGGGTCCGGCCGGGCCCCGCTCGCCTCCACCCCCGGCCGGGCGGAGCGGAGCGGAGCGGAGCCGAGCCGAGGGGCGGCCGCCGGCACCGGGAGCGGCGGGGGGCGGCCCCGGGAAGGCGCCGGGCCGGCGGAGGGAGGAAGCAGGCGGGGAGACTTCCTCCTCCTCCTCCTCCTCCTCCACCTCCTGCTGCTTGTCGTCCTCCTCCCCGGCGCAGCGCCGGGCGGCGGCTCCCCAGCGCCCCGGTCCCGTCCCGTCGGGGGGCGATGCCCGTGCCCGTGCCCGTGCCCCGCCGCCCCCCCCGTCCCCCCGCCCGCCGCCGGCAGCAGCAGCGCGGGGCGGCTCCGCCCGGCTCGGATCGCGGCTGCTGGGCGGCCCCTGCCACCGCCCCCTTCCTGCCTCCCCCCGCCCCCGCGCCCGCCCCCTCCTCCTCCTCCTCCTCCTCCTCCTGCCCGTCCTCCCCCTCCCCCGCCGCCCAGGCCGCCGCCGCCGCCTCCCCCCCGGCTCCCTGCCTCCTGCCGGCGCCCCCCCGGCCCCGTGCTCGCCCCCTCCCCGGCCGCCCCGCACCCGCCATGAGCGGCGGCGCCGCTCGCTTCCCCCCCCCGCCGCCGCCGCCGCCCCCTGCCCGCTGCCCCCCGCCGCCGCCGCCGCCTCTGCACGGGCCGAGCCTGCCGGAGCCGGGAGCGCGCAGCCAGGGCCGGGGCAGCCCCGCCGCGCCCCGCAGCGCCCCGGGACCCAGGGGCTCGCCGCCAGGTGAGCGGGGCGGGCACGGCCCCGAGCTGCCGCCCCCGGGGCTGGGGGGGGCGCGGCGGGGCGGGGCGGGGCGGAGCTGCCGGCGGGGAGCGGGGGTGCGGGGACCCCCCCCTAAGCCGGGGGGTGCCCGCGGGAGGGTCCCTGGGGTGGGTATGGGGTGGGCGTGCGCCCGGCGGGGCTGCCCGAGGGCACGGCGGCCTGCTGCGGGCTGGCGGGGGGCTGCCGAGCAGCAGCGGGAGGCAGGGATGGAGTTTGGTGGTGTTTGGGTGGGCGCCGGGGGTGGGGTTAACCAAAATCGCCCTCCCGAGGTGCCCAGGACACGCGGCTGCGTGGGCCTCACGCGTGGGGTGTCCGGGAGGAGGCGAGCCCGCAGGTACAGCCCGGCGGCAGGAGGGGCTTCGCCTGCCCGAAGCTGTATTGCAGCGTTTTGTCCCGAAACTGCCCCGGCGGTGCTGGGGGGTGGAGGTCCCGCTGCCGGCCTGAAGCGTCCTGCGGTGGGAGATGCCCCTGCGTGCCCCGGGGGCCCTGGGTGGAGGGAGGAAGGAGGAAACGCAGCCCGCACCCTGCGGTGGGCGAGCTCAGCGCAGCCCTGCTGCACCCACAGCTGGCTGTCGGGTCGGGCAGCACCTTCCCTTCCCTTTTCCCCAAAATGAAGAGGGCTCTGGGGGCTTGTCCCGAAGTTTGGGTGTTCACCGGCAGAGCTCCCGTGCTTGGAGGTAGCCGGGGGAGCCAGAACCTCTGCTCAGAGTCATTGCTGCCGGTGCCCGGGTGAAATGGTGAAGTTTTACAGCACGCTTCGGGTGCCGTTAGTGGGTGAATGCTGGCTGTTAGTCGTGATCTCAGAAATACAGAAATTGTTTTTATGTAGTGTGATCTCTGATTCATCTTCTGTTTTCGAGATAATTTCATAATTCACGGGCCGATCCAGGAGATTTCTAGCGTGCGGGTGAGAAGTGTGTATTTTTCTCCTCCTCCAAAGGGAAAGGCTGTCGTACCAAACGTGTGGCACTCTCCCTGTCCCATTCAGATATTTGCCACCAGAGGAAAAAAGCGATGTGCCAAGCTGTGGCGTCAGGGCCAAGCTTGGATTGTTTTGCTGAGCATCCTCCTGGACTTGCTGTTGAAAGCAGTAGTCTCCCATTGGTGGTCCCAGTATTTTAACTTTAGGGGAAAATAAAACAAACAAACAGAGCCTGTATTCTTACGATCCAGCCTTCAAGTGCGAGAGGCTAGCAAATGTGGCATAATTTATGAGCAGGGTTGAGAGAACGTGCTATTTCTTTTATTTCTTTTCCCCCGGCAGAAGTAGTTTTGGTGTTGTCTGGTTCTTTTTTTGGCTGCTGTTGTTTCTTTGTGTGTGTCTGTTCTCCCCCTGTGTGTCAGCAGAAGGGAAAGTCTCTATTCATGGCTGTCAAATTAGTGAAAGGATATTGGACCAGAAAACACCACACAGAAGAGCTGATTCCTTGTTTCATTCAGGAAATTGATCCTGATCTTAAGAGGCACTTCACCTTCAGTAAAGTACTTTGCTTCCACCGGGGTTCGTGCATCTTCTCAGTGCAAGAGAGAAAATGACCTAGAGGCGTGGTTGTCGGCTGGGAGGAGGAAAGTGTGGCTGCAGTGGAAATTTTTAGATTCACTTTTTGTTAGGGGTCTATATTACTGTTCTGAGGCTTTGCAGCATTTGAAAAGTAACTTTGAAACTTGCAATGTGCTTGGCACCAAAGGTATAAAGGTGATGTCTACACTGCTGAAAACAGCTGCTCTCTTAAACACCTTTGCTACGCAGGTTGGCCCTTTGGATGTCACCTGCTGAATTTTGCTGCTGTTAGTTAACGTCTTCCTTACAACACAAAGTCTTGATCTAGTATCATGTTAAAACTAAAAACAACGTTTAAGATGCACATGAGGCCAAGTCCTCTCGGGAAACATTGTTAGAAGGAGTAACGGGTGATGCATATTTGGGCAGATAACTCATCATTTGCAAAGTCTTTCTGTTTGGAGAAGCTGGCAGTGCTGATGGAAGGATGGGTGCCAGTTTTCCAGCATAACCCACCCTGCAGAACCCCGGGGCGGCTCGCTAAGCGTGGTAGGAGGCTGTCCGGGCTCGCGGTGCTTCTGCCGAATGCAGCACGTGCTGAGCACCAAGTGCCAGCACCCTGCCTCTTGGGATGGGCCCACATGAGCTTGTGTGCCTCGAGCAATTACCTGCATGTGGTGCATCTGGTTCCGTGCCCCAGCTGTGGGGCAGTTCCTCTGGATGTGTGGTGGAGCCAAGGGAGGTTTGGGTTGGATATCAGGGCGAATTTCTTCACGGAAGGGGTGGTCAGGTATTGGAATGGGCTGCCACGGGAGGTGGCGGAGCACCTGTCCTAGGGGGTGTTTAAGAGACGTGTGGATGTGGCACCAAGGGATGTGGTTTGGCAGTGAACACTTAGGGTTAAGTGGATGGTTGGACCTGATGATCTGGAGATGGGCGCAGGTCTTCTGGTTTGTGTCACAGTGATGCCTGCACAGCTTTATAAACGTGTGAAATAGGGCAAGATGCACATACAGCTCCTTCCTAATCAAAGTGCATCCAGTATGTGGATGGTTTACAAGTATCTTGGTTGATTTGGGTAGATTAAAAACAAAAACAACAAACTAAAACTTCACAGCACCTGTATTTGAATTTGTTTAAAGTGCAGTGTTCGGGAGTACATGGCTTGGTGGTACTTCTTGGTTAGGACTACCACACTGTTGTATATCTGCAGTGTTTTATTGTGTATATTCGGTGTGTAGAAACAGTTTATCTCAGACACTAAATCGTAATTGCATTTATTATCTCAGAATTACATATTGCAACGTTGGTGCATTGTTTTTGCTAGTTTTGAATTAAAATTGAAGATAGAAGGCCTTGGTTTTTACATAAAGTAGTTGTATTCTGACTAGATCCTGGTAATAGTGGAATTAAAGTTAGCAGACATATGTTGAGCACTTAGTTCAAGACGTTAATAGAAATAAGTTGCATATTCATGGGACTGCTTTGGGAAATAAATGCAGATGTACTTCTTTGTAATTTAGTTGTTTTCAGGTAATGTGCACTTTGCTTTTAAGTCATGCTCTGTGTCTATCTTCCCTATCACTTTCATTTCTTTTTGGCTTACTTTAGTAAGTTAATAAATATGCAGTATTTATGTAAACTGGAAATTATAATTTTATGACATAAAATTGTTCTATGCTATAAATATACTGTATAAAGTTGTTTTAGAAGTATGCTTCGTAGGTGCTGTGAGCACCAACCAGTTCAAGCAAATGCTAGCAAGTCTTTCTTTTTTCCCAGACTTAAGTATTTAAAGGTAGTGTCAGACTAGGATGACTACATTTGCAGGAGAAGAAATCAAATAAAATGAATATGTGGGTCTTTAAGCTGTAGTCTTAGCAGCACAAACTACTTTATGCCTGTTTACACTGGCATTTTTCAAATGTAGGATAGGCAGGAGCATGGGAATGAAAAAATCTGAACTGTCTCTACAGTACAAAGATCTGAATAATATCAGGAAGAAGACCAAAGATAAATGTTTAATTTTGAAATGCGTACTCTGCTTTGCAATGTCTGCTTACAAAATAACCTAAATTACCTTCTTGGTGTAATCTGTCAGGATACCAGTTTCTGTCAGTGTCTGTGGATTTGAACTGCATGGTCTCCTGGAATGGATCCTTCAGCTGTCAGAAGGATGAGAGTTTGGGGCCCACACAGAAAAACGTGGTGAAGAGCAGTGGTGTGGCTGTCAATTGACCTGGTTTGCAAACTCATCTGTCTTTTTTCACCTAGAAGTTGTGAAGTGCCTCGGAAGTGGGCAAGTAATTATCTGCATCTCCTTCTATACTTTCTTAGGTTTGCTGCTCCAAATTAAAGATAAATTCAGGTGCTTCCATCAAAACAAAAAAAGTGTTAGACGTGAGTGTGCGTATATAACTGGTGACAAACACTTCTTCTCTCTGTTGCTTTTTCTGCTGGTGTCACACCACAGGTATTAGTGAAGGTTTCATGGATATGTAGCTAGAAAGCAATTTGGGTCTAATATCTTGTACAATTTGTATTGGTCTGTCCCATTTTGCAACTGATAAATCCATCCTGACTAATAACAAATAGTTGAAAATTCAATGTGCAGTAAAGTCTCACTTCAGAGAAATGAAATGTCACCCAAAATTACAAGTACACGTATATATTTGTGTGTACTATCCTGGTTCATGTCCTGTCAGTTCCCTCTTATGTCTGCATGATTCTTCTGTATTTTAATGACAAAACTACAACACTTGCCTTTTTACGTCCACCTGAAGTCAACATCCCAGGCACGCTGCATGTACCATTTGATCCTTAAGCTACTTCCTTCCAAGGTGAAATATCTACAGAAAAAAATAAGGCAGCAAGGCAGATTTTGTGCTCTCGCTACATCACACAGGGATTATGCTTAAAGACAGGTGTAAGGACTGGAATTCTGTGACAGAAATTTCACAGGCGTAGCGTAGAGAAGAATGTTTGCCTTGTCACAGAAAAAGGTTAAAATGAGAAGTTGCTTAATAAGCATACTACTAAACATGAGTGTGAACATTGAAAATCCTTGGAAGAACTGTGCTCAATTTAAAAAACAAAAACAAAACCCAGCAAAACAATTTCTTGCCTTTTCATACTCACTTTTGCTGCTCATCCAACCCTTTTTTTCCACCCACAACATTAATTGGCAAAATTAAATCCACACGTGCACAGGATCTTTTTGAGCCAGGGTTGTCAGTTTTGTGGGTTTTTTGTTTTTTGTTTGTTTGCTCGCTTGTTTCCAAAAAAGAGTTTAAATCCTTTTCTGTCAATAGCACTGCAGCTATTTTTGTCTTAGATTTTTCACCGTGGGTATTCTAGGTGGTCTCTTGTGCCATCTGATTCATAACAGAAGTCCAGGTGAAGCTGTGTCAGGCAAGGTATGGGTGGGATGATGAGAAGGCAGACTACCTGAGAGCATCGTAAGAAGTTTGCGGTGAGAAACTGTTTGCATGAATATTCTGATATGAGGGTGCTGCTTTCTTCCATCTTTGTTTTCCTGGGTTGGGTTGTTTGTTTTTGTTGTTGTTGTGTTTTGTTGTTGCTTTTTTTTTTTTTTTTTAACACCTTCTGCTTGCGCTCATTTATGCTTGCTCAAAAATATTTCTTTCTTTTTCTTTGTGTATATGGAGAACCATAAATACCAATTGGATGTTGAAGTTCCCTGAATGTGGAAAACATTTTCCATTCTTGAGGGGAAAAATATTGTTGTCCTTATGGTCTGGTGACTAAAGATCAAGTTTTCTTTCAGAAGTCATTTGATGTGTAATGCATAGCAAAGAATGAATACTTTGCTCTATTTAAGGAAAGAAGCAGGAAGTGGTTGTAAGTCATACGTATTTTAAGTGTTATGAGCAAGCACAGCGTACAGCATTTCTGTTTCCCAGGCTTCTCAGAGGCGTGCATGCGCTCCAAATGTTCATTCGTAAAACTCCCTGTCTTAGATCTTGCCCTGTGGAGAGCCTGATATCCCAGCTCTCACCTCCCAGTGCCACACTACGGCGTTCTGGCTGAGCCTCCACCTCCCTTCACTCACACAAGCCCTCAGCAGACAGGATGCATGCAGAGGTGCCACCTGGGGTCGATCTGTCAGTGGTCCAGCACACCAAACCCTTTCTGGGATTTCTCGTGCCATGATGCAGATGTTTGTGGCTGCGTTGCCCAGCAGCTGGTGAGGTTTTCTTGCGGTTCATCTCTATAGAGGGGATGCGAATGTGCTGTCATAGCCAGCCTTTAGTGTAACACCCCAGTGTTTCTGAGCTCGTACATTTGGGCTTGGTCACCAGCTGCTAGAAAATTGGGAAGTGATGAGCTTGAAAGAAGACACGCTCCATCTCCTTAATTGCATAAAAATCAAGAAGTTCACTTAAACCTTTGAGTTTTTATTGTTTTGTGTAATGTGCACAAGTGTAGCACAAGAGGCTTCTGCTGTATACAGCCGTACCGTAAAGAACACTACTTACTCTGTTAAAGGTGTACTTAAGATTGTTTGGCATTTCTCCATATGAATATGGAATTGCACTTTTCTCTTACGCTATTAATGTGTGCCCCAGGGCAACTTTTACCAGAAGGAGGGCAGGAGAAAGGTGGTCATTTATGTTAAAAAATACATTTTCTGTCAATCTGTGTGTTGAGGAATAGAACTAAATATGAATTCTGTGACTTTTTTTTTTTTTTTTAAATACCTCCCGATCTGAGTACTTGGAAAATTACCTGTTACAAACACTTAAATAGCCTAAAAATTGCTAAAAGTCACAGAGAACATCTGTGTGCATAATGTTTGTTAGTAGGAGAGCCTGGGGAGGGATTCCTGACCCGCCGAGTATGGCCAAGTGCATTAACCATGCAAGTGAAGCAGCCGGGACTGCTGGGGGACGTGTGGAGCGGCAGTGAGCATCGTCTGGCTGGACCCACACCAAGGAGATGCAGCACATGGGCTGTGAACATTTGCTGCCTGTTTGCGCCACAGCTGAAAACCGTCCCCTCTCATCCTTTCTTGCAGCTGGGGTACGTTCTGGTTCCACAGTGAAAATGCTAGAGGCTTATGTTTATAGGCTGCTTGGGTTTGTGCTCCACCAAGATTTGTCTCTTGGGCATGTGGATGCTTCTGCATTCATTAAGAGCACGTGCAACTCATTGCAGGATCTGAATTGTGGTTTTTTGTCCCTACGGCTCAATATTTCTATGTGCTTTTTATGCCCCCTCACATAACCTGTTTGTCTGCCTATTTTTGGTGCATGCAGGCTTTCTACAGATCTTCCAAGTGGCATTGCTTTTTTCCTGTTTGTGAGCTGATACTGCAGCAAGCCACGCAGGAGTAAGAGGTATCTTGTGGAAGGAGTTTTGGTGCAGGTTTACTAGCAGTAGCTTACTGAGCCTTCTGGCACTGAAGTGCCGGGAGTCCATGATCCTTGTGGTTTGTGTGTGGTTTTGAGCAAGGTTACACAGAGTGTGTATGACGTGATATGATATGAAAACTGCTTTTGTGGGCTATTTTAGGTTGGATACAGGTTGTATTTCTGAGCAATTCCAGAAATTCCTGTTGATTTTTGGAGATACAGGAGTGGATGCTTCTAGTCATTGGTACAAAAAGCATGCTGGAAGTAAGAATTCTGTGACTGTGCTTATGAAGTAGCAAAGCAGCAAACCGTGGCACATGCTGCAGCAGTGTATTTCCAAAAAAGTGGGAGTGAGGATACACTTGATGTTGTTCTTGGTAGGTGCCTGCTGGAGTTGGACTGAAAAAGTGAAGGAGACACACCCAGAAAAATACTCCCTTCTTCATTAGAATGTAATTTTATTTTTAAAACAAGGGCAGTCTTTTGTGCCCATAGAGTCTTTCACTTGTTGTATAATATTTTGGATGGTCATCCATGATGCTAAGCCATAGATGTGTATATACAAATCCTTGTTCAAACCAATAATCTGCAATAGTTCTAGATTAAGGATATGTTAAATGGACCTTTTTTTTTTTTTCTCCTTTCCTTTTTTCCTCTTTTCTAGTTTTAAATTAAGTCTAGCAGTGGGAGAAATTCAGCCATCCTGAATGACCCTGAATCTGACCGTTGAGTTGTTTACTTCTGAAACCTGCACAGGAGTTCTCGGGAGATGTTCAGCCAGTCTGTAAATTCATGGTATGCTGGTTATTTGCCGGTTTGGAAAAACAAATATCCTTTTTGTTTGTATGGTGTTTTTTTTGACATAAATCTTATTGATTCTGTTTTTATACAGTGTGATGCCAAAAGTAGTAGTAACTAAGAATTTCAGCATTAAGGAAAAATTAATTAAAGGACTTACTGCATTTTGGCTGTTTCTGTTTAAAAGGGGATAGTGAATTTGAAAAAACAGGCAAAACCTGCGAGAATGGCAAATATGGTGAAAATGATGTAACAACAGTGGCTAGGGTGGAGTCACCTTGCAGACTTACATAAAGCCTCCCATTACTCAGCAGCGTGTCTCTGGCGGAGCAGCGGTCCTCCAGCTGGTTCACGGATGACACCAAGCTGCGGTGACCAGCCAGTATGCTGGATGGCAGCCGTGCTCTTCAGTGGGCAGCTGGAGGAGAGATGGCTCGAGGGGAGATCTCAGCAATGTCTGCTGTCCCTCATGGGAGGACACAGAAAAGAGGGAGCCAGATGCTTGGATGCTGGTAGGACAGGAGGCTGCAGATAGGACTGAGTCTGGAATGCTTGAATTTCTGACTACGTGTTAGGAACAAATATTTTTCTCTCTGGGGTGTTCAGGCACTGGAGCAGAGACCTGAAGACTGTGGGATTTCCGTCTTTGCAGACACTCAGGACTCAGCTGGGCATGGCCCTGAGCAGCTTGGCCTGAATGGTAGGGGGACTGGACTAAGTGAGCCCCAGCAGTCGGTCTCTTGCCACCTGAGCAGCTCTCTGACTTCACATAGAGAAGTAACAGTAACTCGGGACTGCTCTAATTGCAGGCAGTCAGAAGTAACGACAAGGACTCAGCTTTCTTGGACATACAAGTGCCACCTCTGTTGTGTTAGGTGGTGTGGTGTTTTTTTGTTTTTTTTTGTTTTTTTTTTTTTAAGTTTGAATTTTTCCCTGTGATCATCATAACACACTTCGTTCCCACACACCCCGGAAAACCTTTTGAGATGCATAATTTGTATATAAATGCTTCTGATTAAAACATAATTAGCTGTTTATATTTAAATGAGCACTGAAAGCAGAGCCACGTTCCTTCAGCACCTCTTCCTAACTTCTGCGCTTGCTGGTTTACCTACAAGCATCTGTTTTCTTCTCATAGACAAAAGCGTGCACCTCAATTTTTATTTCTGTTTATTACAGGTGTAGGGGATATTGAGTCTGGTCTTTGCTGTCAGACTGGGTGCGCTGCCTCAGAAGGTGCCAGCTAAATGCAACAAGGGATGTGTTGTTTGGTAATGGAAGGTGTTTTTTTGAAGTTTGTAAGGTGTGTGAGTAAAATAAGTAAAAAATAAAATAAGTAAAAGTTATGCAATGACAGTTTCATCTTTGTCCGTTAGCCTTTACTTTGTCAGTATCTGTGGTGTGGTGAATCTACTGGAGCAGAAATCATCTGTAGCGGTACAAAGAGGAATTCTATCAGTAGCACAGAACATGGGCATAGCAAAGAGCAAAAACTCTGGTATGTGACCTCCTCGGGCTGCTTTCTCATGTAAATGCAAAGCCAGCATTCAATGTAAAGCTGCCTGCTTGCTCTTTTAGTCCTGTTTCTGTGCAAATAACCCCAGAGTTTTTGGGGGGAGGCTTGGAAATGCTCAACTTGGGAGAAGTCAGCCATCGAGCGGTGTGTCCCCACAGCGTGATGGGTGCTGATGGTGCCCAGCCGGGCTGGCAGCCACAGGCCTGCCAGGCCTCCAGGCAGGAGGAGTGGAGGGCGGCAGGGGCATGGGAGGCCGAGGGAAATGCAATGGCAGGGGGTCGTGAGGGCTCAGGGGACAGCGGGGTTATTGCAGGGATGGAGCATGGAAGTACAGAGCGAAGGCCCATGGAAACCGGGCTTCACCGACTGCTGCTCTTGTGACTGCTGCTTTGGTCTGAGGAGCACTCTTGAAACAGCCATGTTATGAAAAAGAGTTTTAAAAGTTGTCGAGTTCCCCATATTATTGTGGGCATGTTTCCTGGCATTTTTTTGTTGTTGTTGTTGCTGTTGTTTTGGTGCATGTTTTGGATATTGTGTTTTTTATCTGGACCTGGCAGATAAATGTTTCTGGTATCTTAGTTCCTACTTAGGTTGGTGTTTCTTCCTTTTCTACTGCTTTACCCTTCTTTTTTCTCTCAAATTTCGTAGTGACAAACAGGGCAGTGGCGAAGAAGTCTGATAGTCTGCATCAGACGGCAAGACGTAGGAAATCAATCTATCATTGTACAAAGCTGTAGGAGAGCTTCACTCAAGGCAGCATATCTACTTTTAAAGGCCTTTTATGTCTGAAGGGATGCACAAATTCAGGTGAATTGTTCAGCAAAGATACATCAAAATTATTTTCTATTTAGAGCCAGAATTTACAATTTGGAGAAGAGATGCAGGCCCAGGACAACCAGTAAAGATTTTATGTACTCCACAGATGGCAGTAGGTACAAATCCTTAAATGCTGTTTGTGTTTACTACAGTGAGGATGACATTGTTGACTGTCGGTGTACTGAGAAGCTTTGACATTGTCCAGCATTACTGCATAGGTTTTGTCATTGCTGGAAAGTTACACGTTAATTTAATCAGTGTAGGTAAAGTGACAAAGATGCTCCTCTCAAAGATGAAAGTGGCTTTGCATTGCTGATTCTTGGAGAGTTTGTCCTGTTCTGAGAAACAGGATAAGCCATCGATAAGAACATTTTGATCTGTTAACGCAGAGTTACAGACACGGTGTACCTGGAACCTCACTGCTCACCAATATACTTGCCAGTTCTTATGTGTAGAACAGCAGCTTAGAAGTTCTTGAAATCTGAAGTTGTTTAGTTACATTTTATATTGCAAAGAAATTTCCAGCCTTGCTGGGAACACATGGTACCTTTTGGTTTAAGCCTCATTTTCCTGCAGCCCATGTGATGAACTTATGAGATGGTTTCCTCCAAAACATTTGTTGTTTGTTTGTTTCCTTTTATCTTGCTTTGCCTAGCTTCTTCTTTGCCTAACTTCTGCTCTTTTGGTTTTGTTGGCCTTTGTGTTCAAAAATTTTGTGCTCTTCTCAACTCATTTGACAAGTCATGCTGGAGCTACATGGATTGATAGCCAGACTTCCCAGGCTTTTTCCTGGCTTTTGCTCCATCCCAATTCAATTAAGCTTGTCATTTTCAAGGCAACTGATGAAGCAACAAATTTTGAAGTGTAATAAAAATGCTTTGGTGGGCTGAGTCACACCTATTGAAGATTACTGTGTCCATCATTCTTTGTGGCTAGTGGAGCTGTTGGTTATATCATAGGAGAAGCAGTGTCGATGTGGGAGACCTATCATGTAGGAGAGGGGACACCCATGCCTGTGGATATCTGTGTTCTCCAGGGCTGTACTGAGGTCTTCTTGGAAAGTATAGTTAGCAGGCTGAGGCTGAAAAAACATCTCTGCGAAACACATTTCTGGAATGTGAAAGTGATTCTGAGTTCTGGTAAACAAAAAGCTGTCTTGCTCCAAGTGCTTGGAGTCTCTGTGAGCATTTCATGCTAAAACTCTGGTGAAACTAGGCTTTAAAGTTTGTATTTGTGGTGTTAATAAGGAAGGTTTTTGTATGTGAAGAAAACTGCTATTGTTACAAATTACAACTTGCAAAAAGAAGAGGAAGTGGATCTTGTTTGGTGTATGTACAAAAAAGAAATGTAGCAATTTGGTCTCTGGATGTGTCTGAGCTCCTGGAGTTTTGCTCTGGAAGTGGCATATTTTGTGTTGCAGAAGCTTGGGTAGTGAGTTCACTGGCTCACGCTTGCAGTGCAGATATAATTTTCCAGAAACCATTGTGAAACAGAGCAGATGCAGGCAGGTTTTTGGGATCAGATTTGCTCTACTGTCCCCAGAAGTGTAGGCATAATTCTCCTTGTAACCAGGAATACTCATGCTTCAACTTTGCAAATCAAATGTTATGAAAACAATATTGATCCGTGATCTGTCGGTCTGTGCTGATTTCACTGTTCATGCCTATGTTAAAGGAGTCACATGTGCTCGTGTACTGTGAGCACTGTATTTGGAGAGGGGAAGGCAAGAGAGATTATTTCTGTACACTTCCTTAATTCCAGTGGCTGAGCTTCATTGCTGTGGAGAGGCCACTGGACGGCCTCTTTTGGCTTTTGGAGATGACACACAGGCAGTTGATGTAAAAAATATCCTCAATAAATGGTAGTGTGCTGCAAGAAAGATGGATATCTTACAAGTCATTACCTGTTCAAAGTCTCCTTTAAATAGACATTTCTGTTGAATATTCTGTTTTTTTCCTGCATGTTATTATTACTGTTATTAACATACTGTTGCTCTTAAAGAGGGGTTGAGAGTTCAAAACATGCACAGCATCTTAAGTTTGGACTCTCTTTTGCCTTGCATCTTTTCAGTTGTTTGATTGCTGCTCGAGACAGGCACCCCATGCATGGGGAGCCCTCACAGGCACACACATGGATTTACACACTGCTATATCTAAAACAGTCACCTCTTAAACATCAGAGGGTTTAACAGCTGTGACTTCTTTGACTCCGGATTGCATCAGTGCGTTATTTAGGATGTGAAAAGAGATACTGGTGGGGAGGAAGCTGGCTCTACAACATCTTAGATTGATGCATGCTGAGTGCATTGTAAACGTTGCAGGGCTCTTTTGTGAAACTGTCTGCAGTATCCATCTCTGCTGTGTGATGACTTGCTGTTGGGGTTGGCTGACCTGGCTGCTGAGCTACTTCTCTTCAATTCTGCACACTACTTCACAAGATCTTTGCTTCATCTCATGTGTATTTAAAACTGAACTAGAACGCGATATGTATGTTTTAAAATCTGTGTATATGCATTGTGCCTACGTCTGTGAGCCCTTTGTTCTGGATTGGATACAGCTATGCCCTCATTAAAAGCAAAAGAGGTAATGTGTTCAGTCATACAAACATAATAGTGGTCCCCCATCAGAAGGAATTAGTCACTTAAAATGGCCAAAATGTTGAGTAGCTATAATTGCTTGCCCTTAAGATCAAATTTGGATTTCCTGTATCTACGACAGTTTGAACTACAATATGTACTTTTGTTGTTAAGCTGCTAGATGAACAATTGAAAACTACTGAGCTATGTGGACCTGTCACAGGTACTGGCTGACGTGCATCTGTGTTGCTGCTTTTGCTTTCAGATGTTACCATCAGTATCAGTTGGAGCACAAGGAGCTATGGTAATGGGAGTGTTTGGGAGAGCTGGGTCTTGTATACTTGAGAAAGGTAAGAGTGTGATGGGGCTTGGGGACACCTGATGGAACAGAGTGAGAGTGGGTGATAACTAGCGAGGCTAGACCATCAGAAAATGAGAGACGTAGCTAAGTTCAGAGGTGAAAATAGCAGCGGCTGAGAATCAGAAACTACAGAGAAGAAAACAGTAAGAAATCCACTAGAAAGGAAAGTGAGCTGAGTACTTTTTTAGCCCTGTACTCAATCAAGAGACATGAAGAGTGCAGTTCTCTTATGCCGAACTTAAAAAAATTTAAAAACTGTGGAAACTAATGTGGAAATCTGTGAAGAAAAAGGGTTATTGTGTGCAAGGCCTCATTGTGGCCTGGAATAAAGAGACCTGGAATTACTATGATAACTAATGCAGACAAACCTTGCCTGTCTGTGTGTGCTTATCTCTTCATTAGCTGCTCAGGGAATTTAAGCTCATAATTTTAACACAACTCGAGGACAGGTGCTAGAAGGAAATGCAGCTAATATCCATAGGGTGTCCTGGGGCAAGAGGAGGTGTGGGAAGAGCTGTGTTAAAAAAGCTAATGCAGGGCAGCAGAATGAACTCAGCACCCTGTATTGCGTTGTGTGTGATTATTGTATTATGATTTATGCCATTTGCTGCCTAGAGAAGCTCTACAGCTGAAAAGGGTAATGTAGTTGACCCCAAAGGCAGGTGTTTCTGGCCTCCTCATCCTATAGCCTACATCTAAAATTGAAAGTGAGTTGCACAGCAGCCATTATTTTGAATAAAGTCATTTGTATATGCAGAAGATTGCAGAAAAGGGCTGTGAATCCTGCTAATGCTCTGTAGATTACCCACTAGCCAGAAATCTTAGGATTTCTATATGTATACTTATAAGTTTGAAATGGTGGGGGGAATCTGCTATTGTAAAGAAAAGAAAATAACCAAATTCAAAACAAAGTTCCAAACCAAAACCATTTGATGTTTTACAGATCTTTAAAGGCTGAATTATCATGACTTTTGCTTTTTGCTTAGCATTTGGAGGGGGGGAGGGAGGGTGTTGAGATTTTTAACTTTCCCCAGGCTTCCAGAAATCTTTTTTGTTGTTGTTTTGTTTCTCGCACAGCAGACGGAAGTCTCCTGCAAGACTAACAAAGATGCAGAAATAATCCAGCCATGTAAATGGAATGGGAACGGGAGTGTTCAGACTGATGTGTGATTTGCAACAAAATCTACTTAAGAGTGACCTGCTGTTCTGTCATTTGACAGAATTGCTGCACTTTGTGTATTCTTTTGTAAATGCCGTATGGAGATTTCTGCATGCATTTTTGTGAGAACCTTTTAAGTGGATTACATGTGGCTAGCACCTATCTTGTGGTCAAATGCTGAGGGTTGTGATGTTCAGAGTAAATTTCAGGCAGCAGTTGTGCCCATCACAAGGACAGAAGGAGCTTTGTTACAGATTTTCATGTCAGGACAGACGTCATCCAAGTTGCTGGCAATAATTGAGAGTAACAATCTTTCCTAATCATCCAGACCGTGTCTCTAGAAGGCTGCATGGCATTTTTGAATGAGGAGGAGGGGGAAATGGCTTCTATCCTTGTGTTTGTAAGGAAGTGCTGCTTTCCAAGGAGCATTTGGTTTGCTTACCAAGAATGAATGGTTAAGGGCTTTTGTTTTTGTAAGGATCAGTGTGTGTTGCTTTAGGCGACCCCTCTGGTATTGTGTGCTACGGCAAAAAGCTGCCCATTTCAAGCCATCTGAAGTAATGCAGGTGCTGTGGCTTATCCAAGATATTAGTATGGTTCAAAGAAAATTTTGTGAAATACATTTGAAGGGATCAATTTTTTGCTGGATTGAGCGGGTGTGAGGCCTTTTCATAGACTCTAAAGCAGGCGGTTCCTCCAGGAGGCTTTTACTGTGATGACAGACAGTCTGCAGGGTAAAGAACGCTGTCTGCATCTTCGCTAGGAGAGTTTCAATATTAGGCAGTCGCTGTCTTCACACTGAGCACAAAGCTGTGTGGCCTTCACAGCAAAACAGGAGGCAGGTGAAATTAGGGCATGTTGCAAGACCTTTCCTTGTTTTTGTTTTTGATTTTTTTTTTTTTTTTTTATCCTAAAGCCTTGGAGTGTTTGGCTGAAATCAGTTGCATAAAAGGCAGACAAGACCAGCTTTGGTCTCTTCAGAGTTCATAAAGCATTTCCCTTATCTCTCTTGTGTGTGTTTTCTCTAGCTGATGTCATGAAGCTCTGAAACAGGCATCCACGCCTTTATTAACCTTCTAGAAACAGTATAAGGATTGTTATGAAAATTAAGCGTGTTTCTCAGATCATAACGTCATGCGCACTTAAGCTGCAGCTGGAGAAGCAGAAAAGGCTGCCTGTTATCTATCACCCTGGCTTCTGACCGCCTCCATCCTAAGCTGGATGAACGCTGACATGAAGTGTTAAATGAGGTAAATCCCTTGTCTGGGTTCACAGGGCATCTGTGTAGATGATCCCATGATCCTTACCCATGCTATATTGGGGGGGGGGGAAGTATTTCTCTCAGTGACAGTGCTGCCCTAGAGTGTAATCAAGAAACAAAGCAAAAACCTTGCAATTACTTTTCGGTCTGCCTGGTGACTTCTAAGTGATGCTTGTTTCTGTCTCTCTTCATCCATGGTACCTTCTAGTAAATTGATAGGGGCACTGAGTAACAGGGAAGGACTGATAGCTGCATTGTTGAATATAGAGAATTTTTCTTTTTAATACACTGAAAGATAGTTTGCCATAACTAGTAATGTCTGTGGAGTCCTTAGAGGGCTTTTAGCATATACAGATTAAATTTCAGACAGACTCACATAGTAAATGGGTGTTTTGCAAAAAGTAAACAAGTACAGATGAGAGTTGTTTATATTTTTGGCTGTTAATAAAGTATGCATTTATTCCCCATGTAGAGATTAGTAGTGATAGAGGCAGCATCAATGCTGAAGGGACATATATTTGGTGGGGGGAGGGAGAGTGTTTTGGTACATCAGAGGTAAAGGTTTTGTTTTCTGTTGCTTGCAGCTCTACGGTAATGCAAAGTGAACGAAAAACAGCGTTTAAAATGACTGTGTAGATGGAATGTCCTCAGTGTGCAGATAATATTTCTCTGAACTGCACCTCCATTCATGTGATTCAGTTGCTGCATGAATCGGATAGAATAGCTTGGTTTCCACTCGCTGTGTTGAGTAATCCTCGCTGTTCAGGAGTCTGAGGCTAGAGCCCTGCCATTGTGCGGGTAGCAATCGATCCCGCCTCGCCCCCCGCAGCTCAGCAAGCCACAGGCTGGTAGGCACCAGCCTCGGCAGCTGAGTGGAGTTTTTACAGGGCTTCATGTGGTTTGCTCAGGTAGCCTTCCTCTTGTGCTTTCAGCAGACACATTTTTTGGGTGCTTTTTGCCTCGTGTTTTGGTATGCACAGGTACGAATATGATGTAAGCTGTGCTTAAGGCACACACGGAAAAATTGGTGGCTTTTCTTTCTTAACAAGTGCAGAAAACCTGTCTTTAAACCCAAGTGCATGACATCCCTTCACAAAACTCTCATAAGCCTCTCCTATAAAACTAAACGAGTGACTTTATTTTCTGGCAAAGCTGTTCATAAACATCATTCTAGTATCAGCTAGTTTCATCTTAGAGTACACTCTCTTCAACTTTGTAGTATGGTTGCCAGTATTTGAGGGAAACAATTTTGTGTTAAAGTTGGGAGAGTGTCCCACCGTAAGAGCTGCTTTTGTTATGAAAATAACATATAA
Organism: Aythya marila; assembly: GCF_965140915.1. NCBI lineage: Eukaryota > Metazoa > Chordata > Aves > Anseriformes > Anatidae > Aythya > Aythya marila. The sequence continues at coordinate 56,081,621 of NC_139080.1, read as the reverse complement.
AGCATTGGCAGTTAGACAAGTGAGGATTTGTGTCTAGAAATCCAGAGTATAAAGCCTCGTCATTTTACTTTAGGAGAACTAATGTTCAGTGGCTTATTAAAGCCAGCTACTGATAGTACTTGAGTTGTGAAAGCTGGATTTTGGTTTACTATCTCAAATTAGCTCTTGAAAGAAGAAGGTCTTGATGTAGGACTATTAGGAGAAGTAAGCAGGGTCTTTAGTGCTTCTGATGGCTTCTGAGAGACTTTGTGCATTTGGAAGCACTTTTACTTCAGTTGCTTTTCCATGTTGGGTTCCTATTAACAGACACTTTGAACTTGTTGTAACATCCCGTTGTTGGCAGAAGGGGGAATCTTTTCATCTTTTAATATGGGAGAGTCCTTGGGCTGATCTTGTCTCTGGGAGGTGGTCTGGAACCCAGTAGTCTGTGGCTGTTTCCTTGGTACTGAAACCCTCTCTCCTAACAGTGTTCCTGTCCATTCCAGCTTCTCTTACCGTCCATCCATCTCCTCTGGGTGATTTGACGAGGGAGGGAAACCATTTTCAGAAGGTCTTTCTCTCTTTTAATTTCTCCAGCCTCAACTTTATTTGCCATTCTTTTAGTTTCATTTTCCAGGTACCAGGTCGAAAAAGCGTCTGTCACGTACTAAGCGTTGAGCAATCAAAACAAACTTCAGGTTTTTCCTCAGTCCGTGTATCCTGCCAGAAACCAACACCTGGCACTTGGTCACATTCCAGGAAAATCATGGGCTTGGTACCTGGCTCCCGAACCAGGAAATAATGTGTCGTACTTTATTGCTTCCTGGGTCAGAATGTTTTTACTTAAATTGCTGTCATGCTTAGAGAAGCTTTAGTTTGCAAAACGCAGCAAATGCACACAGCAGGGAGAAAAAGTGGTAATCAAGCAGACCACTCTCCAAGTGGGGAGAAAGTGCCATATAGATTTTGTCTGATCTCATGCCAGGAGGTTTCTGCTGCCCTGTTAAGGCACCTGTCAGTCTGTGATAGGACTCCTCCAACAGTGTAAAACTGCTTATGCCCAGTAAGCCACACAATGCCTGTAAAAGAGTTTTCTACACTGAGAGGAACTGCTGTTGGTTGCATTGGTGATAACCTGGTCTGTTCTGCAATTTTACTGAGGCCTCACACAAGTACCAAAGTGCTTTGCAAAACCTGGAACCTATCTATAACTGGACTTAAGCATCTGGAGGGATGTTTTTTGGAAGGTAAACAGTATTTTTGGAACAGATTTTTCTCATGTTGTCAGATACAGGTTGGTCCTAGGTCAGCCTAGATTGCGCCTTTTTTGCTGCTGGTGGTCCACAGTAGGTGCTTGAGAACCTACTCAACCTACTGTGAGTAGGTTCTTTGGTCTGTGTAGAAGCACAGACCAAATAATCCTTCTCATTGCATCACCCCAGCTTCAGGAAGTCCTGGCTGGGAACTTCCGAGCTGGAAGTTGTATTGAATCATAGAATCGTTAAGGTTGGAAAAGCCATCAAAGATCATCTGTTCCAACCCTCCTCTTACTACCCGTGTCACCCACTTAACCATTGGGCACATTGTATTCAGTAACTGGACCTTTTTTGAGGCACAGCGAGTAACTTAACTTTGTCTACTTTCTCTGTGGTACTAATGAACTGATAGTCAGCCTTCTGTCTTCAAAGCAGAATGGTCCAGGTCTGTATGTTGTCTCTTTCCCCTCTTGTTTATTTCACCACTGTTTTGTGATTTGAATTGTAGGCTCTCAAGAATGCAGTTTTCAAGGTACTAGCTAACCTTGACTGTATGGCATCTTCAGTCTTGTTCCATGGCCCTTTTCTGCTGATTCTGAATGTTTATCTGTTAATTCTATCAGAAGCAAAAAGTCTCTTTCATTTTAAGGAGAGGCAGGAGAAGAAAGATTTTGGTCCACAAGTGCAACTGGGGTTGTTTTCCTCCTTGTTTGGGTTCCTTTGTATGTATTGGTACTGAGTTTCATCTGTCATTTTATTTGCCCAATGTGTTAAATCCCATGTTAAATCCTTTCATAACTCTCTGTTGTCTGTCTTCTGTGTTGCCCACGGGTTGTGTCTGACCTTAGTAGACTAGAAAACAAGGATTGCATTGAAGCTTTTAAATCTTTGTCTGGTTTTGCAGAACCATGCTGGAAAGATGCGCCTGAGCACTCCTTAGAGGAACAGTTCAGCCCACTTCATCTAGCATGCTTGCATGTCTGTGTGGGGCTGGCTCAGGCACGCTTACCCTATTTCCATTACTGCCAATGTGCTGCTCTGCCTGCTCCTGAGCTGAGCATGGCCTGAGGATCTTTTGAAAATGTGGAGGCAGTGCCTGACAGGGGTGGCAGAGGTCTGTGGCAGGGGTGGCTCCCTCTCTTTTCATTCATGGTTCTATCTTGTTGTTCCCCTTTCCACCTCCTTGAACATATTTGCTGGCCCTCTTCCCACTTTCACTTATTAAATGACTTAAACCACTTTTCCTTGTTAAAATGGTATGTGACCAGTTTTCTGGTCAACAGCATTGATTTTAATTGCTGTGAATAATTACTAAGCTTTTATATTACGCCCCTCACTGCTTCTTCATGATGAACTCTGAATCTACTGATCCCTGTTTCACCTGCTCTCTGGGAATGTGTACCTTGCAGATCCCACTGCTGGCATCACCTCTTTTCTATAGAGAGGTCCCACTGGGTGATCTTGCTGTCAAGCCAGAGCTCAAAACTGTTGCTTCACTGAACTCAGACAGAGGCTAGAAGATCTTAAAACTGTCTGCTTGAGTCTAGCAGGTTGCTGTGAGAGCTGCTTCAAGTTGTATGCTGTTATTTCCGCTTCAGATTGTGTTTTTCCACCTTGCTTAGGGAGTTTGGCTTCTGTCCCCTAGCTGTAACATCTTGCGGCTTCCTTGAAATTAGTAATACCAAAAAGTATGTCTTTGGTCTGCTTTGTTTCTCTTCAAGAGAGAACAAAAGAATCATTCCCGTGCAGTAATTATCCTGAGAGCTGTAAGTTCCTTAAATAAGGTTTAAATAATGCTATTGTGGAAAAGTCTCCTGACTGTATGTGGTAGTGGCACACTGTGTGCAGTCTTCTTGTTCTGAAAGCTTTGGTTTTCAGAGGCAAAGTAAACGCTGTACTGACAATGTGCTTGTGAATATATTGACTTCTAATTGGGGCAGCGTCACAAAAGAGGGATGGGCTGAGCCCTTAAGGGCTTCTGCAGTGGTAGAAATACTGGAGGCAGAGTTCGTATCTTGCATCCGCAATTGAGGCTGCGGAAGAGAAAAGGCAAAAGGATTCACTCCAGGTAGCTGCTGCTTATCCTAAGCATTGCAACCACGTCCTTCTTGTTTCCCCAGTAAGCCTCTCCTGGAGTTCTAAGCTTCTTGATACATGAAGCCTGCTTGCTGTCCCGCTTAAGAAATGAGTGAGTATTTGAGTCATCTGTCAGATGGGGAAGCCACAGTGGCCATTATGGATAGCATTAATACCTTCTATTAAAAATAAGCCTTCATTGAAATGCAGGTTGTCATTAATATACTTGTTGACCTAGGTTACTGGCTAGATGTTTACCTTCATGTTGTTAATTTTGTATTATTTGACAGTGTACTTCAGTTCATCATTAATGTCTGTGCTGAAAGAAGGATGAGTGAAATAAGTGAAAAAGTGCTGCAGTAAGAGAAATGGGCATTTGGTACTGGTGTTGGATGTGACAGCATACCTAGTCATAGTATCAAATATCTCTGGCACATTTGGGATTAAGAAAGAAAGAAAATTGATCAGTTAAAGCAGTAGGTGTGGTACTGAACTACTGCTTAGTGCTTGAAGGTGAACTTCTCTGCTGTGGTTCAGTCTTTGCTATAGCGTACAAGCAGGACAGCTGTTCTGTTTGTCAGCTCAGGGTAAGTTTTCCTCTGAAGAGCATCCCTTACTGATTTTCCACAGCATGTCAGGGTGATGGAGTAAGCAAGATGCCAGGCAAAATGATTTACCAAGCTGGTGTAGGTTTAGCAAAACTGGCTTCAGGGAATAAAAGACTGTTTAGTGAACACAGTTCAGCTTCTCAAGGGCTAGGCAGTTACTTCACCTTTTCATTTTGTTCATCTGTTTCTTTTGTGAATAACATCAGCAGCCTCTGGTCCCTGTAAATCTTATTTTTTTTTTAATATCTTACATAACTTAAGGTGTTGCAGGTTAGATCTTGTTACGTGTGATCGTCTCATAAATAGTTACAATTACTATCTCATGCTGGATGTACTTTCTGCTTTTACCTATTCCTCCTTCGTGAAAGCTCCTTCTGGGTGAGGTTTTTTTTGTTTGTTTGTTGTGTGGTTTTTTTTGTTTGTTTGTTTGTTGTGTGGTTTTTTTTGTTTGTTTGTTTGTTTGTTTTTGGGTTTTTTGGACCTTTTGCAAAATTGCCCCTCTTAATCTTCAGATGTGCCCCTGCTTTTTCTACGGTTTTTCCTTCCTGTAGCTTTCAAAGACACCCTTCCCTGTCTAATCACTGACTTCCATGCAGTTATCTGATGTTATTACTTTGTGTGATACGTATGTTTCTATGCCTTTAATAGAACTTATAAGTTCTATTAATGAAATGCCTTTAATAAGCCCTGTGTCCCGACTACTGAGTTTTTGTTTGTTTTTTGTCTCTGAAACTTGTCTTTGTGCCTCCTGTCCATAGACACAGAGGATGCCGTATAAGTTAACAAATAAAGTCAGCATTGTTTGTGTTTGCATACAGGCTGCAAAGCCTTCTGCTCAGTGAGATTATGGAAATATTACTATCCATATGCAGAGATCTGGGAGGTGCTGGACGTTGAACCTGCCCTCTCACAGGAGAAAAGCTGTCCCTCTGGTGCCTGTCAGAGGGCAGGCTGTGGCCGGCCGGACACCACCGCCATCTCAGGGCCTACCTCACACGGGTGGTGGGGACGGTGGCGTGTGCTCCTCGCCCCTGGCAGTAAGCGATGTGGTACCACTGTGCTGCCATCCTCTGTACACAGACTGCGTGGGCCCTTTTCTTTCAGCCTGTGTGACTGGGGTGCAGTTTTATGGATTTGGGCGCCTTTAAAGTGGGCAGCTTCAGTGACGGCACTGAAAACTGAAGGCAGTGCTACTGGAACCAGACGGCCGTGGTGGTGGTTTTGTGCCCTTTGCTTTTTGTTGTTGTTGTTGTTTGTTTGTTTTGGTTTGGTTTGGTTTGGTTTTGTTTGTTTGTTTGTTTTTTGTTTTGTTTTGTTTTGTTTTTTGTGGGACTGCAAGGATCTCCAGGCAATGGAGTTTCAGACAAATGGCTCCAGAAGTGTTGTGTGTTGAAACATGTTGCTCATTCGTGTCTTGGTAGCAGGGCCAGGAGTTGCCTTATAACAAGACAGCTTTGCAGGGGTTGCAGTGGGTGACAGAAGTCCTTTTTGGTGGCTACTGCTGCCGAAGACACTGTTCAGGAGCAGCACTTTGGTGGGCTGTTCAGAAAGAGACTGCCAGAACAGGAGCAAGGAGCTTCTCAGACAACAAGCTGAAAGAGGAGTGCTGAAAGGGAAAGCAGTCCATTTGAAATCCTCCCTTTCCAACACGTGTTTCTCACCTCCCATTTGATGCATCGTTAGTTTATTTCAGGGGTATAGTTAAACTCCTGTCATACATTTGTCTGAAATGTACTGGAGAAATGTGTTCTTCGTTCCCCAGCTTTCCTGGTGTAGTTGTATTTTGTTAGTTATGCTTTTCCCGTTCTTTTTTTTTTTTTTTTTCCTAAATTGTGCATGTTAATGTGTCTTTCTTATATGCCTGTTTTTTCTGGCCTCTGTGAATGCTGTAACTGTTAACAATTTAATTTATTATTAATTATAATTTATTTAACTTTTCAATTGGGTTACTGTCATCATTGAGTGAAAATGACATCAGCTGTAACAGACTGTCTGGGAAGTCAGCATTTCTAGCACAGAATGCCTTGGACAGCTGTTCCTGTAACTTTTTCCCTTGAAGTCATAAAACAGTTGTCAAAGCACAGACTATAACGCATAATGATGGTTAATTACCTTTAAAGTGCTTTAAGACTTAAAGATGCAGAATGTCTGGGCTCTTCACGTTATTTAACATTGTAGTCATGAGCTTCATAGTGGATCTTTTGCATATAGTCGGTAGTTGCTGAGTGAAGACAAATCTTTTTTATGATTCAAAGAAGTTATACTTTTATTTCTTTCAAGGCTTATGTCAAGTTTGATGGTGTTACTGCAGTTTTTTATTCCTTGCTTGCTCATTTTGTTGTATGTGCAGTTTTAGCCCAGAGAGGTTTTTTTTTTCCTTTTTTTTTTTTTCGGTTTGCCTTAGGGCAATTTCCTGCTTTTATTTATATTTATTTTTTTTAAAGCTTATATTTTCTGTGGACACCTTGGTGCTGTTAGCTGCTTGAGTAACCAGTTTGGTGGAGCTCATGAAAAAATTCCAAGCATGAAGAAAGAATAATGCTCAAAAAAAACAAAATTTAAACTAAAACACGAAAGTCTGCACACCAAATGTCTCTGATTGTTTATAAGGAAAAGAAACCCATTTATTGCATTGCACTGTGCTTTGTAATTTTATTAAAATAAATATTAAAATAAAACAATAACAGCAACAAACACACACACCAAAAACATGATGAATGTAGTCATGATTACAGGAGGTGTTAGGTAACAGCACCTAATGTGACTCAGCTCTTCTGGGTAATAAGACTCTGCAAGAACTGGGAGAATATTACTTTTTTGTTCTATTTCTCATGCTTACTGTGCCTGAAACTGAATTGTTTCACAGGCTTGGCTGTGGAATTGTTGTGAGTGGAATGGGATTAAGAAAAACACCCCACATTTCCTTTCCTTCCCCCTGTGCTGTATGTACTCTTGCAACGATTTCATTAAGAAGCTGTTGGGTCTCAGCTAGGGAAACCAGCAGTGGGTGGGAGTGCTGGATGTTTTGTCCCCCATGTGAAAGCATGGCAAGGCTGCGAGTGTGCCGGCTGCCCAGGAGGACTCCTGTCTGCTGGGCTGTCGTGTGGCCACAGGGCACGCAGCCCTTACAGCTTCTGAGTTTGGCTGCATGAGCAGCAGTGGAGCAGTGTGAAATTTGTAATTTCCTGGCTTAAAGGAGCTCTTCATGCCATGTGATGCAGTTTGCAGAAGGTTATGGTTAGAAATATGCAGAGGTTTTGGCAGAAGGGCAAGACCTTACTGTAGCAGTTGGGTAAATCTCTCTTTCCAGAGTCAGATTAGGGATCACAGTGAGCTGTGTAGCAGGGACCTGTGGAAGTCTTTGCATCCTTCCAGTCTGTTAGCTGGTCCTTGCAGATTCCAGCTGCTTCTGGATGCTCACTTGCTGTGTCAGTAGGAAACTCAGGAGGCTGAAATCCCAATTGCTTTGCTGAGGTTTCCTGTGTGGAACAGAGTTTGTGCATTGTCCTCATTCTGCAAAATTAAATTTCTGGTGAGCTCTTGTCTAAAAGAGCAAGAAAACAAAGGTATCTTTAAAGTGCAGCATTAAGAGTTAATCAGTGATATTTTGGATTTCTTGCTCTATAACCTTTGAGTTGCATGGACAGCTTTAAGATAACTTTCTGAGATGTAGTTACAATGCTGCCTAACAGTACATAAGACTTTTTTTTTTTTTTTTTTTACTGCACTTCAGCTTTGCGTCCAGAGCAGGCAGCGGATGCTGCTGCAGAACGAATCAGGGTGCATCACGAGAGCGTATGGCCTGTAGCATCCCCTCTTCGTGTCACATGCAAGAATGAGCAGTGGCTGGGACAGAGCCTTCCAGCCCAGAAAGGCTGTGGTGGCTATGACAGTGGGAGCTGCCATGGTAAACTGAGTTCTGTTCCTGCCTCCGATACCTCATGTCAGGCAAATAAACTGTGCAGCCCATGCTTTTTGCAGGAGCTCTTTGTTTTTCCCCTCCTATAAACCCATTGTCTGGTTTTGCAGAGCTCTGGGCATGTGTAACTGCAGCTGAGATCAATGAAAGCAGTCCTGTCGAGGTTAGGAAACGAGCCTGCTGTCAGCGTGCGCCGAGCGCCGGAGGATCAGACAGAAAAGGAGGCACACATTTGCCAAGTCAACTCTTTGCAAAATGGCAGCAGGGGGTTGTGGTCTTGTGGACATGGTGGACTCGTTAATGTTGTTGACATCTGAGATACGATCATGGGGAAACTGAGGGCGAGATCTGTGCAGGTTTGGTGTGTGGTGGTGAGCTGTGAAAGGTGAGGCGAAAGGGGATGACCCTTCTCTGTGCCAAGCGTCCGCTTGCTGAGGGAGGAGTGCAGGGAGAAACACGGTGGTTTTCCCACTGTCATAATATCCAGAGAGGTTAAAATTAGCATTGTGCAAGTTATGGTAATTCAGCCATTTCCTGAAGATCACTTCTCGTTTGTAATGTGGTTTTGCTTTAAGGCCATTTGAAAAGTTCAGCTGGAATTTAGAAACATGTATGGGGTTTTGAAAAATTTCTGCTTTCTCTTGGCTGTGATACCTTTTTTTCTGTAAAAGGTGAAACCAAGGAGCTAATACAGAATTGTGTATTGCTTTGTGAGAATGTTAGTAACAAGTTGAATTGAATCTTTCCTTATGCTTTCACTTTTGTTTTACCAGTTTGCTAGCAGGCCTCTTGAGCTCCTGTGAATTTGTGAAGATGATCTCTGAATAGGGTTAAGCACTAGGTACTTTCAGTTGTTTTAAGAAGTCATGTATGTAATGTTGCGTCCTCTTAGGAACAGACAAACCAGAAAATCTGTTAGCAGCCTAGACAGAAAGTTGGTGTGTTAGTCTCCTGTGCACACATGTATGCTTGGACACGTATGCAGTCACATCTCTTTATTTTTTTACTGCAGTATGCAGGAGTAAATGGGTTATAGGTTTGTCATTCAGACTCAGCCTCCCTGGTGGCTGATCTCCTTTTAAACTAGCAGGTGTGTAAAACAGTGCATGTGGAAAACACAGAATCTCCTGTGTGCCTTAAGAGTGCCTACTGAATGTAGAGGAATATGGCTGTCCAGTTGCAAATACTTCCTCAGAGCTTTGTAAAGCAGAAACAACTGTGAAAGCACCATTTCTCACAGTCTGCTTTGATAACTGGAATCCAGATCACCAACCTTTGCCACTCATAGGAACATCTTTGGAATAGTTAAAAGAAGAAGTTCTTTGTTTCTTTGTGCTTCCAAAACAAGTCACTCCAAACACTACTGCTTAAAGCTGATTTAATGGCTATGTATCTGAATGGTTCTCCAGCAAAGTAGCAGGAACAGATAAATTGATTTCATTTGTTAGTCTTCATGTTGGCAAACAAAGGCAAATGAAAATGGAATATTACCTTGTGAATGGCACAGGAGTCCAGCAACAACAGAGATGTTCTGGGGTTCACGCTCTGTTCGGTTAATGTATGGAGTAAACCAGATGCACCAGTGGCTGGAGGACAATACAGTTTGCAGTCCCTTCCTTATTCTTACGGAAGTTGAGGGTTTAAGCACAAAGAGATTTAATTTGTTTTTCCACTGAAATGCTGTCTCCAGACCATGAAATGCATCTCTTCTAACCTGATGTCCAGGTCACCCCCCCAAACCTTTTTAAAGTTATTTTAGAGTCTTTTATGGTAGCCATAAAAGATAATGAAAAGAGAAATCCCCCTGAAGTGTCTGAGTGAGTAGGTTAGGCAAGGGACTTCCTGCAGGCTTTTCTTACAAAAATGCACTGTGTACATTTTCACTTTCTCTTAGTTTGATAAATAGGATGTAGGCTGTCTTGTTTGTCTGTGGCATTGAGTGTGGAAGTATTATTAGAACAAGTCCAGAGGAGGGCCAAGAGGATGATCAAGGAGCAGGCTGAGGGAGTTGGGGTTGTGCAGCCTGGAGAAGAGAAGGCTCTGGGCAGACCTTACAGGGCCTGCCAGTGCCAAAAGTGGGCTTATGGGAAAGCTGGGGAGGGACTCTTTGTCAGGGGCTGTGGTGACAGGACACAAGAAGTAATGGTTTTAACCTAAAAGAGGGTAGATTTAGATTTGATATATGGAAGAAATTCTTTACTCAGAGGGTGGTGAGGCTCTGGCACAGGCTGCCCAGAGAAGCTGTGGATGCCCCATCCCTGGCAGTGCCCAAGGCCAGGCTGGATGGGGCTTTGGGCAACCTGGGCTGGTGGGAAGTGTGGGAACTGGCTGATCTTTAAAGTCCCTTTCCTACCCAAACCATTGTATGGTCCTATGATTTGTAACTCCATCTCCTCTGCTTAAACAGTCATTTGGCAGTGGATTTAGCAGATTGCAGAGTGGTCCAGCTAACCTGGGACAACAGTTTGCAGTTCTAGTTCCTTCTTCCTGATAAGAAATCTTGGCTTTCCTGAATGTGACAAGTGCATTGTAGACTCCAGTGGGTACTGTAAGCAGAAGCAGATCAGCCTGGCTACAGATGTCATGCCTTCGCTCAAGAGTGCTGAAGTTGCCAAACCATCTTAAGAGGATAAGTAGTTTGACCTCGGGATTGGCTTTGACTGAGTGGTGTTTAGAGTAGAATTTGGGAAATTGTTGCTTTTGTTGTGGCATGTGTTGTCCGTGGCTGTAAAAGAGTGAAATTTTATCTGTTATCTCTATTTGTGTAGGAAAAAAAAGTCTATCTGTCCTTGGGCCATGTCCCTCTCACTTAGTCTTTCATTCTGATGAGTTGCAGCTAGTGGGTGCTTTGGGAGAATCTTAGGATCAAAAGCAGTGAGGGATCCTTTCAAGGTCTGTACTTCCAGTTTATTTGGCAGCTAGTAGTGGATGTTGATCTCATTGTCTATAATCACTTCTGATCCACAGCTGTCTGTGGCACCCTGAAGCAAAAAGTTCAGAGCTGAGACAGGGGCTGTGCAGAAAAATTGTGAGTTAACCATATAACAACAACCATACAACATCAATGCTGACAGGTGTCCTGAGAGAAGTAGTGAGTAATTGTTACCTGTTTATTTATATCACGCGAACATTTCACTCTTCAGTGTAGTGCCCCTTAGTTATATCTTCTATGAGCTGAAAATTGCTGGTGGTCTCGTGCTTTCTCCATGTCTTGATCGTTCTTACTGCATGTCTCTGCGCTGTCTTCCAGATCTGAGGTATAACACCACCTACGCCATTGACTCCTGGTGCTCTGCATCCGCCTCCTTGACAAATTCAGCTCTCTTGTAATGTTCACACTATGTTGTTCGCTGAAGCCTGGCAAAGAAGAGAAGTACATCCATGTGTAACTGCATTGTGTCTTGAATGAGTTCCTGCTACCAGCTTACTCTCTCCTGAATTTTGAAGCCTTGCTCTGGCATCTTCTTTATAGATGAGCTATTAGAGCTGCCTAGCAAATCCCCAGCTAGCCTAACCTCAGCTAGCAGATCATGGGAATGGTGTGCTGACAGCCAGTGAAAGAGCCTGTCACATATACCAGTCCTTATCCCTGTGCCTGGATAATTTGCTTCATTAATTGCACACTTTTTTTGTGATGCAGGGAGTGATTCAGAAAGCGTACTAATTCTGGAAAGGTCGCACAACGGGGTTCTGTGTGTGTGTGTTCATTTCCTTATCAAATGGATTCATTTGGGGTAGAAAAGATTTATTTGACTGCAAGCAGAATTTTCCTGCAAATCAAAATGTCTAAAAATAATAAAAAATAATAGTAAACAATGCAGGCCAGGTTAAGTTCTCTGTCACCCATGCATGATTTCACAAAAAAGTTCTGTTGTTCTGAACTAAGGAACAATATTGACTCTTTTTTTCTGAGCAGTGTTGATAATTTGTCTTTTTATTCCTCTTAGAGCTTGCTATCTTCAGGTTTTCTGTTTGAAATTACCAGGACTTTTAAGTTCATGAGAAACAGAATCCTGGTGCAGAAAACCACTAGTATATATAATTATTTTTTTGAAAAGGGCCATTTTAAAACCAGGAAATGTAAGAAGTCACTGCTTGTTTGTTTTTTTTTTTTTTCCAGTAGTTCTCAGTCCTTTTGTTGGATCACTGTATTTTACCTTTTTTTTTGTTTTGTTTTGTTTTGTTTTGTTTTGTTTTTTTTTGGATCACTGAATTTTACCTTTTGCAGGTGACAGCATAGCAGTGTTGTAATGAATCTCCTTAGCATGAATGTTCTTCCACAGATTTCACAACTCTGAAGGAAGAGCATTTGTATATGTGAATTCTCTGTTTACGTTGATTACATATTTGGCATTATATCTCAATTTGTTTTGTACTCGCTTACATAGGATCCTCTCCTTGGTAACTGTCTGTGGTGATCCTACTTAAATGTACATAGAAATCAGCAAGCCGAACAGCAGGGAGCATGTTGTGGAAAGCCTTCACGAGCCATCCGAGTTCCAGTGAACAATGGTTGTTCCAGCTCGTAGCCCCTCCTAGCGCTGTCTGCACACTGGCCAAAAATAATAGATTCTGCATGCTTAAAATTGTGGATTGAGAACTCTTACCACAACCCAGCAAGGTCAGCAAGTTTCTCCAAAATCATGCTAGCTTTTTTTTTTTTTTTTGCCTTTTTTTTTTTTTTTAAGAGGGAGAAAAAAAAAACAACTAAAGCATAATTATTACTAGTTCTTGCATTGAACTTTGCTAAGGTTAAATTGAGCAGAAATTAGAAACATGTTTTTCTGATTTCAGTAAAGCTTTTGATACTGTTTCTCACAGTATCCTTCTGGACAAAATGTCCAGCACGCAGCTGGACAAGTACATAATATGATGGGCAAACAAATGGCTGATGGATTGGGCTCAAAGGGTTATAGTAAATGGGGATCCATCAGGCTGGTGGCCAGTCACTAGGTGGGATTCCCAGGGCTCTGTTCTTCACAGAATCACAGAATTTCTAGGTTGGAAGAGACCTCAAGATCGAGTCCAACCTCTGACCTAACACTAACAGTCCCCACTAAACCATATCCCTAAGCTCTACATCTAAACGTCTTTTGAAGACTTCCAGGGATGGTGACTCCACCACTTCCCTGGGCAGCCTGTTCCAATGTCTAACAACCCTTTCGGTAAAGAAGTTCGTCCTAACATCTAACCTAAAACTCCCCTGGCTCAACTTAAGCCCATTCTCCCTCGTCCTGTCACCAGGCACGTGGGAGAACAGACCAACCCCCACCTCGCTACAGCCTCCCTTGAGGTACCTACAGAGAGCGATAAGGTCGCCCCTGAGCCTCCTTTTCTCCAGGCTGAACAAGCCCAGCTCCCTCAGCCACTCCTCGTAGGACTTGTTCTCCAGGCCCCTCACCAGCTTCGTCGCCCTTCTCTGGACCCGCTCAAGCACCTCGATGTCCTTCTTGTAGTGAGGGGCCCAAAACTGAACACAGTACTCGAGGTGCGGCCTCACCAGAGCTGAGTACAGGGGGACGATCACCTCCCTAGCCCTGCTGGTCACACTGTTCCTGATACAAGCCAGGATGCCATTGGCCTTCTTGGCCACCTGAGCACACTGCTGGCTCATATTCAGCCGACTATCCACCATCACTCCCAGGTCCTTCTCTGCCTGGCAGCTCTCCAACCATTCCTCTCCCAGCCTGTAGCTCTTCTTGGGGTTATTGCGCCCCAGGTGCAGGACCCGGCACTTGGCCTTGTTGAACTTCATGCAGTTGACCTCAGCCCATCGGTGCAGCCTATCCAGATCCTCCTGCAGAGCTTTCCTACCCTCAAGCAGATCGACACATGCGCATAGCTTGGTGTCATCTGCAAACTTACTGAGGGTGCACTCAATGCCCTCATCCAGATCATTAATGAAGATATTAAAGAGGACCGGCCCCAGCACCGAGCCCTAGGGGACGCCACTAGGCGAGAGAGTATTGTCTTGGGACAATTCTCTTCAGTGTTCTCATAAATGATGTGGATGCAGGAGGTGAAGGTATACTTCAAATAAGTCTGTGGATGACACTACATCAGGAGGAGCTATTGACTCCCTCGAGGGTGAAGAAGCCTTGCAGAAAGATGTTGTCAAAACAGAGAGCTGGGCAATCATCAATAATAAGTTTAACAAGACCAAGTGCTGGATGCTGCACCTGGATTGGGGCAACCCTGGTTGTATGTACAGAGTGGGGGATGAGAGAGTGGAGAACAGCCCCATGGAAAGGGATGTGGGGGTTCTGGTCAACAGCAAGTTAACCATGAGGCAGCAGCATGCCTTGGTGGTCAGGAGGGCCAACTGTACCCAGGGGTGCATCAGGCACAGCACTGCTAGGCAGGTGAAGGAAGGGATTGTCCCACTCTGCCCTGTGCTGGTGTGGCCTCACCTTCAGTACTGTGTGTGGTTTTGGGTGCCACAACATAAGAAGGACATAAAACTATCAGAGAGCCTGTGCAAAGGAGGGCTGCAAAGATGGTGAAGCTTTTAGAGGACAAGACGTATGAGGAGTGGTATGATTCTATGACTCCAAATTCACTGCTTTTCATTGTCTAAATGTATGTAATTGGGAAACTGTTCTTTGATTATATGTTTCTCGTCCTCTGATATACTTATCTTTCTCAGATACACTTAACATCCTACTGAAAATGAAAATATTTTTTGTATTTTGGTGTGAATATGCAGGACACTTTGCAAATACATCCTGAGAGAAAGAAGTGCTGGATTTTCTTCCTTATTCTCCAAATAGGCAAACAGTACTGTGGTTTTAGAATACTTCTATTTTCTGATGCCTCAGTGTATTCTCACCCTTAAGCAAGTGGACAGTATAGTATGTTCTTGCATCCTCATTTTTGGGTTATCTTGAGAAGTGGCCAAAACCGCTAAGTGGAGCAAAAGGTATTGCCATCAGTTGAGGTGATTCTGGTTGTAGAATTGAGTCCAAGAAGCAATAGGCACATACTGAAGCACAGGAGGTGTTCAGAGGTTCCCTCTGAACATCAGTAAGCACATCTTCACTGGGTGACTGAGCACTGGCAAAGGTTGCTCAAAGAAATTGTGGAGCTTCTCTCCTTGAAATCTTCAAGAGCCACCTGGATGTGAGGCTGGGTAACTTACTCTGGCTGACCCTGCTTGAGCAGAGCAGGGTGGACAAGATTTTCTTCAGCTATTGTCCAGTTGCAGCTGAAGACTGTAGGTGATGATGACTTCAGGTAGAGCATTCAGACTTCTGCTTTGTAGTTGGAAGTCCTCTTGCAGGAGGGTACTTCTTGCTGCTGCCTCTGCCCATAAGCCTGATTGTAATGGCAAAGATGGAAAGTAGCTTCCCATAATAAGCTCTGTAAAGGAGAGGGAAAACTGAAGCAAACACATGTTTCTGTTAAAGAGTTTGCACCTGGTAATATATTTGGTTACAAGTTCAAAACTTTTTGGTTTTCTTGGGAGGGGGCAGGAGGAAGAGAGATCAGGGATGGAAGTGGGAGAGATTATCAACTTCTGTTCTGATTTGGAATTGAAATAAAAATGGTCATCAGCTTCTCACAGACCAGAAGTTCTGCTTACTGATAGACTTTAGTAACATGCAAGCTGGAATTTTGTAATGGAAGGTGAGAGGTATGTTTTCATTTGAATGGCTGGGTTCACCATCCTGTTTCTGTTGTTGAAAAGCCTAATTTCTCTAAAGCTTTGTCAGCTGGCAAGCCTACTCTTATTTTTAACCTTCTGGAAAAACTTCTGCTCCATGGAGAGAAAGTGATGGATGAAAGATCTGTGACAATCAGAGAGTGAGAACTACTCCTCTGGGGACAACGGAAACCTACTAAGCCTTTATTTAGCTGGCTCAAAAAGCAGCTGGCTTTATCGCAGAAGGGTCTTGTTTTCTGATGAGAGTCTCTTTGAAGGTAAGGTGATACATGTTCTTTCCTGTTCTGGGTTGTCATGAATTAGCTGGCATCTGGGTCTGACATTTTGCCAGGTTGAGATTATGAGCTTTTAAAGCTCTTCAGTTTTATGGGAGGAAAAAATACCTTTTAGGAAAGAATAAAAAAAAAAAAAGGAAAAAGTTATTTGAAAAATGAGCTATTTCTTACAAGTCTGTGAAGAGAACATGCATATTCTGCCTCTGTAGTGGCAGATAGATGAGGTGGTTCTAACTAAGGCACATATTCAGATGTGTCAGCAGTGTAAATTGCTGATCATTCAGGAAAATCTGCTCATTTGTTCTTTAATTCCGTGCTGAGATAGCACTTTACCTTGCAAAAACGTTCTCCCTTCAGTATGAAAGAAGAGCTGCTAGAAAAAGAAACCCATGCCACTGCAGAGGAATGTACAAGGCAGAAAGATCTGTTGGTCCCATTTTTAATGATTATAATTTCTCTGAGCATCTGTTGGGGAAGGATCATATGTGAAATTTTTAGGTGTTTTAGCAGCAAAAATGGTTCAAAAGAAAAGTGGTCTGCTCATTGGAGATGGCATGAGCTGCCTGTTCACCAGAGCTTTCACAAGGAAATGAAATCTGGATGTCCTTGCAGAGCTAGCCTGGGATGATGGTAGAAGAGAGTACTTGCCCAAGAGCGGAGCTCTTTAGAAAAACTAACCACATCAGACCCTGCAGCAGCTGCAAGTTCTTCAGTCCTAGAGACTGTGATGAATTCACCTCGGTTAGTGAAGATAATGTTACTGAATCAAGTGAACACCTTTCCTGTGCCCCAAAACTCCCCTGGTGGCTTCAGGCCTGGCTGCTTTGTGCACTGCAACTAACAACATTTGATGGAGATCCTGTGTTTTTATAAATGGCTGTTGGCAGCCACTTTGAATCTGGAAATTGTACAGAAGACATAAGAAAAACAGACTTTTTGGGGTGTGTCTGGTTGCTGGACCTCACTTTCTTTTATCATATACCTCTACCTTCTTGATATTGTTAAGTTTATGTAATCAGATGCTGGGAAAGTTGGTGAGGGTGGAGTTTGTTTTAGAGGTAATCTAAAGTAGTATCTTCTTTTAGAAACCAAACATCCATGTTTTGCAGCAGCTTTGATGGCTCACATCAAACTGCACATGCCCTATATCAGGCTCTGTGCTCTGATTTCGAACTGAAGCCAAGAGGAATGGTTTGTAATTCTGTTGCACTGGTATTTTCCTTGAGCTCTTCCTTTGACAGTGTGCTACCAAAATTGTCCACCAATAAACAGTTCAGCGGTATTTATTGCCTGTTGTCTAAGTCAGAGTTCCAGGAGAGCAGCACAGGAGGCTTGGCTGAGCAAAAAGGCTGCTTCCTAAGGTGTTCCTCTCCACCAGCATGTGTCGCATACATGGCTATTTGACTTGCTGGTGCTTGGAATCATTTCCAGTGGCCAGTACACCCCTTTGCATCTCAGATCTGGGGAGAGATTCATCAAGCCATGGAGTTCCAGCAGCCTACTGCAGCCGCTGTGCAGTAGCTGTTTGATGCCCTAGTAGAGCAGCTTTAAAAAGACACAGCACTGCAGGTGGAGTGCTCTGTGTGTCCTATTACACTTAAAAGGATCTAGGATTTTATTCATCATTCCTGCTCCTTACCAGTACAGCCTCCACTTCTCACGGTGTAGGCTGTGTCTTGTGTTGGAAAATGTTTCTCTCCTACCTGAAGTGCTCAGAAAGCACATTTTAAAGAATGCAGTAAAGTAACTGGGCCATGTTACTTAAACAAAGGTCTTTCTGATGCTGTTTTGTGTCAGGGAAGAGCCTTTGCTAATGCTCCAAACCTTTACTGGAGCAGAAGGGTCCCCGTTCAAGAAACCTTGGGGTTGTGGGTCTAGCTTTAGGGTGAGAGTGCAGAAGGTCTTAGTGCTTACCTTGAAGGTAACATGTACTTCTGCTGTCAGAATGTTTCTGTAATGTTGTTCTTTGCATGGGATATTTTTTTTCTTAAGATGGAAGAGCAGCCAAGGGTGGGAATTTAAAGTGCATTACCCTCTGTGCCAAAGTTCCCCCTCACTTAAAAAAAAAAAAAAAAAAAAAAAAAGACCTGTCTTTCTCCAAAATTGTCTAGAAACTTTTCTTCCCCTTCAGCCTGCCCTCCTGTCCTCAGCCATCCTCCTACTCTAGCTAGTTGGGTAGTGTTCCTTACAGATCTCTTATCGTTTTCTCTTTTACTTTATTACCTCTTTGAAATTTTGTGCATGTGCTGGTTTTATTTATTCGTTTGTTTTCTCCTTATCCCTTACTTTTGTTCTTAGTTCTGAGGCATGCGGAAGCGATGATGACAGTGGGAGCATACATAGATGGTAGTTACTGTGTCCATTATGTCCCTAATTAAGGCTCTGGATGAGTGAGCTGGGGAAGGGTTGTATAGAGGATTTGATTACTGCAGAGATAGTGAATGGGTGGGAGCCTTAGGGCAGTCTTGCAGGTGGCCCCAGAGACCCAGCTGGGGTTCATGCTCCTGGAGAACCTGCCAAGCAGTCTACTGAGGAGCAGGGCATTTCTGTGGGGGGAGACCAAAAGCATTCACTGGAGCACTGTCAAAAGCAAAAGATTTTGATTGATTGGCAGGTTCCCATTTAAATAATGCTGAGTGAGAATTTCTCCTGATCTGCTCTACTTCTGACCCTGAAATCATGTTTAGTGTTCCCTTGCTTTTAATGTACATCTGCTTTCTTCTGCTTTTTTCATCGGCCCAAGTGGCTGTACAGTAACTGACTTGCAGTGTCCCTCTGCTCAGCTAATACGAGGACTTCTGTAGGATGTCGACTGCAGTGTTTTGCAGCTTAGTGTCTTCTGTCTAGCAAAGAGCAGGAAAAAGACTTCTAGCTGACTCTCAAATGTCAGACAATGTGTCCCTTCTGAGGCTGGTAACAATCCCATGTATTAATATGTTATTTTGATTGTTAGGGTGGCACAGGGTCGTCTGTTGTTCTCATGATCTGGAATCATGTAACAGCTTGGGATGGAAGAGACCTTAATGACCCAGTTCCAAACCCCCACCATGGGCAGGGACACCTCCAACTCAACCAGGCTGCCCCGTCCCACCTGGCCTTCAACACCTCCAGGGTTGGGGCATCCACAGCTTCTTTGGTCAAACTGCTCCAGTTTGTCACCACCCTCAGAGTGAAGAATTTCCTCTTAACATCTAATGTAAATCTCCCCTCTTTCAATTTCAAACCATTCCCCCTTATCCTATCACTACATTCCCTATAAAAGAGTCTCTCAACATCTTTCCAGTTGGCTGTATTTAAGTACTGGAAGGCAGCAATAAGGTCTCCCTGGAGCCTTCTCTTCTCCAAGCTAAACATCCCCAGGTTTCTCATATAAGAGGTGCTCCAACCCTCTCATCATCCTTGTGGTCCTCCTATGGACCTTCTCTAACAGGTCTGTGTCCTTCTTGTGCTGGGGCCCCAGGCCTGGACACAGCACTCCAGGTGGGACCTCACCAGGGCAGAACAGAGGGGCACAATCACCTCCCTCCCCTGCTGGCCACCCCTCTGTTGGTGCAGGACACGGTTGGACCATGTGTGGGACTGTGCCAAAGGCCTTATAGAAGTCCAGGTAGATGACATTGGTCCGTCTTCCCCTGTTGACTGATGCAGTCACACCATCAGAAGGCCACCAGATTTGTCAGGCATGATTTGCCCTTGATTAAGCCACGCTGGCTGTGTCAGATTACCTCCGTGTCCTGCATGTGCCTTAATGTTGCTTCCAGGAGGATCTGTTCCGTGATCTTGCCAGGCACAGAGGTGAGGCTCACTGGTCTGTAGTTCCCCAGGTCCTCATTTCTACCCTTTTTAAAAATAGCAGTGATGAATACCTTTTTCCAGTCACCAGGGACCTGAATTCACTTGCCATGAATTTTAAATATATGGTGGAAAAATGCTTGGCAGCTTCATCTGCCAGTTCCCTCAGGCCCCTGGGATGCATGGCACTGGGCCCCACAGACCCTGTACCTGTCCAATTTCATCAGGGGGTCTCCAACCTGCTCTTCGCTTACAGCGGGAGGGAATTTGCTCCCCCAGCCCTTGCCTAGAGGGTCAGGGGCTGGAGAGACGTGGGAAGCCTGACTATCAGTGAAGGCTGAGGAAGAATGGTTGCTGAGTACCTCAGCCTTCTCCATGTCTGTTGTTATGAGTTCTCCCTCCTCATCCATCACACGGGGCACACTCTCCTTGGCCTTTCCTTTCTGGCCAATGTACCTGTAGAATCCCTCCTTGTTACTCTTTGCATCCCTTGCCAGGCTCAGCTCCCATCTGTGCCTTGGCTTTCCTGATCCCACCCTGGCACAGCCGAACAGCATCCCTGTCCTCTTCCCAGGCCACGTGTCCCTGCTGCCACTGCCTTTGCATTTCCTTCTTGCACCTCAGTCTGACCAGCAGGTCTTCACTCGGCCGTCCTGTTTTCCTGCCCTCCCTGCTTGCTTTCTTACACAGGGGAATGAGGACCTCTTGTGCTCTAAGGAAAGCATCCTTAGCATGTTGCTCTACAGTGAAAAACACGTTTCTCTAACAGAGAAAACCCATTTGAATCTACTGAGCTGCATCACACTTCTTTCTCAAAATTGTCAAAAAGTTCAGTATGCTTGACAGTAGTAGTTATGTAGTTCAAAATACTGTTGATTTTGATTGCTGTGTGAACTAAAAGCTAGGATGTTTGTTGTAGCAGTCATTGCTTGTGCTGGGAGTTCTTGCTCATTGCAGAGCAGTTAAATGAGCAATCTGCCCCAGGGGTGCAACAGGGCGAGTTGTAGAGTTGTAGTAGTAACCTGTGATACTTTTTTTATTGGAAGGTGTTAAAAACTCCCAGAGTGTCAGTAAACCAACTTGTCACCATGGGCATATACCCCAGGTGTGTGCAGTGCAGATGACTGAGCTGCCCCCTGTTGTCCAGCGTTAGTGAAAGCTGTGAGTGACGGAAGCTAACAAAATGCAGGCGTTCCCTCCTCTAAATGCAGATTGCAAACTAATGCTCAGCAAGGTCGTGCAAAGCTCTGCATAGTACATCAAGAAATGATGTAAACCTTACCATGCCAACAAATGCAAGCTCTGTGAAACTGTAGGAGACTGACTTAGGAGATAGAATGCTGTGTTGGGGAGCTGCCTTAGCACCGCTATTATTTTTTTAAAGAATCATTTATGCACGCCTTCTGTTATCATGTTAGTCTCATAAAACATTTATAGCACCCCCCCTCCGCTTGGTGGAGAATTAATATCTTCTCTCCCTGTGAGCTGGATCTTTAATGAGCTGTGAAAAGAAACAGAACAGCGCGGCGTTCCTCATTTTTGAGAGAATTAGATGGCATTGGTCTGAGTGGAATAAATCCTCCTGGAAACCATTTCTTATGCATGAAGGAGGAGAGGAATAACTCAGGCTTTATGAACCTGAATTCTCTTCTGTGGGGAAACAACTAGATCTGTGGAAGATGGGAGAGCAGAGGCTGTCATCACCCTTGATTTATAGTAAGACTATTGATATGGGCTCCCATGGCATCCTTGCATCCAAATTGGGATGATATTGTGTGCACAGGTGAAAAACTGGTTAGATATTTTGGCTCAGAGAGTAGTGGTTAGTAGAGGCTGAGGGACTGAGTCTTGTTTGACCTGCAGAAGAGACAGAAGCGGGATTATGTAGTAGTGGTCTGCCTCTACCTGTGAAGAAGCTGGGCAAAGGACAAAACAGGCTCTCTGCTCAGATGTAAAACAGGAGAATGAAAGACAGTGATCAAAATTTGAATCAGATCATAAACAGAGTAGTTTAAACTATTCAGTGTAGCAGCTTTTGTCTAGAATGCCTTTTCATATGGGCTTGTCTACAAAGGGATAAGGCAAGCTTTAAATTACCCCATGATGTTTGTGTGGGAACATGTAAGTCGTTATGGAGGAGGTGGCTTCTCCAATGAGAATCATAGAATGGTTTGGGTTGGAACGGACCTTAAATATCACCTAATTTCAACCCCTAGCCATGGGCAGGGACACTTCCCACTACACCAGGTTGCTCAAAGCCCCATCCAGCCTGGCCTTGAACACTTCTAAGGATGGGGCATCCACAGCTTCTCTGGGCAGCCTGTGCCAGTGCCTCACCACCCACTGAGTGAAGACTTTCTTCCTAATGTCTACCTTAATTCTACTCCTAATTATCCCAGAGTAATCTCTGTCAGCAAGATGGAAAGCACCTGTTGCACCTAGTCTAACCTCACTGCTCGAGCAGGGTCATGTAGGCAGGCTGCCCAACACACTGCCTAGTTGGTTTTGAATATCTCCAGATCCTGAAAACAATTTCAGGGTACCAACTGCTGTGACTTTTGCTATGTAGGCAAGGCCTCTCTGTCACAGCATGGCTGTTGTGGAAAAAGGCTGAATTATGTGTTAGAGAGCCAAACAGAACAGGTCTTTCACAAACAAGGTTGGACCAATTTTGATTCTTCATTTGTGTTGATCTCTCAGTAACTAACAACATGTTTTTCCCCAGCCTGTAATTCTGTCATGTTGTGTGCATTTGAGTGACACTAAGTTGTGTGGAGGCAGAAAGGGGAATTAGTTGTTCTTTCTTCCCTCTGTGTGAACAAAATGCATTTTCTGCAGAATGTTCCCTCTTGATCCTTGTGGAGGGATGTGGAGGAAGGGATTTGCACTATCAGGCAGTCTTTCTCTTACTGAACTATTCTGTATTGATCAGGGAAATGTTTCTTAGCTTTCTTTTTCTTCCTAAGAGATAAAACACATGATCCCCAGCAGTTAAGTGTTGCCAATTTTCCATATTAAAAAAAAAAAAAAGCTGTGGAGTGTACTGTGCATTCTAAATTCAGGTACTCTGAGAAAGATCCGTACTCATAGTTGTCAACTGTACACAGTAATTTTGAGGTGATTAGAGCCCTTTCTTGTAAGTCAGAATTAAGAAATAAGATGCCAATGTTGTTATGTTATAGCACTAGGACTGCTTAAGAGTCTTGTAGTCCAAAAGATGTCATTTGGGTCATTGTTATTCAAAATAAATGAAAATAAACAAGAACATGCAGTGTATAACTTCTTCATGAAAAGAGCCTGAGAGAATAATTTTTCCCTCAAATCATTATCCATTGTACTAACTGGTAAGACTTTGTAGGCATAATGCATGTACGTGTTTCTTCTATGACCTTTAAAATCACAGAATTGTGGAATGGCTTGGGTTGGAAAGGACCTTAAATATCATGTAACTCCAACCCCCCCTGCCATGGGCAGGGATGCCAAGCCACTAGGTCACGTTGCATTTCTCTGCATAAAGGTTGCATTTCTTTGTGCTATACATGAACTGTTACATGTAACATTTGAAATTACCAAGATCAGAAAACACTGGTGAGTTTGGAGCATTCTTTCTAATTGATTTACTTTTAGTATCTGACAGCAATTGATGTAGGGGTCCTAGTTTTCACCACTCCATCACCCTCAGTAGATGTTTCCTGCTGACTACTGTGTGTGTCTGTCTTTCATGTATCAATAGAGTAAGGAGAAAGGATGTTATCTTGCTTAAATGAACAGTCATAGTCCCTGCTCCGCAGCTAGTGGAGGTGGAGGTGCCTGTGCAGTGCCTAATACTGTTTTTCAGTCATTATTTTGTAACTACTTAAGAAATGACACCCAATTTTTTACTTAAAATTACATGAATGGTTTGTCTGAAGGTGGCGCCAGTGAGCTAGAATAGCCGAAATGCGTTTAACTGCTGAAAACACAAGGAGTAAAAGCTTTCTTGCTGTTCCTTATTTACAGAGGTAGTGAAATGGGCAGCCTTTGTGCTTAACTCAAGTAAGAGGCAGCGTGACCTTAGTGTACAGATCTGATTTACTGACATTTTCTAGTCTTGAAACAGGAATTGAAACTAACTATAGGGAGCTTGCTGCCCAGGTCTTGTGTCATGTATGGGTGTGTGACTGCAGAACCATTATACTGATTTTTGTCAATGGGTTCAAGGTGCCTACCAACACAGAGACTGCTCTCATCTGCACAGCGTGGAGCAAATGTTGTGACATTTGTGAGCTCTGAGCCCCTTCAGCTGCAGTTGCAAGAGGATTATGTCGTCCCCCCCCCCAGAAGATTAAGTAATGATGTGGTATAAAATTCTAAACAGAGGCTGTGTGCATGCTTATTTAAGGCTGCTGGGCTGAACAGAGAGAGAGATCAGGTTGATTTAGGTTTGCTCCAAGGTAACATGAGAGAAGGAGACATGATTGTTGTGTTGTGGTCGCAGAAAGTGGGTGGAATTGGGGTGCAATCTAGGAGAGATGCTGTATTCATTTGCTTTGTGCTGTTTCATGTCTTGAAAGAATTTCCAGTTCTTCATTTTCTAGAGAATATTTTAGGAATCAGATTTGATAATGAACTTATTGTTACTTAGAAACTGGTATTCCTTCAGTCTCTTGTCAGGTACCAGATCCTTTTTAGACTAAGTCTTGGGAGACAGAAATCAGCTTCAGCATGCAGACATAGCTTTTTCATTGGGATTCTGCATCTTGGCATGACCTCTTTGGCTGGCTTTTCTTTGTGTGTCTTTTCAGTTCTGTTTCTGTCCTTGTTTTGTAGCTATGTCCCTGTGCATCCTGCTCTACCTGAGAGCTGGGCTGGATCTTGTGTGCCCATTTCGCTTTTGTTTTTGCTGTCCCCTCCTCCCTGACAGGGAAAAGGACTCATCAGCTATATAGCGAAGACGTATCAGCATGGCTTTGCGTTGCTTTTGATTAAACAAATCTTTGGAGAATTGAAACCCTTGAAAAAGTAGCCTGCTTGTGGCACTGAGATAGTGAAATTTCTGGCTAAACTTTTATTTGTACACTGAACAGCCAAGGACAATACCAGGTATTATTTCACAGAATCACAGGATCATCTAGGTTGGAGATCGACACACGCACCTAATTTGGTGTCATCTGCGAACTTACTGAGGGTGCACTCGATCCCCTCATCCAGATCATTGATAAAGATCTTAAAGAGGACTGGCTCCAGTACCGAGCCCTGCGGAACGCCACTAGTGACCGGCCTCCAGCTGGATTTGACTCCATTCACCACAACTCTTTGGGCCCGGCTATCCAGCCAGTTTTTAAGCCAACAAAGTGTGCGCCAGTCCAAGCCAAGAGCAGCCAGTTTCTCGAGGAGAGTGCTGTGGGAAACGGTATCAAAAACCTCACTGAAGTCAAGGTAGACCACATCCACAGCCTTTCCCTCATCCACCCAGTGCGTCACTTTGTCATAGAAGGAGATCAGGTTTGTCAAGCAGGACCTGCCTTTCATAAACCCATGCTGACTGGGCCTGACTGCCTGCTTGCCCTGCAAGTGCTGCATGATGGCTCTCAAGATAATCTGCTCCATGAGCTTCCCTGGCACTGAGGTCAAACTGACAGGCCTGTAGTTTCCCGGGTCTGCCCTCCGGCCCTTCTTGTAGATGGGCGTCACATTTGCTAGCCGCCAGTCAACTGGGACCTCCCCCAATCGCCAGGACTGTTGATAAATGATGGACAGTGGCTTGGCCAGCTCCTCCGCCAGTTCTCTCAGTACCCTTGGGTGGATCCCATCCGGCCCCATCGACTTGCACACATCCAAGTGCCGTAGCAGGTCACCAACCAGTTCTTCGTGGATAGTGAGGGCCACATCCTGCTCCCCATCCCCTTCCACCAGCTCAGGGTACTGGGTATCCAGAGAACAACCGGTATTGCCGCTAAAGACTGAGGCAAAGAAGGCATTAAGCACCTCCGCCTTTTCCTCATCTCTTGTAACTAAGTTTCCCCCCGCACACCTCCAACAAGCCTTATTTCAGCCTTCTTACCTAGTTTAAAGCCCTCTCAATGAGCCCTGAAAGCTCCTGGGCTAGGATCTGTTTTCCCCTTAGAGATAGGTGGGACCTGTCTGCAGCCATCAAGCCGGGTGCAGAGTAAAGCACCCTGTGGTCAAAAAATCCCAAATCGCTGTGTTGGCACCTGAGCCACGTGTTTATCAGGTGGGCTTTCCGTGTCCTCTCTGTACCCCTCCCTGCCACTGTAGGGATGGACATAAAACACCACCTGTACTCTCGCTCCATCCACTACCCGTCCCTAAAGTCCTGTTTGATAGCCTTCAGGGTTCTCTCTTCAACATGATCACTGCCCGCCTGGACTATCAAAAGAGGATAGTAATCAGAGGGGTGAACCAGGTTGGGAAGCTTTCTGGCAATGTCCCTGACCCTGGCCTTAGAGAGGCAGCAGTCTTCCTTCCCTATAGGCAGGGTCAGGCCAACAAATAGGGCCCTCTGGAGTCACCTATAATGATCACCCTTATGTCTTTCTTGGTGGAGGCAATGTTGAGGCGTGGAGTTGACTTCCTCGCCCTAGGCATTCTCCTGGGTAGACTATCTACCTGAACCTCACCCACTGGTCTCTCAAGCTCCAGGGCCTCAAATCTGTTGTGTAAGGGCACCTGGGGAGGTGGGGCCAGTAGGGAAAGGCGCTGCTTGCGAGGTCGAGCAGGGATTTCTGAATGTTGAAGATGCTGGTTTCAGTTACCATGTCAGCTGGTCCTCCTGAGTGATTCCCTGCCTTCCTAAATAAATTAATTTATTTTAGAAATGCAGTTGGGCTTCCTTTTAGGCTGGCTTTTTTATTAGCCTAAAGTTGGTTTAATTTGTACCTGTCCCTTCCTTATGAAGCCCAGCAAAATGTCCTGCAGCTCTCAGTTTGTGTTTCTATGGCTGTGCATCGCACATTAGAATTAGAAATTAAATTGCTTGAGGGAGAGCATGTCCTGCATGTAGTAAATGGCTATATTATCATTCTCCTCTTTTTTTTAGCGATTTATTTGACAAATTGTTACTCACTGAAGACATGATTTGTGCACTGTAGTAGTTAAGGCTTCAGAGAAGGTCTGTAACATTGCCTTTCTATTTTTACCAATATGCAGTCCTTTCATTCCCTTTTCTGTTTGCTACAGCATTTGGGGCATGTGGGAGTGGTGCAATCTCAAGGTTTGAATGTTGACTATTTTCCTTCAGGTTTTCTGATTAATCCAGGAAGGTCAGAATGGTTCCTAGCACATGACCTCCTGCAGCTGGAATACCAGAGATTTTATTTCATGCTTTGACATCCTGTTTCTGTTGCTTTTATTAATATACCTGTGCCGGGTTCGACTATGCTTCTGGGCTTTTTCTTTAGGGCTATGCATGATAACACAAAGGAGAGCTCTCCCAGCTCACACCTCCTTTTTTCCCGTTATCATGATGAAAGAATTATTTGCATAAGGCCAGAAAAGTTCTGGTTAAAGAGGATGAGACATAAAAACTTAACTAAATAAATCAGCCTGATTAGGATACCAACGCTGTATAATTTTGCTCTGAATAGCAAGGGTTTCTTGCTGAAGATCTGAGTACATCAGTTCTGTTTACATGTGACAGATACTAGGAAAAGCATCTCCATGATCCTCACTGTCCCGCGTAGATGGAGAGAGAGAGAATGCCCAGCATTGTTTTTACTGCATATCCTCTTCCTCACTTTTTCTGACATTTTTTTCCCCACATTTACATTCTACCTTTGATCAGGAGGAAAAAAAACCTAAGAAATAAGCAAGCATATGTACATGTGGGTATTTTTTAGAAGAGATGGCTGTTGTCCTTCATTCTCCATCTTTTACTTTCTCAATTCAAGCCTCAAGGGGGGAGGCAGTCCAACACAAGCTGACCTATACACAGATGAGTCTCAAACTTTTTTTTTTGCAGTTTTACTGTTTGGCAAGGGTTGTTGGGTGGGTGGGTTCCTTTTCCCCACCCCTTCTGCTGGTAGTGAAATGATGACAGTGCAATCCTTGGCTTTGCTTTTCCGTTCTCCAGCTCTGCCAGATCACTTGCTGCTTTTTATCAGATTAGCATTCATGCTGTCCTTGCACACAGCAACCCTTTCCTCTCTATGGAAAGATAAAAGGGAAAAAGGAAAAAAAAAAAAAAAAAAAAAAAAGGATGGCATAGCATAGTCAGTAAGTTCTGCTGCCACTCTGCCTGCTAGGTGAGACTCCCTGGTGTCACTTTGGTGGTGACATTGTCCCATGTAACTTAGCCTTGTGAGTTGGAACATGCCCCTCTGACCCAATGGACTCCTGAAGTTCTCGAGTTCTTCGGGCATGTAATAGATGAAAGTCTCGTGCTGTGCTGTGCACCCTCTTACCACAGTGATGTTCAGATTCCCTCCTTTCTGTGAGTGGGGCAGTCTCAGCCATGCTGATGATTTGGGGCATTATGCAGGGCTCTGGCTGCTTGTGAATCCTCTGCATGATATCTGTTAGCAGCTGAACTACAATGTGGATGTTTTCTCCAGCTTATTCATGTGGGTGGCAGACAGGGGGAAGCAGGAAGATACCCTGCACTCCACACTGCTTTCCGTGGCTTGGTGCTGGCATCAGCCTTCATCCCACTGGTTGTGCAGCTATGGAGTCGCCTGGCACCGCTTCTGACTCCGAGAGCATGTGGCAGGTGTGACTGCCCTGGAGTGCTGAAATGGCAAAGTGCTGCTGGGCTGAGCATGGCAGTGACAACAAAGCTCATCTATGCAAAATAAAAGTCAGGCACCTGTCACAGTTTTGCTGTGTTGCTGCGTGCGTTCTTTCTGTTGTTTTGGGCACAGTTGCTGCAGGTAAGGATCATCTCTCCTTCAAACTGATACACACATCCATGCTGGTGAAAAGACACCACATAGACCTGATCTCCAGGCTCGGTTTTCACCCAGGCAGGTTGTTTGACAGCACATGTTGGCTGTAGCATTAGCTCTTCAGGTCTCTCAGACCTCTTGTGGCTTGAAGTACACGTGTGAGATTCATGCAGTATGCTCACTACTCTCCATGACAGAAAAACCTAGTGGTAGATGCAAGCTGACTCATGCTTTGTGGCTGCTAACGTAGCTTCTCTCACTGTCTGATGTGAAACACATACACAGGTACGGTTTGTGGCCCTCTCTCTGGCAGCACACTGAGGACATGAGGTGCTCAAAGCCTCGTTTAGAGATGCTTGAGTCATGCCAGGGCTCCAACAGCTCCACAGTTCATGCCAAGACAGCAGCCATCACTGGCTGAGCCTTGAGTACAGCACTGTTCAGCGGCTAAGGTAGCTTTTACAGACAGAAATGTGTACATCACCCCTGGAATTAGTCTCCTGAAACTGCACTAAAAGAATGCTTCATAGCAGTGCTCCACTGGCAAATGTTGCTTTGCATCCAGGGAGGTCCCTGGATATAACAGACCTAGGCAGAGGGGAGGGAGGGGGAGACTTCAGATGGGGTGTTGCACCACAGGTTCTCAGTGATCTGAGCATGGGTTTTCAGTGAGTGGTTTTAAGCCAGTGTGATGTGCCAGCAGGGCAATATAGAGGTGGACTGAGAGAGAAGGCCTCTCTCATCACAGAAGTTGCAGATTGCTCAGAAGCTCTCTGTGAGTGTTTCTGGACAGTAATACTATAATGAGGGAGAAGCTGACATTCAGAGTAAATCCCAGGGGAGTGCAAGCCTCTTCTCTCTGGGGACTGTCTGGGTCAGCACTCAAGGGGTGCTCTCGTGTCATGCTCTGAGACTGGGGAGGTGCTGGTGCCAAGGGCCCTGGGTCCCAGCTGAGCTCTTCCAAGCTGCCTGCAGCTGCCAGGGAGCTTCCAGCAGGGATTTTTGGGAGCATCTGCAGAGATGCTTCCCTGTTTAAAAAGGGCAGCCCATTCTCTTTGTTTAGAAGATGTGTTTCAGTTCCGATGCTTGTCGTTGGTGAATTTCAGATATGGGGAGAGGGCAGATGGGAGCTGCAAAAAAAAATTTTTTTTTGCAGATTAAGCTGGGCTGTCAACTAGAATGCTGTTGTTTCAGGATTTGTCTTTGCAAGTCTGTCAGCGTGCATCTCACCTCACATTTGCAAA
Organism: Aythya marila; assembly: GCF_965140915.1. Taxonomy (NCBI): domain Eukaryota; kingdom Metazoa; phylum Chordata; class Aves; order Anseriformes; family Anatidae; genus Aythya; species Aythya marila. The sequence continues at coordinate 56,051,927 of NC_139080.1, read as the reverse complement.
CAGAAAGAGTGCAAAAAGTTGGAGTATTTTATTATATTCTTTCTGTTTGACTTTAATGACTGGGAGAGCTTTGGGGCAGGCAGGACTGGGAGTCAAATTTGTCTTGAAAATTTAAAGTAAATATATTTAAGCATAAACAAAGTCTAGTGATCTAGCCTTAACATGTACAAGAGGCACACCTGCAAAGTTGTGAAGGGAAACTATGCAGTGACAAAAACATCAGGTGCCAGAATCACGTGTGTCATGAGATATTATATTTCCAATGAAGAATATTGGAAATATAGTCAGCAGACATTTTATTATTCCTGGTGCTTACCAAATAAATGTAAATTGGTAAAGAGTTCCTGTACACATCATCTTTTTCTCAGGCTTATTCTGGAGACTGGGAACTAAGCCAGAATTTGTGATGAACCACTGCTGCTTAAAGACATTTCCTGAAGGGAGACTTCTTCAGGCACGAGGGTTCTCCCCATGTTATTTTAGATGCTTAATACTATGTTAGCTTACTTCCAGACTGCAACCAGGTATTATGTCCTGAAGGAGCTTGGATCTGTAAGAAAGATATTCCTGCCACAATGCCATGTTTATTGGCCTCTTCTCTGATCCAGACCCACAAGCTCTCACCCAGCTGTTGTCCCCTGGAAGAGCTCCCTGTATCAAACTGCTGTTTTGCATGAAGGAAGGCATCCCTTCCTCTTCATCTTCCCTGCCCGCATCTCCTGAAGAGCACCTGTATGCCTATGATGATGCTCACTGTCATTCAAGAGGTCTCAGTTACTCCAATCGTGCTGTGTTGCAATCAGCTGCAGGGCTCTTTTTCCTCCTGACTGTTCCCATCTGCAAGTGTTTGTGCACACATATTTGAGGCAGGCATCCCTCAGCTCGTAGTGGTGCTCCTGAGGTGCCTCTTGTTCCTCTCACTCCGAGTTCTTCACTTGCTGCTGCTACTGCTCCCTAGTTCTTCTCTTAATTTTAGGTCAAGGTCAAAATCTCCTTTTCCTGTTGGAGATGCTGCAAGCTACAGAGTAATTAACTGGAAAAAAATGCATTGCATTCACTGATGTTGCTGTGCAAAGAAATAAGTACGAAGTGTAATATCCTGGGACCATTCACGCTGGCTACCTTCTGCCCACTGTATCTGATTCCTTCCTCCCGTGCCCAAATCTTCGTGCTGCTGACCTACTTACTGCCTAAATTTAACACTGCCTTCAGTTTTCTGTATCTGTTAGCTGCATGTGATACCATTAACTGTGTTTGTGACATTTTTGTGTTCTTTTGGACAGCTGGTGATGCTCCTTGTGCATGCCGAATGCACCAGGTTAGTACAGCTTGCCGTAGCTGAAGAGCCCTTGGCTTCTGTTATGCTTCCAACAGCGACTTTGCTTCATGGTGCTGAGAGTCCCTGGAGAGTTTCAGGTGGCTGGGCTCCTTGGGGGATTTGGTCTCAGAGGTTGCTTGAGTTTTGCGACCAGTTCATGTAGCTCTGCTTCAGCCAGCGCTTTTTTGTCCCTGTCTGTTACTGTTAAGAAACAGTAACAGACTTTTTGCTTTCTGCCACCTGTGCCTAAAGGTAGCACTCGGAGTGCCCTTGTAACATCTGAGGTGGTACCTCAGCCATGGTGTTAGTGAAGTATCGCAGGGAGCACCAGCTTGCCCTAGGACAGCAGGATCTTTGTGCCATGCTGTACTGGTGTGGTTATGGATGCAATTTTGTGCTCTGTGTAAGGGAACTGTGCAGCAATCAAAGAATGATCAGAACGTTGTGATGCTTATTTAATGGAAACAAAGGTTTTTCAAAATAAAGGATCCTCTTCAGCTTTTTGTACCAGCAAGGATTTCTATTTGCATTTTGATCTAAAAACTCTACAAGGTAGAAAGGCTACAACCAGGTCAGTCAGTTAAAAAAAAAAAAAAAAAAAAAAAAAAAAAAAAAAGTGGAACCAAACTCCTGAGTGTTGTTTTGATTCTCCTTAAAAGCTGCTGGAGAGCCTTCTTCTGACAGAGGACTTTGTGATGATTCTTGCTGTCCTGCTGCTGTTGATGTTGCATTCCCAACTCATGAAACAACTTATTTTCAGAGTACTGCCTGGAAGTTGGCAGAACCTTGTGTGGGAGAAGGCTTCTTCTTGGAGAGGGAAAAGGGTGCCTGTGATGGTGTGTTTTGTTTCGTTTTTTGTTTGCTGGTTTGTTTGGTTTCTTACGTGTGTTTTTTTTTTCTTTGAAAACCACTCAAGAAAGGGAGGAGAAGGAAAATATTTGGTTATTAAACTCAAATCTTAAATGAAATTAATGGTTTCATGAAACCTGTTTAAAGCTGTTCCCATTACTAGTACTGCAGTTAAAATAATTGCCGCACTCTTCCACTATAACCTCATCCATGGCAGCACTTACTACTTTGTGGTAAAAACATACTGCGGGCAATGAAACTTGGCATTCCTGGCCAGAGCCCAAGGAAATGCTGCTGCTGTTTGTTTTTTTTTTTCTTTTGTTTTCATTTGGGTTTTTATTTTAATTTAAAACCATCATTTTATTTTGATTTGTAAAAGCCCGAGTAGTAGAGGTTTAATGGTTTTGGCTGGTGTTTGTAGTTCCTACAGCTGTTTTGTTTATATAGGGATTGCTGGGTCATTAATTCAGTAATGTGGTCTAATTTGTTTCCATTATATGTACACAGTCTTAAACTTTTACTTGAGTGTTTACCGGTAGTTACCTCTGTCAAGAGGGCGTTTGCAGGATTTACTTTATACCCAACCAAATGCACTCTGATGCTCCCCTGTGCTCGCACAGAGGCGCGCAGGCGCATGCAGTTCATGAAGAGAAAGGAGCTGTGGCTTCAGCAGCTCATGTTGCTGGCGTGTGCTTGTGAGCGAGCAATTTCGGTGAAGCTGATAACACAGCACAGCACAGCCATCCTGGGCTGGGCCCCCTGCCTTGCCAGCGTTTGCACGTTTATGGTCGTCCTTGTTCAGCTCTTGCTGCAGGCGTCTTGCAGCCATCTCGGTGATTCAGGCAGGTGATTAAAAGGAAATCTCCATTTGTGAATTACTTCATAAGAGGATGTTTTGGAGGGGAGCCTCTTCAGCAGATTTGTGCTATTCAGCTGTGGGTAGCTCTGCATCCACTTCTGGTTTTGCTTGCTACCTTACACCATTCTGTTATACCGCAGGTGAACCTTGGTGTAACGCTTGAACTCTGAGTGGGGTTTAGAGCTGTGGTTATGGAAGAATAACAGGATTAGGAAAATTGACAAAGTTTTGATTTGTTGGGAGTTGCATGGGTGTCGTGTGATAGGGTTAGCTAGTTTCAGGTTAGTATGGTGTAACTGAAACCAAGTCCCCAGCACTGAGGTGGTTTATGTTAGCAAAAACACTTTTTACCAATGAGAACTGCTTCAGTCTTGTATCTAAAAACTCTCTTTAACCCAAGTTTACTTTTGAAAAATAAGGTGTATGTGTTTTTAAATATATGCTTGTGTTCATATATATTGCCTTGTCCTTGTAAAGTTGATGGTGAAGTAATGATCTTAAAATTGTAATTAGTGTCACAGTAAACATCGTGTTCAGATTGCTCCCCAAGTATTAAAAACTCTCAAACAGGCAGGAGAGCATTAGGCTGGTGTAGTTATACAGGAGGAAAAAAAAAATAAAAATAAAAGTTGAGCTCCCTGTGGCCCATTTTAGTTCACTTGTCTGGCAGTTGAAGGCGCTTCACCTTCTACCTAGCATCTGATAAATCCGTCTGATGTAAACTATAGTTTGGAGGAAGGTAGTGGCAAGGTCCTAGGACTTCGTGTGCAAGCTGCTGGTCACACATGGCTCTGGGCATTGCTTGCATCCCAGGCTGCTTGTGCTGATGGCTGCAGGAGGAGGTGGGAGGCAGAAGAGCAAGGCCCAGCAAGCGTACGGTGCCTGGGCTAATGCGGCTGTGGAGGCATGGGCCTGTCTGAGAGGGAGGCTGGGGGCAGGAGCACTGCTCCATGTCAGGCACCTGCAAACTCAACAGCTGAGCCACTGAGTCATTTACATATATTCAGTTTTGGGCCCCTCACTGCCAGAAGGACATCAAGGCCCTGGAGTGTGCCCAAAGCAGGGCTATGGAGCTGGTGAAGGGCCTGGAGCACAAGGCCTGTGAGGAGCAGCTGAGGGAGCTGGGGGTGTTTGGTCGGGGGAAGAGGAAGCTCAGGGGAGACCTCATTGCTCTCTGCAGCTGCCTGAAAGGAAGGTGTGGGGAGCTGGGGGTCGGCCTCTTCTTGCAGATAACCAGTGATAGGACCAGAGGGAATGGCCCCAAGTTGTGCCAGGGGAGGTTTGGGTTGGCAATGAGGAGACATTTCTGCTCAGAAAGAGCAGTCAGGCACTGGGACGGGTTGCCCAGGGAGGTGGTGAAGTCACCGTCCCAGGAGGCGTTCAGGGAGAGGTTGGACGTGGTGCCTGGGGACAGGGTTCAGTGGGTGATATCGGTGATGGTTGGACCAGGTGATCTTGGAGGGCTTTTCCAACCTGGGTGATTCTAACAGCTGGCAGGGTGCTCCCAGAACCAAGCTTAAAGCCTGCCCGAGTGAAATTCCTCTTGCAACTGCCTGCTCCCCCTTGTGCCTGTGGGTCAGGATGCTCTCCAGTTGTGGGTAGCTCTCATTTTCAGATACTCCAGAGCACGCCTTGCAGGTATCTGGCACCACATGTGGCAGCCTCTGGATGCCGCCCACGGGGTGGCAGTCCTGGCAGCGATGAGGATCACTGGTGTCAGCACGGAACAGCATGGACTGACAGGTCAGGATGCACCCCGTAACCTGTTGGCGTGGATGGGTAACAGAAGCTTGCAGAGTCAGGAATGGAATCAGAGGCTCTGTCTGTGCTCTGGCAGCTCAAAGGCAACAGGCACTGTTGTGTGTGCTTTCTTTCCCTCCTTTCAAGAGAACAAAGCCTCAAACAAAGCCTTCAGCCCACCACACAAAAAACAACCCTTCACCCAATAGCTAAGCTGCGTTGGTTTTAATTAATTTAGGATGCCTCTGTTTGAATGATGCTTTTTTGGCTTAATATTTTGGAGGTTTCTGTTGAATAAGATTTTATTCTTATTTCTTAATGACACTTCCAACTGAACATAGCTTTTGGTTTTTTTTTGCTAAATTTTGTGAATAATTTTTATGAAAGCTGCAGGCATACTTGAGCAATTCATGTAGCAATTTATTGTTTTCTTGTGTTCCATGGTTTATTCTGTTGGAAAATTGTGAAGTGTGTCCCCCTTCCCCCGTGCTAGGATTAGTTTTTATTTCATAATTGATGCTGTACTGGTGTTGAATAATAATGTAATACAATTAATCTTAGTCAAAAAGCTTCTTAAAGCACTCTTAGAAGCAAGGCATATGTTGATAAGTCAGTGTGCTGAGAAAAAAAAAATCAGCTTAAGAAACTCGGGAAAATGAAAACAAAAATATTTGAGGAACTTGCAAATTCAAAGTCATTCTCAATATGTGGGATTTGTAGAACTCATGATTTAGAATTTGCTTGTGCTTTGCCTTCTTTTTCTAATCTATAAAAATTATCCTGTTTTCTCCTACAATTTGTAATACATTTCCTCGCTTTGAACAAGTAAGCCATTATCCTGAAATGGAAAATTACTCTTTTTTCACCAGAAGGAGGAAAAAAGGCTACAGCTTTTGAAAGCACACCCTAAACAATTCTGACTTCATTTGCGCAACCAAGAATTTCCTTCAGAGGCTTGACTGATGCTAAAACTTCAGGATTAATATGTACCATTTCAGATTTCAACTTAAAAAAAAAAAATAAAATCTAGGCCTTAATATAAATTCTTGCTATTTCAAGTACATTTAAAGTAGCATTTTTTATGTTTAAATTCAGCATCTTAATTTAAATTTTTTCCTTTTTACCTCCTAGCTTGTGATGTTCAAATATTCTTCCTTAGATCAGGGATTGAAATCAAGGTTGTGCATACAATCACTGTTCTGCTTTGTCTTGATTTTTCTTGAACGATGTATTATTATGGAATTCCATTGTTCTGCATTGTTCTTTCTTAATTATGAAAGGGTTTGGAATGGAGTTGCTTTCTTCCGAACCGAGTAATCTCGTGCTTTAAAATATTGAAAAGTTGAATGTCTGGTCCAGACAGTGGTGCTGTGAGGCTGTTTCTGGGTCTCAGAAGTCCTCCGGGTGGGAGGAGTCTTTCTGCATGCTGTGAATTAACCTGACTGTGTGCTGAATGTTTTTCAGAACCAAGAGGCACCTTACCTTTAGTCTTGTTATTATCCACCTCGTTGATTTTGATCATGGCAGTGTTCTATAATTTAAATGAATGGGTGCAACACAGCCTGCCTGTGCTTTGCAGAAAGGTAAATGAAATTTCTGTTTGATATTAAGTCCAGTGATTTCAAGCAATTTAATTCTGAAGAACTATAAAGTGAATAAATATTGAGACTGCTTCTTTGTAACACTGGTCTTTTATCACACGTCAGGGTTTGAGTTCTGCATGACTTGAGCTGCTTACATAGAGAGCAAATTTATGATTGTAGAAAGGTATATTGTAAGTTAGAACTTTTTTTTTTTTTAATATGATCTTTTGAAAAAGATGTCCTTCTCTGCTGAGAACCTTAGGAACTCTTGTTAAGAACCTTAGGTGATTTTTGAAAGATGCAGGGATTATAAAAAGGGAAGTTGTAAATCAATTTCAAATCGGCTAAAGTGGCCCAGAAAATGGTTGGACAAATTCATGAGGGATGGATCCATGACTGCTTATTAGACACCATTATTCACATGCAACTTGCAGCTCAGGGATCCGCGGACTATAGATTTTTGATAGGCTATGGAAGAAATAAAAAAAAAGGAAAAGGAAAATTGTGCTGCTCTTCTGTGCTCACTCCTGACAGATCTGTTGTTGACCAACAGTGAAACAAGACACAAGCTTAAACAAGCCATCCATCTGAGCTTGAGTATGTGTTCTTTGGTAACAGGTTTCTAGAGTGCCCTTACCAGAATTATTGACGTCTAACAATAGCAAAATAAATGGAAACATATTTTTTTGTTGTTTATTTTTTCTATGTGCTTCAGTGCATGAAACTAGCCCACTCCTTGGGTGACAGGCTTCTAATGTTGAATATGTATCAAAAGAGTGCCTGTGTTAGCATTTAATAAGCCTGCTAAGACTTGGTAACCTACAGAAGCAGGAAAGATAGGCCAAAGAATTTCTGTATTTTAAAATAGAAAAGGCAACAGTGTGCAAAAATAGTGAGTGACTTAAGCATGCTAAAAAGTTGCCTTATTTGATGGGGTGATGCAGTGTGTTTTGTGATACTGGAAAAGAAACCTACTTAAACCCTGGAAGCCTTTCACCTCTCTCCTAGCCCATATGCATGCTGTTGTAGCACGTATTCAGAGGTTCTTTTTTGTCTGCTACTATTGCTGTAGTACATAAAATTATCGGCTTGCAAAACAAAGGAAGAAATGGCATGACGAGATGAATGGTCTGGAGGGGCAGGACGTGGTGTTCGGTGGCATGTGCATTAAATGTTGGCCAGCTGCTTTTTCAAACAGAAGCAGTGAGGCAGAATGGAAATATAATCTGATTTTTGAATTCTGAAATTGAATTCGAAGTTGAAGCTCTTAGAATTAAGAGAGTTGCATTACTTAAAAAAAGGATACTTAAAAAAAAGGAGTTTTGTGTGCAGATAAAGTATGTGTATGAATCCCTGATAACTGGGCTGCTAAGAGGCAGTAGTTCCCTGTACAAGGTAGCAGTCAGTTATTCAGAGCTTTTTTTCCAAATTGTGACATGGTAGATGGAATTTTTTCCAGCACAACATCTGAAAAGACTTTAGAAGGAATTTTCTGCTATCTTCAAGGTCCAGGACAGACAGAAATGCATTTCTCCAGGTTAGGTTTGGTTCTCAGAGCACTTGTTTATGAGAATTTTTTTAGTTGTGTACTCCTTGAAACTTAGGAGAGGCTTGGACTCTTGTGTCAGTGTTGTACTATCCCTGTGGAAATTCATTTCAGTTAGAGAAAGGAAGAGTACTTAACAATCAAAATAATAATAATATCAAAATAATTAAAAAACAAATCAGATTTCAGAAATGCTGGAAATTGAGACTCATGAGCATGGTACCTCCTGCTTATCTGTTTGCTGGCTGATTTACCTTGTTTTAACTACAGGTTGTGACAATGTGTACTGTATTTGCACCAGAACTGAAACTGGGGAGTTTGTGTACCCATTTATGTCCTTTCTTCTCAGACTAAACAATGTGAGAGAAAGGCTTTTTGCCGAAGAGTATAGTCTGGACAAGAGCAAGCTGGAGGGGTGTAGGTGGTGACAGGAGCTGGGAGCTGTAGGGATGCTTTGGATAAAGGCGTTAGGGGGAGCAGCAAGGAAAGGAGCACCAAAATGGGTTGAAGTATGTGGTAATGCACCTTGGGTTTAAAAAAAACAGAGCATGAAAAAAAAGTCAGAAGGAATTGCAGCATTCCTCCAAGAGAGGTGCAACAAATTAATACAGAATTGCAGTGCTGTAAGGCTTGATGGAATTTGCTTATTGAATGGTACTCCAAAAAAGCAGAAGCTGGTTTACCAGAGAAACATTCATCTGTGCTGGTAACACATTGGCTTGTCATTTTCTCAGGATCTGTGCCTTGTTGTTTGCAATAACAGGCCTGCTCATGATTTAGCAAACTGAGATTCCTTAGGAACATTTCTCTCCCTAGGGAAACACAGTCATTTTGCGACATGGTATATCCAGAATGGGGGGAATAGTGTGGTATCATGTAATTGATGTCTCTGTTACCGTGTGCGGGGCTGAGATAAAATAGGCGTGCTGCCAGTCTTTTCTTCTTTTCCCTCCAACTAACCTGTGTTTTATCATTAGAACCTGACTTGCTCAGACAAAAAGATAACTAAACATTACTAAATATTTTATTCATTTTTTGAAAGAATGGCACGGTATCTGTGTCTGCTAATGTCCTTACTCTGAAGGTGTAATAAGAAAAAGGCAAGTCAAGTGCTGAGCGTTCCTCCTTGGAAACAAGGCTGGGACCAACGCTCGCTAATTGGAGTGAGACGAAAAACGATGGGAAGAGAGAAAGTTATTTCATGGCCCATCAAATATAAATTAATTTAATTTATAATCATTTTGTCCTGGCAAGTCAGTCCTACTGATTAGTTGCAATAAGTAACTGGTAAGTTGCAATAGTAAGCACTTCATCAGCTGCCAGGAGACCAGGGTTGTAGAAAACTCATGTAGGGTAACAAAGTGCTACTTAATTGTGGCTTCTCTGACCTGAAACCAATTTTAATTATATTCAGGTTTTCCTGTTTTTGGAGATAATCTGTCGTGAGAGAGAATTTGGGCTTTCCTTTGAAATACTTTCCTAGAGATGGCTTGATCACACAGCTTCAAGTAAACAAGCTTTCAGCTTGGCCCTGCTTCAAGCAGGTGCTTCCAAGGTCAGTTCCTAAGCAGGCAGTGCCTCGCTGGTAATCTTTGCTTCATGGCTAGATTGAACAGGTAGTGAAAATACAAAACAAAATAAAAATGAGATATGCTTGATTTTTTTTGTCCCAAGGTTTCACTGACATTTTTGTTTTCTTTATAGAAGTAGGAAACTGGAAAAAGTTGATCACAAATGCATGATCTAGATTACTGTTTCCTATCTGGACTAAAGCCTGTGTGAGTCAGACAGCAGTAGGAACATTTTCAGTGCTAAAGCTTTCTATTCTCCAGAATAGGCTGGATTTTTGTGCAAATTAGCGATGGGTTTGATGCTTTGTTGGGTGATGCCACAAAGAAACAGAAGGAAGGCAGCGAGCCTCTGAAGTTTAGAGCTTAACATTTAAACTTATGCCTGTTTGCTTTTGTTGTAGTTATTATAATGATGAATATGTGACAATAAGTTTAAACCAAAGAAAGGACTCTTAGTTGCTGCATCCAAAAATACGTTTCCAGACAATTTGCATATGCAGTCCTTGATTCGTCAGTCTTAATGAGATTCTCAAGAGAAGGTGAATTTCAAGAAAATCACTTCAGTGGTCTGGTTACGAATAGAGAATAACAAATGGCTTGAAATTTCAGGTACCTTTAGCTTTATGAAAATAACTTGCATTCAGGTGTCTCAGGAAGTCAGCTGAATCTTCAGAACCATTAGTATCAGTCCTGTAGGATGGATAAGGATGTCTGTGGGCTCGTCTGCTCATACCCAGCTTTTAACAGGGTGTTTTCTCCTGTTGCTTCATCTCCCAAACAGCTGATGATGAACACTGAATTCCATGACAAGATTAAATGATTTTTCTTCTTACAAATGCTGTGTGGCTTGCATGTCATACTTTTTTGGTCCGGGGTCTCAGCAAAGTCAGCCCTGAGTTGCTGAAAAACTTGTTTTCTTTACATTCTGTATCTATCTGCACATGCTTTTAAATAATTATGTTTCCATATCTTTTTGTCTTTTGGTGCTGCTGTTAGCCTCCTTTTGTAAGATGACAAGAGCAGGAAGAAGTGCTAAATTTTGGCTCCTAGGAACTGTTTTCTGTGGTGGGTTTCACCCCACTATGTATCTGCATAAATGAATGCTGTGCTTCACTCTGGAAGTTCACCCAAAGCACGTTTCCACAGCCAGCTCTTGCAGGATGAGACGATCCAGAGCTCAGTGGCCCTCAGCGAAAGTATAACTTGTGCAGGAGCACACCTGGTGAGATAGCCACCCCTCACCAGCCAGGGGCTGGTGTAACTAGCCTCCAAAATAAGGTGTCACAGGGGCCAGACACCATATTCAGAGTGTGTTGGCAGTAGTGTCAGCCTCTCACAGAGTTTTAACGAAGAAAACAAGGTTTATTCTAGTTTGATAGCGATTTAAAAATTCCTTCTGGTAAGATAATTCCAGTGTAGGAGTTGTGGATCCTGCTGTGCAGCAAAGGAGAGGAAGATGGAAAAATACAAGAGTACTTGTCTTTCAGCTGCTTCTCATCCCTCCAAGCATTGATTTCTGTGTAGGTAAGTCTCGTGTGATTCCTGTAATGACAGCAGCTAGGAAGGAGGAAGTATGTTGTCATGTTACAGTAGCAGCGTGTTTCAAGCTGCAGTTTACATTGATGCCAATTCTTCAGAAAGTATCCTCAGAATGATTTTGTTGTGAGAGAAGATCTGGGCAGAGTGATCACTGACACAGGAGGAACTGGTCATTGTGCTGCTGGCTTGGTTCAAGCATCCAGCTGCCAAGGCCAGCAGGGATGGCCTCTTCTGAGTCTGGGGGCATCGTCTGCAGCAGCATGTTAATAATGTGCGAAGGGGGCTTCCAAAATGTGTAGGTAGACTGCACCTTAACAAACATGACGGTTGTGGGAGTAAGCAGCTTTTTGGAAAATGGTTCAATTCCCCACACAAAGGTTGGTATATGTGTTAGGTGGTGTTTCCGAATGCTCAGGGAGCAGTCGAGCTGGATCTGCCTTCTTGCAGTAATCACACAGGCACATCTCTTTGTTGGCCTTCTTTTGTAAATAAGCTCGTGCCCTACTGATTGATTATGTGCACCACTGTCATTTTCCCTTGGGACTACTTGGGCCGTCACCTGAGGTGGATCTTGCTGCTGAACATTTTTAAACAGCTCCTAATCTCCATTTACTGGTTGGTAGTGTTTCATGTTTGAGGCTTGAATGAGATAGCACAGAAACCAGGTGATTTTACCGAATCCAGTTCGTCAGAGACAGGAAGATACAAAAGTGACACAGCCAATTAATTTAAAATCCTGATACAGTGAAGGGTGAACGGTCTAACTCTTTTCTAGTCTTAAAAAAAACAAAACAAACGAAAAAAAAAACCTGAACAGCTTGTATTTATAAACAGGGTATGTTAAATACATATCCTTGCAATACTTGATGGAAGTTTTACTCGAGTGGCACAGCAAGTGGGAGTAAAGTTATGAGCAGTGTCATGTTATGTAAGAAAATCAAGAAGTGGCTTTTGAATTTCTATTTAAAAATGGGTCTCGAATGAAATCTAAAACGCTGTTTGAGGGGAGTAGTATAGACTGTTAAGACAAGCAAAATGAGTTTGTTTTTTTTTAGATTTTTTTTAAGAATATATTTGCAATTACATCACATATAAAGTTCTAATCTGTGACTTTAGCAACATCAGTGCTCAGACTGGAGAGGTTGTCCTCAGAACAGAAGGTGACTTCCTCTTTTTGGCCGTAAGATTAATTGGCTTATTTGACACAAGTAGTCCTTTGACCTTACTGCTTTAAGTATTTTTTTTCTGAGGGTGCCTAACTATTATAAGCCGGACTGACAATGTGCTAACAGATTTTGTTGGCGCTTTGCTGTGTAATCTCATCAGTTGCACTTCATCTCCTGAAATTCTAAGTACCGAGATTACCAGCAAAAGAGTGGTGGCAGTGTGCTTGTGGGTGTAAAAGTATTTCTGCATTAACCTAATTTCCTGAAGGTTTATGGCTGCTGTAAATTTTTTGCCCCAAGTGGCTTCTTCCTGAAGTGCTCCTTGAACAAGCAGGGAAAGCTGATCCTTGGAGCAAAGCAACCGCCTGTGAGTAACCTTAAGGAAAATGCTGCTGGCTGGTATATGTGCACTATATAGATAGGGAAATACTATGTTTAAAATACTCATTTAGCACTTGCATGGAATTCAAAATAGAATTTGTGTAGTGTTTGAAGTGACATCAGACTAAATTCCTAAAAGCCAAGGCACCTCCCTTAGCTTCATTCCTCTGCTTTTCCCCTGGCGTATCTGAGAGGTGGCACTCAGAAGCGTGACTGGAAGGTACGTTTAGCGAGTGTGAGGTAGCACGGGCACAGACTTCCCTGTGAGCTTGCAGTGGTCTCATTTTCATCAACTTTTCTTGATCCTTGTTAGGCAGACAGTCTGTTTCCCTGACAGCTACTGAGAGGGAGCTTTTCTTCGTCGTGGTGAGACTTCTGTTCCTGGGGAGAAGTTCTGCAGCACAGCTGATTTACAGACATCTCTTCCTCACCCCAACTGATTGGACGTTGTGATTGGCATTTTGTGAATTCATCTCTAACTTCTTTTCTTTGTTAATAGTGAAATACTCCACTTGCCTTGTCAATAGTGTTTTCACTGTGGTGAATGTTCTTTTCAGGGTTCTTGAATTCTCAGGAGCACCTAAAATACAAATAGTGTGTTACAAACAGGAATATTGTTGTCTAGCAGATAATAGACATCTGCAGGAGTGTTTTGTAGTTTTTTGTTTGTTTTTTTTTTTTTTTCGTGCCTGTGTTTTTTGGATTGTGTATGGAAGACGAAATTTTTGTATCACGGGGAACTTGTTTCTCTTCCTTGTATGTTCAGAGGTGGACTGGCCATCTGTGGCTGTATCATATCATGAGAGTACATCCTCCTCTCAGCTCACAGGTGTTATCAAAGGAACAGTTGATTAAAGAGCCTAAACTTGCTCCAATTCAAGCTTTGTTTCCGTGCCTTTGCAACTTTAGCCTTCAAATCTGCTCTCCAGCCTTCAAACCTGCTAACACTCACCCTGGGACTCTTCTGACTTAGGTAAGTCAGTGGAGCTCCACAGCATCATCCCACATAAAGTTTGTACTTTATGTGGCATATGTGGTGGTACTTTATGTGGCATATACAAGCAGTTTCCTGTTCATGCTGGTGCTGGGAAGGGGATGAGTGTATCAATCGGTGTCATTCATTTAAGCAACGAGGTGTGTACAGTAGCTCTGAAATGAGTGCATTTCAAGGACTGAACTCCTACCTCTTCCCCTTGCATTACCACTTCATGAGCTTGAACTCATATTGATAGGCGTGAGGCAAGCCATTCGAAACTGATATTGATTCCCTTTTTATCACGATCCACAAGTTAGGTCGAAACCGTGAAATTCAGAAGATTCTCTCTGCTGTTCTGTTTAATGTGTGGGTGTAGAAGGAAAACAATCCCCTTCCTGTGGTAGGTGGGGAGCCCAGCACTCTTTCTTGCTTATTACAGTATAGCTGATGTTTTTTCGTGAATTCAAGACATACCACACAGCATGTCTCACTTGGATTTGAAAAAGGGACTTGAAAAAATTTAGCTGTGTTTGAAGAGGGAAAACGCAAGTTTGTCTTTAAATGTCTTTGAGGTGCATGTATTACATCTAGATACACGTACACACATACATATACAAGCAGAAGTTGTGTGTGCATCGCTTGAAGGGCATTACTCTGCATCCTCTCAGTATCAGTGATGCAGAAGGGGTGGCTGCTGTGGTGTGTCACAGATGGCTGTTGTTTCTTGGAGGCCTCTCAATGTAACTTGAGGCCACAGTTTTGTCACCGACGTATTAGAAGCTGTGAGTTTGAGCAAACCTGCTGACTGTCACAAACTGCCCTGTTATTAACGCAGGAGAGAGACTGTTTTGGGTTGTGTGTGGGGGAGTACAACCTAGGAGGTTTCATAGGGAAAAGGTAGGCATTAGGCCTCACAGTTGCATCTGCTGAACACTGCAACAAGGAAATGTGTTTGGCAAGGTGGTGGGGACAGTAGCTTGCATGCCTTGCTCTGTCACCTGCACAGGAGTCTTATTGGCATTTTCCCCCACTTTCAGTCTGTGCATTGGGCTTATGTGGCCGGGGGGCTGCAGGGGTGGCCTCTGTGTGCAGAGCCCAGCAGCTGCCCCATGTCAGAGCAGAGCCAGCTCCAGACGGCTCCAAGAGGGAGCTGCTGCTGGACAGAGCTGAGCCAGGGAGTGATGCTGGGTGGGCCTCTGGGACAGCAGATAGAAGAAAGGGAAAACACTGCAATGCTACAGCAACTGGGAGACCAAGGAGTGAGAACAGCCCTGCAGCCCCCAGGTGCGTGTCGCGGGAGGTGCTGCAGGCAGGCAGCAGCAGTTCCCCCGTGGGCTGTGCAGGGAGAGGCCCCTGGTGGAGCAGGCTGTCCCCCTGCAGCCCATGGGTCCCACATGGAGCAGATCTCCACGCTGCAGCCCCCCCATGGGTGGAGGAGCCCCCGGTGGAGCAGGTGGATGTGGCCTGGAGGAGGCTGCGGCCCATGGAGAGCCCCTGCAGCAGCTCTGGTGTTGTATCCCAGTTGAACCACGGTTGAAAAGTGGTGATGCAGAGTAGGGAGCTGCTGATGTTACCTTTGGGATTTGGGCTCATCTGACCTTCCTTACAGAGGCATGAAATGCAGTTCACCTTTCTTCAGGGTTGCCTCAGTGTAAGGAGAAGCTATCTGTTTCTCAGAAAGAAGATACTTTAAAAGCATGATAACCCAATTACTAAACCTGTCTGTTTAAAACTAAAAACATGTTAAAAAAAAAAAAAAGAACCACAACTCCTACAGGAGTTGCTGGTTGTGTAACTGAACATTATAGATGCGCGGCTGCAAAGCTGAGCCTCTAGCTGGTGGTAATCCTGTCCCAGCTCCCGGGCTCTGCTGCATCTGCTGGCCCCATCTGGGGGACCACGTTACCAGCATGGTCTCTGAAGGAAGCAGGAAGCCCTTCTGCAAGGCTGCCTCTGGGGAGGCTGTGGTTGAGCTCAGCCAGCTCACTAGTGCAAAGCAGGCAGGACGTCTGTAAAGTCCTGACAGTTATGGGGTCATGCTTTATATCATGCTCTTGCACTTCAGTATGCTTAATAAGCCGTTGACCAGAAATGAAACAAATATGACGTGAAGACCATGGAAAACCTTGTTCAAAAGAAAGAGAAAGAAGGCATTTCTGTGTCTGTGGCTAACTGCACTCCGTGGTATGCGGTTCAGCTTATGGAGCGGCTGAGTATGAGTGAAGCACATAGATTTATCCCAAGCCAGCTTTTTTTCTTAGTAATGTGGACATTGGTGGAATTGTGGCTCTGGTGACCTGAAATGTAGTGGGCTGTCCAGATGCTGTAAAGGTTTGTATTTGCTAGCCGAAATCTGTTCTGCGGCAGCTGTGTTGCTGCTGCTGGTATCAATTACAGCTGGAGTGCAGCCAGCTTCTGATTGTCAATGTGTGTGTGATCACTGTTCTTGAAAACTGCATCTGTAAATGAACAGCATGTGCTACCTGCCTCTCCTTGTGTGATGCAACGTCCATGTATGTGAATTTACTCTGTTAGAGAACAAGTTTTTGGTGATGTTGAGTCTAGACTTAAGCTACAAATGTCATAAATGCACCAGCTGTGGAATCATCCTTTGTTATCCAAAGGCACAGATGCCCAAAACATGCTTATAAGTATTTGTCATGATTTGGCAGAATTGAACTTGCTCCACAGTTTTATCTTAGGCTAATTCAAGAGGTCATATTATACTTTAATTCTGCATCCAGAGTAATGGACAGAAAGCTGCCAAGCCTTATCTTTAAGACCATTTTCATGATTTTTTAGTTTGCCTTTGAGCTTGAATTGATTCCAGATTTCAGTAAAGCATGTGGAGTGTTTCCAGTGAAAATACATGTGTTTTGCACAGGTCTAAATCAAATGGGAATGAGCTTAGCATGTTTTGCAGTTTAAAACTGGTCTTTTTTTAACTTCACACCCTGAAACTTAAACTTAATAATGATTTCTTCTTTGTTCTCACTTCCTACAGAAATACACAGGAAGTCTTCTGGATCTCTTATGGCCTGTGTAAGCCAATGTCAGTGAATCCTATGGCAAAGTTACTTCTTTCCAAAGTGATGAGTCAGAAGTTAATTTTATGAAACTAATGTTTGGAGGAAAATAACCTGTTTTTCAAAATGATGGCCTTCCAAAAAGCAGCTTTCTTTTTCTTTTCTTTTCTTTTTTTTTCTTTTTTTTGGAAACTGTCAGCTCTGTCTGAAGAGGTCAGCCAGCCAGCTAACTCACTAGGAACTCATTACTCTAACATATCTTCATCAGTCTTTGCATCTGCATTGATAAAAGTTTTGACAAGAAACCTAACTGACAATCCCTGTGTACTTTGACAACAAAAGTCTTGATTGTATCTTGAACTACGGAGTGATAAGCTTGCAGAGTGCAATTACTGTTTTGTCCAGAATTATCAGTTTGAGGCTAAGTGATTTTTTTTCCTGCCCTGTGAAAAGAACTAAATGAATTTTCATGTTTGCCTTAATGTGTCTTGCATTCAGCTGATCAGTATTACCATCAGAAAAGGCCCTCTGGGTGAATACTGTTGATTTTTCCTCTCCAGGGTTCAGTCGACTGCTTCTTTCTCTCCTCGGTGCATTTCCTAAACTTCCTTGGTGTCTTTCAGGTAGCTGTGGGTTCTCAGAATGTGCGTTCTTGGTCTTGCTGCATTATGGTTTCCAGCAAAAACAGAAGGCGTAATGGATAACGAGTAGGTTTAATGGTGCTGCAGACGTCAGGTGTGGTTATTTGTGGTTTTACTAGACCATGCTTGAGGAGTGAATGGAGGCGTGTGTTGCTGCCTTAACCTGTGTATGTGGAGGAGTCCAGGCTGTTCTATCACACTGCCTTTTTTCTTCCCAAGTGTCTTTCTGGTATGTGTTTCTAGAACAACAGTGGTAAGTGAATGCAGAAGTTGAATGCATCCTCCACAAGTTCACTAATGACACTAAACAGGGAGGTGCTGTAGACTCACTGGAGGGGCCTTCAGAGGCATCTGGTTGGACTGGAGCATTGCGCAGTCAGCAGCAGCATGAAGCACAACAAAGAAATAGACGTGAAGCTGCATAAAAGGGCTGGAAGATGTCCTTCTGGGAGAGGCTGAGGACACCTGGGCTGTTCAGTCGGGACAAGAGGCCAAGAGGTGGCCCCATGGCTCTGTGACTCCCTGAGGAGGGGAAGCACAGAGGTCTCTGCTCCCCTGGTCACCAATGGCAGAATGTGCAGGAATGGCACAAAGCTGTGCCAGGGAGGTTCACATTGGGCAGTAGGAAGAAATTCTGTACTGTGAGGGTGGTCAAACGCTGGAGCAGGCTTCCTACTGAGGTGGTTGCTCCCCCATGCCTGTCAGTGTTCAAGAGGCATTAGGGTAGTGCCCTCAATAGCATGTTCTAACTTTTGGTTAGCTGGACAAGATGACTTTTTGGAAGCCCCTTCCAACTGAACTGTTCTAATTCTAAATATGTTTGTTGTGTGGGGTTTTTTGTTTGTTTGTTTGTTTGTATTTTTAACCTTACAGTGTTGCCCAGAGAAGCTGTGGCTTCCCCATCCCTGGAGGTGTTCAGGGCCAGGCTGGATGGGGCTTTGAGCAACCTGGTCTAGTGGGAGGTGTCCCTGCCCAGGACCAGCTGATGGGACCAGCTGGTTTTTAAGGTCCCTCCCTTCCAACCCAAACCATTCTGTGTTTCTATGATTATATGAATTCTGAATAAAAGATAAGTTTTGATCTCAGGGATATTGATAATCTCTGTCAACTTGCAAATTCTGGAATGATTTGTGGAAATAGAGTAAACAAGGCACTTAAAGCTTGTATTTTATTATTAAAGCAAAAGCTGGGTGTATCAGCTATAATTCTAGGTGAAATAGATATGTAAAATTTTAATCTAGAATCCTACCTCTTTACCAGCATTGCTGAGCCTTCTTTTATAAACACTGCTTATTCCTGTTGCTAATTACTTATGCTTACCTAGTTAAATAACTTCAATCTCTGCTGTTCTGTAAGAAATAAATAATGAAGCTTTGGAGACAGTTTTGCCCACAAATCACATTTTCTGTAGTTCGGGATTCTTGTGTAATTATGGACATTTACTTGAAAACAGACTCCTCAGGTTTTTTTTTATCTGTTCTGGCTGTCTGATCCTTACTGGAGTTGATAATTACCCTCCTAGCAACTGGTTGCAGTGTTAAAACTGAATGATAGATTGTAGAAATCGGTAATAAACAACACAAAATACGTGTATATGCGTATGTAAAATATTTATATATATATGCATGTGTATGCACATGTGTATACATCTATATGTACATACATACAAGGCTGTATGTGTGCGTATATAGAATGTAGTTGACTGTGCATAGATAAATACAGAACATAGTGGCAAACAGTACGTGCAGGTGGATTCCTGACACAAGATTTTGCTTTGTTATAAACATTTTCCACTGCCCTTGGAAGTCTCTGATTAAAAGAAAAAGTAAGTAAGGAAGAAAGGAAGGAAGGAAGAGAAAGAAAGAAAGCGAGAGAGAGACAGAGAGAGAAAGAACGAACTCCACCACTACTACCACCTTCCATCAGGCATTAACATCTATTTAATTTCAGTAACATAGTATGTTGTGATGGATCCATTTGCTAGCAAATACACATCTGTAAACAACACGGCAAAGAAACTTGCAGAGAGAGCAAGCAGGAAAAAGGAGATTTAGTTTTCCTTCTTCTGAATTTTAAACTTTTTTTCAGCAGGCAGAATTGTCAGTGCTAAATGTCAGGTTTCCCTTCAAGAGCATGAAGTAACAGACTCTGAAAGGCAGTCTTGCTAAGGGAGGAGGGGGGTAGAAATCAATGGCAGTGACAGCCTGGCTGTGGGAACGTCTCCACACTGTCACTGCTAACGATGTTAGGGACCCAGAGGAATGTGCTGCTGCTGCTGCTGTCCGGAGTTTGCTGTCTGCTGTGCAGCAGTTTTAAGTACAGTGATGCAGAAACTTATGCAGGTGCCCTTTCCTCTGCAGCAACACCCATTCTCAAAGCACGTATGTGAGAAAAAGGAAGTTTGTTGTAGTTTTCCACAGTTCAATGCACAGGCACACTGCATAATTTAGTTCTGCTGTAAATACCTGCAGTCCTATTTCAGTTCTACTCTTTATCTTCGCTTGTAAAATGGCATTATTTAGGATTTAGTTAGAATTTATCTTTATTTAGATGCTTTTTCTTTTTATATATATATTATATATAAATATTTGTATTATAGAATATATTCTTTAATATTAGAATTTATCTTCTAAAATGGCATTATAATCTTAATTAATTTTGGGTGGCATTAAGGCAAGGATCAGTACAGTTATGCTTAGCATTGAGGTGTACTACTGCAAAAAAGGGCACAGAATATTGGTCCCAATGATGAGAAAAGTAAATCACAGAATCACAGAATCAGAAGATTGGAAGAGACCTCCAAGATCATCGAGTCCAACCTCTGACCTAACACTAACAGTCCCCACTAAACCATATCACTAAGCTCTACATCTAAACGTCTTTTAAAGACCTCCAGGGATGGTGACTCCACCACTGCCCTGGGCAGCCCGTTCCAATGCCTCACAACCCTTTCAGAAAAGAAGTTCTTCCTAATATCCAACCTAAACCTCCCCTGGTGCAACTTTAAGCCATTTCCCCTCATCCTGTCACCAGGCACGTGGGAGAACAGACCAACCCCCACCTCTCTACAGCCTCCTTTAAGGTACCTGTAGAGAGCAATAAGGTCGCCCCTGAGCCTCCTCTTCTCCAGGCTGAACAAGCCCAGCTCCCTCAGCCGCTCCTCGTAGGACTTGTTCTCCAGGCCCCTCACCAGCTTCGTCGCCCTTCTCTGCACCCGCTCAAGCACCTCGATGTCCTTCTTGTAGCGAGGGGCCCAAAACTGAACACAGTACTCGAGGTGCGGCCTCACCAGAGCTGAGTACAGGGGGACGATCACCTCCCTAGCCCTGCTGGCCACACTGTTTCTTATACAGGCCAGGATGCTGTTGGCCTTCTTGGCCACCTGAGCACACTGCTGGCTTATATTCAGCCGACTATCCACCAATACTCCCAGGTCCTTCTCTGCCTGGCAGCTCTCCAACCACTCATCTCCTAGCCTGTAGCTCTGCTTGGGGTTATTGTGCCCCAGGTGCAGGGCCCGGCACTTGGCCTTGTTAAACTTCATGCAGTTGACCTCAGCCCATCGGTGCAGCCTATCCAGATCCTCCTGCAGAGCTTTCCTACCCTCGAGCAGATCGACACATGCGCATAGCTTGGTGTCATCTGCAAACTTACTGAGGGTGCACTCGATCCCCTCATCCAGATCATCAATAAAGATATTAAAGAGGACCGGCCCCAGTACTGAGCCCTGGGGGACTCCACTAGTGACTGGCCTCCAACTGGACTTGACTCCATTCACCACGACTCTTTCAGCCCGGCTATCCAGCCAGATTCTAACCCAACGAAGCGTGCGCCAGTCCAAGCCATGAGCAGCCAGTTTCTTGAGGAGAGTGCTGTGGGAAACGGTATCAAAAGGCTCGCTGAAGTCAAGGTAGACCACATCCACAGCCTTTCCCTCATCCACCCAGCGTGTCACTTTGTCATAGAAGGAGATCAGGTTTGTCAAGCAGGACCTGCCTTTCATAAACCCATGCTGACTGGGCCTGATCGCCTGCTTGCCCTGCAAGTGCTGCGTGATGACTCTCGAGATAATCTGCTCCCTGGTACTGAGGTCAAACTGACAGGCCTGTAGTTCCCCGGGTCTGCCCTCCGGCCCTTCTTGTAGATGGGTGTCACGTTTGCTAGCCGCCAGTCAACTGGGACCTCCCCCGATAGCCAGGACTGCTGATAAATGATGGACAGTGGCTTGGCCAGCTCCTCTGCCAGTTCTCTCAGTACCCTTGGGTGGATCCCATCCGGCCCCATCGACTTGTGCACATCCAAGTGCCGTAGCAGGTTGCCAACCATTTCTTCGTGGATAGTGAGGGCCACATCCTGCTCCCCATTCCCTTCCACCAGCTCAGGGTACTGGGTATCCAGAGAACAACCGGTATTGCCACTAAAGACTGAGGCAAAGAAGGCATTAAGCACCTCCACCTTTTCCTCATTTCTTGTAACTAAGTTTCCCCCCACATCCAGTAAAGGCTGGAGATTCTCCTTAGTCCTCCTTTTTGTGCTGATGTATTTATAAAAACATTTGTTGTCTTTAACAGCAGTAGCCAGATTGAGCTCCAGATGAGCTTTGGCCTTTCTAATTTTGTCCCTGCAGAGCCTCGCAACATCCTTATAGTCCTCCTCAGTGGCCCGCCCTTTTTTCCAAAGATTATAAACCCTCTTTTTTCTCTTAAGCTCAAGCCACAACTCTCTGTTAAGCCAGGCCGGTCTTCTTCCATGCTGGCTCATCTTTGGGCACGTGGGGACAGACCGCTCCTGCGCCATTAAGATTTCCCTCTTGAAGAGCGCCCAGCCTTCCTGGACCCCTCTGCCCTTCAGAACCGCCTCCCAAGGGACTCTGCCAACCAGTGTCCTGAGCAGCTCAAAGTTAGCCCTCTGGAAGTCCAATACAGCGGTTTTACTGGTCCCCTTCCTGGCCTCGCCAAGAACAGAGAACTCCACCATTTCGTGGTGACTCTGCCCAAGACAGCTCCCGACAATCACATCCTCCACCAGTCCTTCTCTGTTTGTGAAGAGAAGGTCTAGCAGGGCGCCACCCCTGGTAGGCTCACTAACCAGCTGCGTCAGGAAGCATCTTCCACGCTCTCCAGAAACCTCCTAGACTGCTTTCTCAGGGCTGTGCTGTGCTTCCAGGATATGTCAGGGAAGTTGAAGTCCTTGACAAGGACAAGCGCTGATGATTTCACAACTTCTGTCAGCTGCCTGTAGAACACCTCATCTATCTCCTCATCCTGGTTCGGCCGTCTATAACAGACCCCCACCAGGATGCTTCCCTTGTTGGCCTTCCTGCCAATCCTAACCCATACGGACTCAACCTTATCATTCCCAGCCTCAAGTTCCACGACATCAAAACTCCCTCTGATACAGAAAGCCATACCACCACCCCTTCCATACTGCCTGTCCCTTCTGAAGCGCCTATAGCCAGGCATTGCAGCACTCCAGTCATGAGAGTGGTCCCACCACATCCCCGTGATGGCAACCAAGTCATAGCCTGCCTGCCACACGATGGCTTCCAGCTCCTCCTGTTTGTTACCCATGCTGCGTGCATTGGTGTAGATGCACTTCAGTTGGGCCATTGCCTTCTCTCCCAGCCTTGCCATTGTTACCCCTGGCACACCTCTAACAATCCTTGTTTCAGCCCCGTCCCCCTTCTTACCTAGTTTAAAGCCCTCTCAATGAGCCCCGCCAGCTCCTGGCCTAGGATCCGTTTTCCCCTTAGAGACAGGGACCCGTCTGCGGCCATCAGGCCGGGTGCCAAGTAAAGTGCCCCATGGTCAAAAAAAAAAACAAAATTTCTGTGTTGGCACCAGCCTCTGATCCACGTGTTTATCAGGGGGGGCTTTCTGTGTCCTCTCTCTACCCCTCCCTGCAAATTAGAGGATTTGTTCTTGTGGGCAGGGGGATCGCTCTGCCCCCCCTGCTCGCCCTGCCTGCACGAACTGAATACAGGGAACTTACTGTAAACTTGTTCTGTGTTCACAAACTGGAGATGAATTATCACTACATGGCTAAAGCTCAGTAAGCCCTTTCCATTTCTGTGTGCCCATCTTCAGTTTACGTGCCAAGCCTTTATACCAAAGTTCTAGAAGTGTTGTATTTTCATGTCTGAACAATAAAAGGAACTGATTTTTATATCCCACTATCCTTTAAGCCCAGCATGCTTTGAATATCCTGACAGCATGAGTGAATGATGCTAAATAATGAATGCTTATAAATACTGGAAAGTTTTATAGAAATAATAGAATAGAATTATAGATAGAATTATAAACTATATTTTGCATATATGGCTATATAAACACTTGTATGTATACACATACACAGATAAATGCATACATATACACACCTATGTCCATATGTGTACATGTACACATATGTGTTGTTTACTTTTGATTTCCACAATCTGTTCTTCATCTAACATACTTTATTAGAGATTTCTAAACCCATTTTTTTTAATACCTTTGCATTGAATTGTTGTTACTGCAATTCTTGATACAATCAGCTCAAAAAAATTTGCAAGATGGAGTTGGGCACAAGAAAGCCAGGATTTTCCTTTGAAAGGGGAACTTAAATAAATGTGCGAGTTTGTGTGAGTGTGTGTAAACTCTTTTATTCTCTGATGTGTTTCTCCCACAAAATCAACGCAATTCAATTTCTTTTACACTTTTCAAGTACATTGTTTGTAAATTTAAAACAGGAAGGTTCAGAGTTGTTTACAACAGTGCAGAAGAGAGATGTTTAAGGGAAACCCCAAATCTCATGAAACCTGTTGGTGTTGGTGCCTGTAGTTCCCTGTCTGCATTACTGTCAGGATGTGAGTTCACCCTTTTGACTGGAGACTTGAGTCATAACTGGTGCAAAGCAATTAAGGAATTTATTAATTAGTTACGGGGAAACTGGTACAGCAGTAAAATCATCACTGGTAGGCCATCAAAAAAGTTCGCAATTATATTCCAATGCATATGATTATGCCCTGCTAGGTAGCTGCTAATTGTAGGTTTGCAGTCTAATGACCACTGAATTGCAGCTGTGGGAGCACGGCGATGTGTCTCGCCACCGCTAGCATGCCCCACAGCATGTCTTAGAGGTGCAGACCTGACCGAGAACTGGTCAGGCTGTGTGAGGGGGTTGGCTCCACAGCTCCTCCTCATCGCTGCCTGGAGGCGTCGGCGCTCCTCCTCTTTCTTCTACAGATGACTTTATTACTTATTCTAATTTTTTTTTTCCAAGTTTGGGGCCAGCCATGTGCTTCCCAGACATCTCCTTCACTCCACCCACCCTCCACATTCATTCCTCTGGTATTAGTCCTGTGACCGCTTCCACCAGCAGCCGCATTCCCCAGCTCCAAAAGAGGGTCAGGCTTTTCAGCCTGAGGATTCCCAGCACATTCATACATGTGGAAGCCACGCTGCTAACGAGGATTTTCTGCTGCGTGGCCACTCCAGAGCTGGTCTGCAGGAGTTATAACACTTTTGTGTTTATTATTTAGTACGTGCATGTATTTACATGAAGTCCTCTTTTAACCCTTGTAAGTTAACATGGGACTGGCTTCAGGAAGCAAGCATGTGTGTCTCCTGCGTTCAGAACAGTAAGGAGTAACTGTGTTCGTGCAGCCTATAAAATTAAGCTGCATCTAATATAATCCAGGCTTGACAAGATGGGTGTAGACATGCAAATTCTTCACCTGAATTTCAGGCAATACACTTTTCTCTGTGTGTTTAAACTTTTTGTGCATGTTGTAGCCACGTGAGAGCAGCATCTAAAACTGATTGTGTAGATAGGCACCAGAATGCTGTTATTTATCTCTCTGCATTATCTGCTGTGTTTGTGGTAACACAAATTTTCAGCATTTGAAAGCACATTTGCCTACAAAAAAAATCCATAATAGGTTTTCTGAAATAGGTTTCTTGTCTTTTTCATCCTAACCTGCTAGAGCAAAATAGCTGTGAAAAGTGCAACACTAGATTCAGTTCAAAGTCTGCTTGTGAGCCCAAACGCCTAGCAGTCTGCAGTAAGCTGTGACAGCTGAGTCAAGTTTTTTAGTTTGGGTACTAGGAACAGATGCCAAAAAGAAAACTGTATGACATCTGAAGCTGTTCTTGTTATCTCAAACCAAATAAATATGTGGCCTTTTTATCTATATTTAATGATCTTTTATTATATTGGTGCATTATTTATGTAAACTGTAACTAATTGGTAACTTCCGTGGAAAATTTAGGTTTTAGTTTGTTTGTTTACTTGTTTGGGATTTTTTTCCAGAAGGATATATAGATTCTGGCAGTGTGTTCTGGTTCCTTTTTTTTTTTTTTTTTTTTTTAATTTATTTCCTGAGAATGGGACCATGGGATTACTAAGAATTTAACTGACATCTGCTTTCTTGAAGAGCTATTCCATCCTGGAAATGCCAGGGGAACTTGGGGGCAGGGGAGAGTCCCATCCCATCCCGTCAATAACATACAGTTCTGGTAACTTGTAAGAAGCTGAATGTGTGAGTCTTGAGGGGGAGGGAGGGGAATAACCAAGCAACACGTTTAAAAGTGCTCTTTTCTTTCAAAGTTGCAGCCTTTAAAGGCACGTGGCTTTTTAGCTGACTTCAGAGGTAACATGCTTCTGCAAAACTACCAGACAGCAAAGTATTTATCAAGGAACCAAAGCTTCTATTTCTGATCGGTCAGAGTGTGAGGAAGCTCTAATCCTACCCAGCACACGAGTGTGGATTCCTGTGCTTTGCTATAAAAACAAAACCAAGCACAACACCTTCTGCGTGTGAGAGCCAAACAGAGCTGTAGATGTCGTACCCTACAGGATCCTCTGCTACCACCTTTTTTAAGATATTTGCTTTGTTTGTTTATTAAAATGTGCTAACGGTGAGCATTTGTAAAATACTGTTGTGCATTCTTACACATTAAGAGCTTCTGAAAGTTGTCAGCTCTAAAAGAAACTCAGATTTGGAACAGGAGGAAACCGTACATGTATCACTTGATGGGATGAAATTTTTAGCAGTACCTGGCAGGAAAAAGGAAGTCAAGTGCTTTATTATGTTCAAGAAAGTCAGGGCATGTTGGAGTTTTCTCGTGGATTAAATTTAATGCTTGGATGGAGACTTTTTTCTTGGGAAAAGTAATGTTTAAGTGGATGAGTAAACTTATGTTAAAGTTCTTCTGACTGAATGTTGTTCAGCTAGCACGTGCAACTTCAAGCCTTTGGACAGAAAAACTGGAGGCTGTTAGATATTGTATGAAGCTTGGAAACTTCAGGACAGCATCTACATGCAGCCGTGACATGAATTGTTTCCCAGTAGCTGTGGTAAAGCTGGCTAGTCTGCAAGCGTGTGATTCAAGCCTAAAATGTTGTGAATTGGCTGAGGACCATGATGAGTAACATCCAGAGGCGAAGTGCTGGATCGGGCTCAGTGTGCCGTCACGGGCTGTGCCTGTGCTGCAGGGTTCAGCAGTGGCTCCTTCAGGAACATCTGCTCTGGCTACAGCGAGCCTGCAACTCAGTGGAGGGGAAGGAAACTCGTTTTCCCTCTCACCCATTCTTTGCTTTCTGTTATAGAAGTCAGGAAAAAAATGCAATTTTAATGGTAAACACATTGAGTCTTATCTGAGGCAGTGATGGCAATAATGGGGGACAAACATTCCCTCGCCCAATTACAGCAAGATTTAAGGGGCTTACGTTAACTGGTGATGATTTCTGCCTGTGGCTGAATAAAAAGAGTTTTTTTTTTTTCTGCCTATGGCAGCATAAAACCAACAATAGCTGTTACCCGACTCCTGTAGTTTCTAAGCAAGGAAAAAACTCGTGAAATAAATCTTTACGGTGTAAGGGCTCTGTGAGTGTATTTTGTAAATCTAAAAAGTTTGGGAATCTGTGTGGATATGATCAAACTTCAGTTTGGTTCTCTCCTTAGACAAAAGTCCCACAACTGGGTGAGCCTTTGTAGAGGTGTGCTGTACCACATAAGAGAATGTGACATAAAGAAACCTGTTGAAAAAACTTAAGAAGGCAGAAACTCCACTATAGACAAGACTGATAACAACACAGCAAAGCTTTTCTGCTTTGACCTCAGATTTTTCCGCTCACTCTTATTCCTAATATACCATTGGAGAGAGACTTGTTTTGTGGCTAACCAGGGTGCTGAAAATTTTCTGGAGTAAAAGATACGGGGCAGGACTGCACTACCTTAACGTGGAGCGTGTAGCTTCTCTCTGTTTGTGCCTGTGCATATGCACTTTGCTGCATATGTTTGCCTTGGACGGATGAAGTAGTTAGTTCTAATTTTGTTCCGTTTAAATATTTGGAAAAAGTCTGCGTGGAGATACTGCTGGCACGTTGTGCAAAATGCATCTCTGATGCTTATTCCAGCATCAGATTTAAATGTATGACTTGTCAGACATAAGTCTTCAGCAAATAAATCTCTCTTCTGTGTGTGGAAAAAAAATTCTGGCTGGTACATGTGTCTTTACTTTTAGCATTCACGGGAGTTGGGTTATCACTTTAACAATTTTTCCCCACCTTCTTTTGTAGGTAGCATTGGTACTTCCTTTCAATGCCAGTCAATCCATCAAGATCACATTTGCAGCGATGACAGTGATAAGGTGAGGCATACATAAATTTTTCCTTCAAAAGATGCATATATATATATATATATATATATTTATGTATTGCTTTTACTATATAAAGACTGTTTGTTATGCAGGCGTAGCAGTCAATTTTAAAAATTAGTTTTGAACTCTCTGGCATGTTAAGAAATATACTTTATTCGGGACAATCTCTTAGTAAATGAAGGAGAAATTTATGTTGTACAATATTTTTCTTTTTGCTTGCATTCCCTTGGTAAACACTGGTGGTTTGCCATATTAATGCTCTCAGTTAATACAGTTGCTGCTAATGTTTAGGTAAGGTAGGATGTCTTTGAGGAGTTGTAGCCTAGCTAAGTGTTGAAGTTTATTTGTTTGTTTGTATTTTGTTGGTACATTTTTGGGGAGTTTTCTTGTGTGTTTTGTTTTGTTTTGTTTTGTTTTGTTTTGCAACGGCTGTAGTTTCCTGTTCTGCTAATGGGAACTTCAGATTTTACAGGTAGGAAACTGTCACTCAGTGGTGCAGTCTTAAAACACCAACCTGTCCAGTAACGCGTGTTTTCCTAGTCATTTTTGACAAGAAATCACATCCTCAGATTGGCTCACAGTTGGTAGCACACTGGTTGTGCTACCAGTGTTCAGCATTACTTGGATCAGTAGCATAAGTCTGGCATACGGAAGGGAAAAGTTTTCACACTGAACTGCTTGTGAGACTTTCCTTCAAGTTACCGGTAATGTTGATGGGTCTACCTTAGACTTCAACTGTCTTGAAGTAATTAAGAGATTCCAACTTCAACCATCCCTAAGAGATTTTGGAGTAATTAAGATTTTAGAGTAATTAAGCAAATTGATAAACATTCATTCAACATATAACATGTACTACATTGTTTGCAACTATGACACTTCATAGTTAGCTTACTTTTTGGCTTGACGTGGCATATATTAGTCAAATTTTAAGGATCATTCTTAGAAATGAGATTTGCATCTTAGCGCCTTGATAAATGCAAAACCCCTTGTGTTTTAAAATCCTGGAACAGGTCAATTTTATAGTTACTCCAACTCATCCCAGCGCTGGATTTGTTTTTACTGCAAGTTGCTTTTAGTGCTATACTACATTTTTTCCCATCTCCCTCTTTTTAAAAATAAGTATGTATTCAGGGACCATGCTACATTTGAGGCTTGGTTTAATATATAGATATTGGGCAAACATGCAATCCAGATTGTGGGATTATTTTGTTTTCTGTTGATTAGCTGGCCATGAATTGTGAAACTCTAACAGCGATATGTTCTCTACTTTTGTTTCCAGTGTCTGAAAATATTCTCGGTAAATTAAAAAAACAACCAGACAAAACCAGCTAAACTCCCCTTTTCTATTATCATTTTTTTAATTTCTTGTTGTGTTGGAGCTATTTTTGAAGATGCTTAAAGACCGAGCTCCTGCGTTGCTTTCTTCTGTACATGCTTGCAGCAACTAGAAATCTTCGCTGTCCTTCCTCTTTGGAGAGACAGAGCTGAAGGTCACTTTCACATGGTGGGTCAGAAGTGGGAAAAATGTGGGAGAGGAAAAAAATAGTGCCAAGGTGAGGGGCAGGTGGTGGAAATTTCCTTTCGGAGCCATCCTGGTGCACCAGCTTCAGACTGGCAGTCCCTTCAGCATTCTTCCTTTCCTGTTGCGTGGAGGAACACCTCTGTTGTGTTGACAGAAAACTGAGGGAAGATGGGTGATTAGAGGGAATCGGGGTTATTAATGCTGTTTTAAAGCGTTTTGGAAATCCTGTGAGGTGCTTCACAGGCTTGGGGGGGGGTGGGAATGGGAAGGGGCAGCAGCTGACCTGGCTTAAACTTCAGAAGAGCACATCCAGCGTATACCAGCTACCTCTGTATTGACAGAGGAACTGGGGGAGAGCCTCTTTATTGTTATCCTGATTTCAGCTTTAAGGATTGTGGCTGAAAAACGTGTTTTACTTTTGGGCACTGACGCCACACCTGAGGAGCATTCCTGCCTGTGTGTGAGGCAGCAAGAAGGATGCGTGCTGCCAGCCCCATGCCGTGGAGGCTTTGGGCTTCCCGTCCGAAGCTTTCGGAAACGAGTTCTGTTTCGCTTATTTATATGTCTATTTATTTATTTATGTGTTTGTTTATTTATTTATTTATTTACTCCGTGAGGCGGCGCGGGGCGGGGGGGGGGGGAGGAGGGAGCTGAGGGGAGGGAAAGAGGGAGGGGGAGGGGGGCGTGGTCTCTCGCAGGTGGGGGGCGTGGCCAGCGCCCTCCGGCCCCGCCCCTCCCCTCCTTCGCGGGGCGGGGCTGGGGGGGGAAGATGGCGGCGGGCAGCGGCGGCGGCGGGGAGCAGCGGGGGGGCGCGGCCGCAGGTACCGGCAGCGGGGAGGGGGGGCGGGAAGAAAAGGGCCGGCGGCGGCCGCCCCCCTGCACACACGGACACACGGACAGGCACACGGACAGACAGCCAGACAGACAGCCTCTCCCGGCCACCCTGGGAGCTGCGCGGTGCTATGGGCAGCACAGCCGCCCCGCGGGAAGCCGCCCGGCACGGAGCTGTGGTGCGGGGGGGAGCGGCGGGGAGCCCTGGGCATGGGCATGGGCATGGGCATGGGCATGGGCATGGGCATGGGCATGGGGAGGTGTACACGGGCAGCCTGCGGAGTGCCCCGGGGCACGGGCAAATTGGGGAGAAAGCCCCCCCGTGTTGGGCAGCGGGGGCTGTGCTGTGTGACTGTCCCTGCTCTGCAAGGTGTGGGTGCATCGCAGAAGCAGGTCGCGGCTGTGATCCGCGAAATCCATGCCTAAGCTTCTCCACGTGGATTTCTTTCAGTATCATTTGTTCAAGTTGTTGTAGGAGGTAATGATTTACACTGATTGCTGTTGACGATGTAAAGTCACTTGTTCGGCTCCGGTAAGAAAGTTCTTGAGAATTAAATGGTTTCTATGCTCTAATTAAAGAGTAGTACTAAAGTTAAAAGTTGTGCGGTTGTGGATGCAAGTGAGTTCTTCGAGACTCCTATTGAAGCTAGTAGTCTTGTGGTGATTCTAGTGCTTCAGGACTACTTGTAGTAGTAGTTCTGATAGTTCTTCAAGACTGCTATTGCAGATTAAAACTTAAGCTGTCATCTTGTGGCTTTTCAAAACTGTCTTACGTCTCTGTCCGTGGAAAGAAGTCGCTGGTGCATTCAATGGGAATTTGTATGGAGGGAGTGTAAGTCTTACACTCCCTCCTAAAGGTCTTTAATTTAACCTTCGTCAGGAGCTCTTCCTCCCCGTCCCCAGGAGGAACACGAAAGGTAACAGTAAGGGTGCAGGTGGAATATGAAATTTCTTCCTGTTTGGGGGAGTTGTGTTTGATTGTTGGGGCGCTGATGCTTGAAAATCTGGGAGGAGATTTGACAGCCAGTTCGCGCTGGACTCCAGCTTGTGCTTTTCTTCTCTGTGTGCGTTTGCATGGCAAGTTGAATAATTAATTGATGCATGTTCAAATTCTGTTGTGGACGAAACTTGCCCGGGTCTTCTCTGACTTCCAAGGAAGACTTCTCACGGTGCTGGCTCCGGCTTCGCTTGGGACTGCTCCCCTTGGCAGACCAGGTAGCCTTCCTTTGCTTTTTGGTGCCCTCTACTGACTGCTGCTGGCCAGCACGCCTGCAGCTAGGGCTGGTTTCGTCTTCAGCTGCAACGAAACGCCAACAGCAGCAGCTAGCTAAAAGCAGCGGGAGGGAAAAGAAAGGCAGCTCTATTGCACCGTAAGTGTTTTGCTGATTGCTGCCCGACCAGGTTGTCTGGACCGCTTTGGAACTGCTCCTCACTTGGTCGAAAAATAGTTAAGTAGCAGAGCGCGCCCTCAGCAGGTACCTTCAATAGGCTTTCCAGCTATAAAAAAAAATCGGTGGCTTTCCTCTCCATCACCACTTGCTCTCCCCTTGCAGAAAAACAGGCTTTTCAGGGTTGCTGTCCTGGAGATTTTTACCTCTTGGTTCACTTGTGATAACTTTTGCCTTTTGTATTTATCACTACAATCATACAGTGTTTAAAAAAAAAAAAAAAAAAGGAAAAAGTGTTTTTTTTGTTGTTGTTGTTTGGTTTTGTTTCGTTTGTTTGTTTTTTGTTTTTTTGTTCTTTAAAAAGGGTGCTGTGCTTCTTCATGTGAGCACTGCTACATATCCTAAACTTTATTTCCTTTCTGTTTAAGGAGCCCTTTCATCTGGTGAGTCTTACAGTGTTGCTCCTGTCACTCAGATCTCTTGATGCCTCTGTCCTAGGCAAACTCACCAGTGGCTTGAACTCACCTGTATCTCCTCCAGAGCCTCTTACTGATAGCCTTGTGGCCTGATTTTGCCAAATCTGTTCATTTTTGATAGAACTAGCCATTTTTTTCCTTTCACGTTGCAGCAAGGGTAAGTCATGATTTACGAGCAGTTATGACGTATAATATGTTATGACTTATGTGCTCATAAGTCACCCTGCTGGGGTGAGAGCATTCATAGCACAACTTAGGTCCCTGTTATGTAGGGGCTGTGCCGGGAAGTCTTCATCAAAGCTTTCGGAAATGGTCTTCTCTCTGAGAATTTTTCTTCCTTGCTCAGGTGATTTACTTTAAAAGAATGTAGCGTGATGAATATTCTTGTTGAGCTGCACTTCTAAAAGCTGATTCTTAGAAACCTGTCGTGAAGACACATTTAAAACTACTTTGACACTAAGTGCTCAAGGGGGCGTTTTGTTTTGGTGTCCTGTGTGCATGAATCTGTTGGTAAAACATCTGAACTGAATATGAAACGAGAGGTGATGTAGAGGTTGGAGTCAGTAAGAATAGCTACTCCTTTTAAGTAATGTGGGAGGAACTTGTGAAGACAAATGGCAAAGTACTAAGTGGATGAGTATGGATTTGAGAGAAGTGTTCAGATGTGAACATGCAGTCTGGCGAGACCGGTTACGCATGTTGGCATTTTTCAGTATAGAGTAGGGCTTAGGACAGTATAAGAAAGAGGCACAGATCTCAGTGATCATGGTTCTGAAACACTGAAATAAAGTGGATTTGCATCCTCTTCGTACTGCATATAATAATGTTAATCTCACTTTACAAATTGTATTCTTTTTAAGGAAGTACTGTGTAATACTTCCCTACTTCATTATCAAAAGTCACAGAAATCTGAGGTGTGTAAACCTGCCACAGCAAATTTTACATTGGCAGCCTAACATTGTAGATTGGTTTCCATTTTTAAGCTGTCATTACTAATTTTTTTCTTATCCCGTGGTGATATTTCACAAGCAAGTTTGGAGGAAATGTAGGCTTCCTTTCAGAATGATGTGCCTGCTAGGGACTATTTTGTCTCCAAGAATTAAAATACAGAGTATTTATTTCCTAATCCCACAGAGAGAAGGCCATAAGGGTTTTCTTCTGAACTATTTTTTTCCTCTGTAACCATAGAAATGGCTATTTAGTGTTTCTTGATCAGTCCTGAAATTTTCATCTCAAGTACTGGTTACATACCACCGATTTTCTTAAATCTCGACTGTCCCTTCTGAAGTGCAGTGGCAGAAAGTATCCCATTTTAAATACCCTGCCGTGTACATGGTGCTCAGTGGTAAACTGTATATATTCACAGGAATACTTCTCCGGACCTCTGCCCTTCTTGGACCTCTACCCCAAGGTATTAGTTGAGTTGCTTTTTGCTGCATTCACAGGAAAACACTCCTAAAAGCCTAGCACAGCATGCAGTGAAGATCAGCTACTGCTTTGATTTGTGTTGTCACAGATGCACAGAATGGTTGAGGTTGGAAGGGACCTCTGGATACCATCTGGTCCAGCCCCCTGCTCAAGCAGGTTGTACTGGGTTTGGCTGGGATGTTACCTTTCCCTGCAGCAGCCCATACAGTGCTGGGCTCTGCAATTGTACCTAGAACAGCAGTGGTATCACACCAGTGTTGTGTCTGCTGCTGAGCAGTGCTAACACAGCACCAGGACTCTCTCCAACCCTCCTAGAGGATGGGCAAAAAAGTGAGAAGAGAAACATCACCAGGGCAGCTGACCTAAACCAGCCAAAGGGTTATTCCATACCATGTGGTGTCACACTCAGCAATAAAAGGTGGAAACAGGAAGAAGAGGGGAGGGGTGGGCTCTTGTTGTGAAAACGTTGGTCCTCCTCCTAAACACCGGCTACGTGTGTTGAGGCCCTGCTTCAAGGACGTGGTCAATCATCGCTCATTTGTGGGAAGCAGAGAGTAATTTCTTTCCTCTGCACTTCCATATAGCCTTTGTTTTGTTTTGTTTTTCCCTTTCCCCATCCCTTTTCCTCTTTCCCTTTTTTTCCCCTTTAGTTAAATGGTTTAGTTAATAATAACCTTTCCTTATGTGCTCCAGCTCATTCTTCATCTGTGTGTCTTTTCACTGGACTCTCTCGGTACCTCCCTCCCTCAGTTTTGTACTGGGGAGCTCCATGCTACAGGTATTTTTCTCTAAGACTTCTGGACTTACCCCAACAACTGCTTAATTTTGGGCTTCCTTCCACCTACCTGACTTATTTGAGCCAGCTCAGGTTTGGGACTGCCTGTATTTCTTATGGTGTTATGTTCCAGGTATTTTATTACTCTCGTGAACAGGTGAAATGGTGGTATAAAAATTGGTGGGTTGGAGCAGAAGATCTGAATTCAGAAGTTAACACTGCAAAAAGTGTTTTGTGATGGAGCTGAACTAGCACACTAGTTACAAGCTTTTTTTTTTAAAAAAAAAAAAAAATCTTAAAAAGCACAACTAAGCCAGCAAAATTCATTGGGCAAAAGCAATTACTCTGGAAAGAGATTCTTATTGCCGATGTTTATTCTGTCATCTAACGTTTCTGTAAAGAGCTTTTGCCAATAAAAACTGTGTGTCATCCCAATATGATTCTGCTGGCAAATTGCAGACAACTCCTTTGTGATGCAGCCCCGTGTCCAACTGGATAATCTTTGTTTATTTTGTCTTGGAAAAAGCATAGCAATTGGTCTTAGAAATAATCTGTTCATAATCCATAACCCTTTTGCCAGTTCTGGTACATTACTCTTAAATTTAAGTTTATTGTGTGTGTTTGCTTCTTTTTAGCAGTTGCTTCTAGATTTGTTTAGATCTAGAAATTGGAGGGAATATTTAAAGGTAATGTCAAGCTTTTTGTATAAAGTCGATGAGCTTTTCATTTGCACCTTGAAAGTTAATATGACCACTTTTTTTTTTTTTTCCTGTTTATTTTTTCTTGCCTTTTGAATTTTGGTTTAACATTCCTGTGTAGGACAAAGCACGGGGGGATGCCCATTTGTTCAGTTTTCATGGGTAGTCTATCTCATTCTTCCTGAACTGTAGTTTCTGACATCCTTATTTCTCTCTGTACAATTACTAGAAGTTTTGCGAGTTTTCTTTTTTAGCTGTGTGGGGAAGGAGAGGGTGTATGCCCCTATATATATGTCTGGTCAAGGACCATTTCAGTGCCAAGAAGGGAAGCCATAAAAAGGAGCTCTCTTGAGAGACAAACTTGACCAAAAAACGGTAAGGGAGGTGGTGACAGGAACCAAACCTGGTCAGTCAGTAATTAATAGGAGTATGTGGAATGCGGGAGTGCTTCCTGCAGTGAGACCTGATCAAGGACCTCGCCAAATGGGATGATAAGCGAGGGGGTGAAGCAGTAAACAGGACTGAATGCCGGGACTCAGACCTGCCAGACAAACTTAACAGAGACGAAGACCAAGCGCAAACCCAGTCAGCTGCACTAACTGATGTGTTATCAACAAACTGCAGGCAAACAAGGACTTTGCAACCAGTGGGGATGCAAACCTGAGGTCTGGGCTGCTGGAGGGGGCAGGTGGAGCGATGCCAGCGGACGAGGCGGTGTGCAGGGGAAGGGGAACGGGGATGGGCAATGGGGGCAGGCAGAAGAGGGCCTGGAGGGGCTGCCGGTGTGTGACTGCCTGATCACCACAGGCTGTCCCCTTTCTCCTCACATCCTTGGTTAATGACCCCTCTGTGGGCTCCCACTCGAGTCCCATGCGCATGGTGGGGACCAAATGCCACGAGGCTGGCAGCTGGAGCCCAACATGGCCGGGCTTGGGCCTGCAGCACCAGGGACTGGAGCCCCTGGGGTCTCGGTGCCAGCCCCAGGGCAGGGGCCCGGCACCCTCCTGTCCCCGGGGTGGGAGCGCTGCCTGTCCCCAGAGCTCCGCCGGCTCCCTTCCAACGGCTGGGGCAGGGCCGGGGGCCGCAGCAGCGGGTGAGAGGCCGGGCTGTGGGCAGGGGTCCCTGGGCAGGGCTGGGGGAGGCTGGTGTGCATCTGATGGTGGCCTGGGGACGTCGCCTGTGGGCCTGCACCAGGGCAGGAGGGGTCGAGTCTGTGCCCCTCAGCAGTGGGGTCTTGTATATGGGCAGCCCCTCATCAGTGGCAGTTTGTGCAGCTGGCTGCCTCTGTCCTCCAGGTGCGTGCCTCTGAGACGTGTGCTAGGTTTGGATCTGCCAACAGGACAGCAGTGGCCACGTCCCTCAGCTCCATAGCTCCCTAGACACACGGGACTGGGCTCCTCTGGCCACACGGGAGGAATTCCCAGTCCTGGAGCTGCTGGTGGCAGTGGCCACTCCCAGCATAACATCCCTGAACAGCTTCTTTTCCTTGGTCTGTGAGGGGACATTTTTTTTTTGTCATCTGCTTACATTCTCAGTATGCAGGAGATCAAGAGCTTGTCAGCACGTTAAAATCATGGGATGTGTTAGCACAGTGATGGCTTGTCAAGCTGCTGGAACAGCAGGGAGTACAAATGACTGGTCACGTTGCTTATACTGAAGTACAAGTACCTTTCACCAGTGTTGTTTCTTAGACTAAAGATAAAGATCACAGCAGACTTTTTGTACAGGTAACACACATGAACCAAACACGGGAGGAAAATAGTGGTTTTGCAGTGGACGGAGGAAACCAAATGCTCTTTGAAAGTGTGTATATATATATAAATACATGAGAAACTGCCAAAATACTGCAATAACTACTGCTCAGGCAATTTGGATTCAGAAGGATCTGAACAGTGGGGAAGCCTGTGGTTTTCAGACATGTTGAAATGGGTTGTTGTTGTTTTGTTTGTTTAAGAACAACAAAAAAAAAGGTTTTATTTTTTTATACTTAAAAGCAACCAGAAATACTGGAATGAAATACTGTGAAGATGATGTCCAGGAAACAGGACAAGTCTGGAAAACAGACCAGGTTATCAACTTAAGAATTGATAATTAAAGTGACAGTCAGACAAGAGCTCTTCAGAGAAGGAAAAATAATGACATGCGTTCATTCCTCCAAGTCTGTTGGGGAGGAAAATGAGAAACCTTGACACTGAGTTTAGTCAGGAAGCCCTGCTAGCCTGGCTTCAGACAGGGATTTGCAGAATGGAAAGGCAAGGCCAACTTTTGCAGTGAAGAGAGTTTCAGGAAGACACAGGGTGGCTTCATTCGGGTTCCTCCTTTAAAAACAAGGAAACTGCACACTTTGAGGAGGATTCCGAACTGTAATACTGACTTAATTTCAGTCTCTGATGTACAAAACATTTAATTGAGTGTCATCTTCTGCTTGAGATAAAAACATCGTTAATTTGTTGCTTGTGTAAGCCATGTTTGTATTGTCACTCAAGAGACAAGTGAGAATGACTTTTTTTGTGGAGAAGAGCTCTTCTACCTTCCAATAAGAATATTCTGGCCTTAAAGTTGGTCAGTTCCAAATGGTTGATTGTGTATCACCTTTCCTGAAAAGCACAATGTGCTTTTTTGCCCTGGTTACTACTTTAAAATCCTTAAAATCCTTTTGATTGTGCTACCCAGATGTGGGTTTTTAATGTGTAATAAAAGTGGCATTCCTGAGTTTCAGCTTTTTTAATGTATAGCATTTTAAGTACATGAAAGTATGAAAACAAAGTGGTGTATGTAGGTGAACATATTTTGCTAGATGTTGTCCAGATTAAAACTGATGATTCAGAGATAAGATCTACAATATTTGCCAAGAGAAATTGATTTTTTTTTCAAATTTTTAAGTTCAAGAGTACTATTCCTTAGGCAGTACAATTGTGCGGACATCTTAGAAGCATAAAGAGAAAATGATGAATGCTTATTCTTTGAAAATGATGAATGCTTATTCTTTGCTTGAACCATTAGTCTCATCTAGCAGAGGCATTTTAAACATTTAGAGAATGAGAAGTTTGATGCATATTTTGTTTGAAATTAAAAGTTTAGTACAGATTTCTAGACAGGCTTGCAACTTGAAGATGTGAATATAAGAGGTTGCTATAAAATACTGTGCTTAGAAATGCAAATAAACAATCAATCCTGTTCTCCCATCTAAGGACCTACATTACCTCCTCCTAGCTTCAGGTTATTTCTTTCTCAATATGGGGGGGGGGGGGGGGGGAAACATAATTACTTTTTAAAACTATACTTATATGTCATTCCAAAAATGATTTTATCTTTATTTTCTTTCTAATGTGAAGCAAGTTGAAGTGAAAGCATGGTCGCTTAATGTAGCGAGCAATTAAGCACTTGCTATGGGGTTTGAAATAACATTGTGAGGTAGTAATTTGGAGTGATGATGAAAGCTAGCTAGTTGGCAGTTTCCATCTCCACTGTTTTTGAAGAGGTGCAATCCAGATACAAAATGAAAAATAATCAAAGAACAATCTCTCTTTTTCCCAAAATACTTTCTACAGTGCAGGGTGTGTTAGTGTTACTGCTTGGGGAAAACGTGCCAGACGTAAATTATTGCAGTAGCAGTGGGAGATTGCCAAGCAAAGGCATGTATGGGTTGTGGCAGGGCAACAGCAATTATTTTGTTACTTCACCATGTTTTGTTCTCTGCCAGCTTCACTAAACCTTGTGTCTCCTCCTTCCATTTGACTTTTCCTTCTACACTCACAAGACCCCAGCGTGCCTGCTTTACCTGCATTTTTATTTCCGCTGTTTCAGTTTGAGTAGAGTTGGGCCACAAATCATCCTTCTCTTTGGCTCCTTAGAGTAGGATAGATTAAACAAGCAGCTCTGTGAGTGGCAGAACAACTGTAACTTTGTTTGTGATTTGTCCTATGGTAAGACTCTCTGAAATCTGGTAAGATACATATTTTCACAGAAGCTTTGACTGCTTTGAGGGCAACTGTCAAGCATCTCTTCCAGTTGTTTGTTTATAATGAATTGAAATCCCAAGTGCCTGCAGCCTTCTGGAAGAGTCGCCCTTTACCTGGGCATCTGCTTTTGTGAACCTTCAGGAATATGCCTGTATTTTGACCTGTTTTTTCTCTCGCTGCTTGATACTGAATATTGATACTGAATTTGATATTCAGGTGCAGTGAGTTAAGGAGTTGAAAAGCAGGTTGCATGCATGATCAGCCTGTTTCCCTATGTAAATCACACTAAAAGCAGATGT
This sequence comes from Aythya marila, assembly GCF_965140915.1. NCBI lineage: Eukaryota > Metazoa > Chordata > Aves > Anseriformes > Anatidae > Aythya > Aythya marila. The sequence continues at coordinate 56,012,713 of NC_139080.1, read as the reverse complement.
GGAATTAAAAATGGGCACCCTCACATGTACTTTTTTTTTTCCTTATCATTTTCTCTTCAGTCATCATTCCTAGTGACTGCTTGAATTAAAATAAGGTAGGAGAAAACTCCTATTTCTATTGAAATATTTGAAAGCATGAGGCTGAAGAGAAGTGAAATTTAGTCAAAATGCCCAGAAGTCAAAAGAGGAAAAATACCTTTTTTTTTTTTTTTTTTTTTTCTCTTAAACACATGGACAAAACTTAGGAGTTACATAAAGGTATGCTTGCACTGGAAAGAACCAGAGGACAAGCTAAGTATCATTACTAACTTAGTTGTAAAGCTAAGAAGAGGTCTGTAATCTACAAGTACGTCTGCAATGAGACCTCTGACAATCTCTGGATTGCCAGGTATTCTCTGACTCAGTTATCTGCAGTTGTCTGCAAGTTTGAGGCCGTTTCTGTTAATTGAAATAACGCTGCGAGGGACTGAAGTGGGTGAGGTGAGCTGAGCGAGTAAGCTGGGGAGCAGCAAACCAGCAGGGTCTGGCTCGCAGGGGGAGTGTCAGTGAAGTGTATGTGATGTTTGGACCCAAAGGTGGGTGCAGCATGGCTGTTCTTGTGTGGCTGTTTGTGTTCATGAGTTCGGTGATCTCCGGAGCAGAACATTTCCAGTTGTTAGGCTTGTTACCAGCAAGACAGGTTACACTTCCACAAGAGTAGCGTGGAGGGAAGGGACATGTAGTGCCTTTCCTGCTGGATTTTTGGTCGCCTTGAGATCTTCTGACAGGAATGGCAGCTGTCTGCATTTAACGAGTCAGCAGCATGGGCACACAATGAAAGCGAGAGGTAGTTACTTGTACTCGGAACCTGCTGGGAGCACGGTGCTTGGAGGTGAACAGTGTTCCTGTCACTGACACCAAAACTTCAGGTGGTACGTAGTCCCAGCAGAGCTTCAGTGAAGTAAACGCACGTAAACAGAAGTGATTTCTTTTCAGATCATGTACAGGTACTTTCCTATGATCATTATTGTACTAATGAGTAGGAAACTGAGCGCTTGTGTGCTCAGCTGGCAGAATTAAAATTGGCTGCAGAGCAAAGCTAATATCTGATCAGCCACGTTAGTACAGTCCTCATTGAAAAGGCATGCATCCCAGAGCGCGAGTGGTATCATGAGGGCTGTGCTTATACCTCTTTTCAAGCCTCTGTAAGCTATAAATGCAGGGGCAGGAGGAATGCAAAATAGGACATGCCTTATTTTCCTCATATTACTCTCTTTCCTGAAGCAATTTTTTTTTTGTGCATTGATGTTAAGATTTCAGTATATTCATGCTTCTAAAATATAACTTAGTTATTCATCAGGAGTTAGAAAACCATCACAAATTTGTATTACAAAGGTTGTAAGTAGGTAACTACTTGCAGTTGATTAATTTCATGGTGTTCTAGTGCAGTCTGCAGTAAATCCCTCCTTCTAATGCTAGCTGCAAAGTGATATTGAAGTGTGGATTGTAACTCACTCATCTGAAGGTGGGTTTTTGTTTTGTTTCTTGCACTGGCATAGAGCGAAGACAGTCCTAGTCCCAAACGACAACGCCTTTCCCATTCAGTCTTTGACTACACAACAACATCACCAGCCTCATCACCACCAATGCGACCATGGGAGATGACATCAAACAGGCAGCCTTCTTTGGCTCGTCCCAACCAACACCACTTCTCAGGGGAACGATACAACACACCTGCACGACACAGAAGGAGGTAAGCAATATGTACAGTGTTTTTTTTTTTAACAGTTTTAAACTGTTTTTAAAACAGTTTTTTATTCTTCCTGACTTCATCTCAAGAGAGGAGTATTTCTGAATAGACTCCTCTATTCAGATGAATCAGTATTTCAGACCAGATCTCATGGTAAATATGTTAACATTTCCTTTGAGCTGTAAATTGTTATATTTGTAACTGAGAAGTTAAAGTAATATAAATTGATTCATCATCCTATAATTTACTGAAGACAACTCAAGGAGTGTTTATTAACATCTTTAATTATTAACCTGATTCTGTTCTACTATGCACTGGAGCAATAATCGTTCAGAACAATGTGAGGAAAAATGCTATTTCTTATCAGGGTACTTTGAAAGAATCACAGAACTGTAGGGGTTGGAAAGGACCTTGAAAGATTGTGTCCAACCCCCCTGCCAAAGCAGGTTCCCTAGAGCAGGCTGCCCAGGTAGGTGTCCAGATGGGCCTTGAATATCTCCAGAGGAGGAGACTCCACAGTCTCCTTTGGCAGCCTGTCCCACTGCTCCGTCACCCTCACCATGAAGTTCTTTCGCATGTCAGTGCGGAACTTCTGGTGCTCCCTCTTGTGGGCATTACCCCTTGTCCTGTCCCCACAAACAACAGAAAAGAGGTTGGCCAAATCCCTCTGTCTCCCACACCTCAGGTATTTATACACATTGATGAGATCCCCTCTCAGTCTTCTCTTCCCCAGGCTGAGCAGACCCAAGCCTTTCTTCATAGGGGAGATGCTCCAGGCCCCGTATCATCTTTGTGGCCCTCCACTGGACTCTTTCCAGGAGCTCCCTGTCTTTTTTTGTACCGGGGAGCCCAGAACTGGACACAGTACTCCAGGTGAGGCCTGACCAGGGCAAAGTAGAGGGAGAGGATCACCTCCCTCAACCTGCTGTCCATGCTCCATTTAATGTACACCAGGATCCCATTGGCCTTCTTGGCCACCAGGGCACGCTGCTGGCTCATGGCCAACCTGTTGTCCACCAGGACCCCCAGGTCCTTCTCCTCAGAGCTCCTCTCCAGCAGGTCGTCCCCCAGCCTGTACTGATACTTCGGGTTGTTCCTTCCCAAGTGCAGGACTCTACACTTGCTCTTATTAAATCTCATTTGGTTTCTTCCTGCCCATCTCTCCAGCCTGTCCAGGTCTCGCTGAATGGCAGCACAGCCTTCTGGTGTGTCAGCCACTCCTCCCAGCTTTGTGTCATCGGCGTACTTGCTGGGGGCAGACACGATTCCCTCATCAAGGTCGTTGATGAAGATGTTGAACAAGACCGGACCCAGCACCAATGCCTGGGGAACACCGCTAGTCACAGGTCTCCAGCCAGACTCTGTGCCACTGATCACCACCCTCTGAACTCGACCAGTCAGCCAGTTCTCAGCCCACCTTACTGTCCACTCCTCTATCCCACACTTTCTCAGCTTTGCTATCAGGATGTCATGGGAGACAGTATCAAAAGCCTTGCTAAAGTCAAGGTAGATGACATCCACCGCTCTCCTCCCGTCTACCCAGCTGGTGATGCCATCATAGAAGGCAATGAGGTTGGTTGAGCACAACTTCCCCTTGGTGAATCCATGCTGACTACTCCTCATAACCTTCTTCTCTTCCAATTGCTTGAAGATGGCATCCAGAACAAGCTGCTCCAATACCTTTCCAGGGACAGAGGTGAGACTGACTGGCCTGTAGTTTCCCCGATCCTCCTTCCTGCCCTTCTTGAAGATCAGAGTGACATTGGCTATCCTCCAGTCTTCAGGCAGCTGTTCTTCAGTTCTCCGGGACCTTTCAAAGATGATAGAGAGCAGTTCAGCAATCACCTCTGCCAATTCCTGTAGCACCTATGGATGCATCCTATCAGGACCCATGGAGTTGTGTGCGTTGAGCCCACTCAGATGCTCCTGAACCACTCTGTCATCAAACGGGGGAGCCCTCCATTTCCCAGCCCCTTTGTCCTCCCGCTAGGGTTGAGGAGTCCTGGGGGGAGTCCTTGAAGCAAAGACTGAAGCAAAGAAAGCATTCAGTATCTCTGCCTTCTCAGCGTCTCCTGTTACCAGGACACCCCCCTCGTTCAGCAGTGGACCCACATTATCCCTCATCTTCCTTTTACTCTTTACATACTTAAAAAGAACCCTTCTTACTATCTTTTATCTCTTTCACAAGCCTCATCTCTAGGTGGGCTTTAGCCTTCCTCGTCGTGTCCCTGCAGGCCCTGACAACACATCTATACTCCTCCCAAGAGGACAGGCCCTTTTTCCACATTTCATAGACCTTCTTCTTCCTTTTGATCTTATCCATGAGCTCCTTGCTCATCCACACAGGTTTCCTGCCCCCCTTCCCCAATTTCCTGCGCTCAGGGATGCACTGATCCTGAGCATGGAAGAAGTGTAGTTGAAATGTAGCCCAGCTCTCACAAGCACCCTTGCCTTCCAGCAACCCAGCCCATGAGATACTCCCAAGCAGGTCCTGGAAGAAGTCAAAGTTGGCTCTCCAAAAGTCCAGGGTTGCAATCCTGCTTTTAGCCTTATAATAATCATTATTTGTGTAGTACCATGATTTTTGTGCATTAAAAGTCTAAATTTTTTACATGGTTACTTTCAAAGGACTTTAAAGCACAAGTTCATTACCAATGTTCAGTAATAGTTTAGATCCCTGTGCTGGTTATTCATCTGAAGTGCTTGCCAGTAACTTGGGAAGCATGTAGAGCTGTGTATCTGGACGCACTGGATTTTGCTGAATGAAACTTGTAGTTTCTTTATTATTCTGCATAGGAAAAATACTGTTTTTCTTTTTTTTTTTTTTTTTTTCCAGATAATGTTAATCCATTTGTTTAAAAAAAATAATAAAAATATTCCATAGGTCATGCAAACTTTTTCTGGTTGTGCTTTCTCATGATTCTGAGTCCATAAAAAAGTAAACGTACACCATTTAACATTTACCAAAGTGTAATTATGAGAAGCTACCTTGTCTAAGTCCTGGTGTCAGAGAATTTCTGTAATTGGTCTTCCAAAGCACTGGGGTTGCCATTCATAGCTTTTCTCTATTACTACAGCTTTTCAAAACAAATATGTTGCATACACACTTATGCCAAAATATTTATTTAGACCATTTCTGTTTTGTAGCAGGAAATAACTTTAAAGCAACTTCAGTTACCAGAAAAATCTTTTGCATTAAGTGTTAATCAGCTTTGTGGTTAGAAATCGTATATACCAGTTTTATGGTAAATTATGTGAATTTACCGGTTTATGGTAAATTATGAGAAAATTATGTGTATTTTATTAGCAATACAGAGATGGAGAGTGGAAAACACTTCTCAGAAAATAAACTGTGACTAAGACATACAAATACATCAAATTGTAAATTGAAGTCCTAGGTGCTCAGAATAAAACATGTTTTATGTGTTCTGACATGATAATTTGAAAGGAGAATGATGGCTAGGTTTTTTTTTTTTCTGCTATTATAATTCAGCATCAGGCCTTCTGTCTGACCTGGAGTGAATGACCATTTGTTTCAGTTTTAAGACAATAATGGCATAACATCTGTATGAATTAGAGCAGAAAAGTAGCAGCTTAAGACATGGTATCGTATACTTACAGTATCATCTGAATAACTGGTATGATGCTCCCCCTTTTTCTGGAGTGCATCAGTTTCACTCAGAAAAAAAGTTGGACTCAGCTTGAGCAGGCTTTGTTTTGCCAATTTGTTGTATTTGCTAATACGAAAGGAATAGTGAGAGTGAAGCATATTACATTCTCTTTGACACACTCTTGGAGAGGATATGCTCTAGTGGTTGCAGCCCCTTCTGTTTCTTTGCTGCATCTTGGCTCCTTCAGCCTGTTCTGTAACTGGGAAAACATTTTGTCCCATGTAGCTTTACTTTGCTGTTGCCACTGGGGCATGCAATTTGTACCTTCCAATCTCCTCGACACAAATTGGAAGTATTGGGGGATGGTCTTGTACTTCCAGGGATGTACCAGGGTGAATCACACAGAATCACAGAATCACAGAATTTCTAGGTTGGAAGAGACCTCAAGATCATCGAGTCCAACCTCTGACCTAACACTAACAGTCCCCACTAAACCATATCCCTAAGCTCTACATCTAAACGTCTTTTGAAGACTTCCAGGGATGGTGACTCCACCACTTCCCTGGGCAGCCTGTTCCAATGCCTCACAACCCTTTCAGTGAAGAAGTTCTTCCTAACGTCTAACCTAAAACTCCCCTGGCGCAACTTAAGCCCATTCCCCCTCGTCCTGTCACCAGGCACGTGGGAGAACAGGCCAACCCCCACCTCGCTACAGCCTCCCTTGAGGTACCTATAGAGAGCGATAAGGTCGCCCCTGAGCCTCCTCTTCTCCAGGCTGAACAAGCCCAGCTCCCTCAGCCGCTCCTCGTAGGACTTGTTCTCCAGGCCCCTCACCAGCTTCGTCGCCCTTCTCTGGACCCGCTCAAGCACCTCGATGTCCTTCTTGTAGCGAGGGGCCCAAAACTGAACACAGTGCTCGAGGTGCGGCCTCACCAGAGCCGAGTACAGGGGGACGATCACCTCCCTAGCCCTGCTGTCCACACTGTTTCTTATACAAGCCAGGATGCCGTTGGCCTTCTTGGCCACCTGAGCACACTGCTCAACACTTGTTGAACTTGTGAGAAACATCTCAAATAATTTTCTTCAGACAGGGTCTTCTATGAAACTATTTTATTTGCGACTGCAATGGCAGGCATCCTGCAATTAGGAGTGCATTTTAGTAAAAAAAAACATGACCTTTTATTCCCTATTACCCGACACCTGATCACCTCCCCTGTTTCCTCATTGCCTGAGTACTACAGGTTCTCAAGCTACTCAACACTCCTCTATACCATGTGTGTACAATTTTTCTTTTTTTTTCAACTCTTTAATTTCTCCTTTCTTATGTTTAGAGAACTTGTGATCTTTGTTTTACTGTTCTCACACTGCTCATCCTGTTTTTCTCAAGCTTCTACCTTATTTTGGAGCAGTGAGGCCTTCTACTGTCCACTTACCTACTTAGCATTTCTCCTTATGTAATTCTCTACTGCAAAAACACAACTTTGTTTCTCACACTAGTACTGGAGGTGTTCAAAAGATGTGTTGATGCGGTGCTTATGGACGTGGTTTAACAGTAGTCTTGGCAGTGCTAGGTTAACAGTTGGGCTTGATGATCTTAGAGGTCATTTCCAACCTACATAATTCTATGATTCAGTCCTTTACCCTTCCAAATAGATGAGAAGCCTCTCAGTCAAAACTTCTAATTGTGAATTTGTTACTTGTGTGTGCCTGATTTTCTGAGTGTTGAGCCTGAGCTGCCGGTTTCTGATTTACAGAAGTTTTGGCTCAAGATAGTGACAGTTCTGCTCATAACATACGTGTAATTATATAAGACTATATTATCAAATCCCACACATGTAAATGAGTTACTCAAACGAAGTAGATGCTGTGGTCTATTTACACTGCAGTTCCCTGCACTGCAAAAGAACGATTACTGCAGTCACAATTTCCTGGTGTCTGCCAAGGAGATGCCTCTGAGGCATTCAGTTATTTGGTGAACATGTGAGAGCTGAAAAAAAAATCATGTTTCTCCAGAGGAGTCTACTGCTCTGTCCGTCTCACTAAGTGAGCAACCATTCTTTGGTGTGGCTGGAGCACGGAGCATAGGGAAATCTGTAATCATACAGTTAAGGATTTTTGCCTAGAATAAATGCATAGAAATCTTCTGAAGTTTGCTGTCATTTGTGCATTTGTCCTGGCAATCCCACTGTCATCTTTCTAACAGGTTAATATTTATATTGGAGTTCTCCAGCTTTCCTTGATAGCATTAAGCTATGCTCTATTAAGCACTTCTGCGCTGAGATAAGTGTCAGCTCTAAAGATCTTGGCAAGTTTGTTGGTAAGAAATTGTGTTCCAGTTTAATAAATCTGTTCCAGTAACATTTTCAAGTTTACTTTTTTTCTTTGATACTTGATTTTCATGTGGTTTTAGTTAATAGGAAGGGCTTGTGGCATTTGTATGATCTCTAATCTTTTTAATGTGTTTCCAGTCCTCCTGTTCGGCGTCAGAGAACAAGGAGAGATCGCCTGTCTCGACATAATTCCTTTAACCTAGATGAAAACTATCACCGTTTCTCCTATGGACAACAGCAAGCAATAGAAGAACCCAGAGCCTTTCATCCACCAAACGTATCTCCTCGTATGTTGCGCCCAGCTGCTCACCCGCCACAGCAAAATGCAATGATGGTTGACATTCATGATCAGGTAAGAGTTTCAGGGTACAAACAGACAAATGTCACAGATTTTTTTTTCCCAAATCTTAAGATCCCTCTCCACCCCGAATTAGTTGGCTATGAAAGTCACATTATCACTAAATTCTGTTTGTCCTCTTAGAAGTTATTTTTGTTGTGTACTGTTATTGATGTATGAAGTGCTGCAGTGGCAGTGGGGAAATAAAAATTTCAGAGCGTTAGTAAAGAAGATTGAAAGTTAACAATTTTCCAATACACCTACTGGCATAGTGCTATAGGCCTCCTGCCCACCCTTGAAGTGCTTTTGCTTCTGAAGTTAATTTAATGTGATTAAGATGTAAGATGATAATCAAGAATGTGTTCTGTTTCACATGAAGTGCCTCTCCTTAGCACAGGAGCCTATAAATTTTTCAAATAAGTTATTCAGAAGTAGAATTCACAATGCCAATAATTGGCTGTGAACATAACAGCAGAAACATGACAGTATTGTCACAGAACCAAATTAGTCATCCAGACCTAATCAACTCCTTAAATTACATGAAAAAATGAAATCTGTGGTTGGTCCAGAAAGCAAATAATTCCTGAGACAGGAATTGGTACAGAGTTCATAAATGAAGACCCATAAAAGAAGCTGACTTACTGATGTAACCTTTTGTTGTTGTGCAAATCAGCAGGCTGCAGCACAAGTGCATTAGTTGCTACACAGTCATGAACTAGTTATCTGGACGTCCACTTCTCAAACTGCACATGCATGGAATGCAACTCTTAACTGCCCTGCTTGAAAGCGTACCTGCATTCAGTGCAGCTGCATACAACTGATGCGCTGTACTACATCTGCAGAGCAGAGCTCAGTGAGGAAGTATTTGCATTTGGGACCAAGTGCAAGGGTGGAAGCTAACCACCAGTCTAGCCACCTCACAACATAGCGTTTAGATGAACAACTGTATTGCTGCAGCATCTTAAAAATTCAAAACATGCTCTTGCTTTGTGTTGCAAGATTACATCATGACAAGCCTGGATAAGCAGTTGTTCCATCCCACTGCCTGTACCTTCCAAGCACCATCTATGATCAGATGTCAGTGTTTCCAGACTAACTGAGGTCTTCTATGGTGATGTTTTATACTTCAGAGACAGAATCATTAAGAGGTCGTTTTTTATTCTTATTCTGAGCATTTCTGAATCACACCCAGCATTACACTGTATGCCTAATTTTTGTACCTGAGCCAGAACCAGGTCAAATTCAGTGTCTCTCCTGAGAGTGGTCTCTGTCATCAGTGATACATATGTTGAGGCTTTAAGTTCCATACATTGATCCGTGTTCTTGTTTTGGCCTCTATGTCTAGCTGTACACTACCAGTTCAGTAAATTAGCTGTCTTTAATCATTGTCACCTTCCTGATGAGCTGTCCTTGCTTGTTAATTTCCCATGAGTGAGTTCTGTTTTAGCAGAACAAGAAGGAAGAATGAGCTTCTCTGAAGTAATTACTTTCTGTGAATCCATGTTTCCTGACACTAAGGCTTTCTGGTTTTATCAGAGCATCAGAGATTTCTTACTTGGTGTTAAACAAACAAACCAAAACAAAATAAGAGCCTTGGAAGTTTTAACATTTTAAAATGAGAGATCCCTCTCCACCCTGCCCAGAAACTGCTGATCAGTGAGTAGTATTCCAATGAGAAAAGTATTTGAAAGAACAGGAATTGCAGTCATGTGCCTCCTTTTATAGACCTTCATTGTGAGTATATTTTTCCTGATAAGTAGGTAAAGGCTTGTTAACTTACCCAGCATGCTGTTAAGAGTTTACAGTAATTAAGTTATTTCAACTGTTTTTTTTCTTTTTGCTGCAGATCCATCAGGGCCAAGTTCCCGTCTCATACACAATGACAACGGTGGCTCCACACGGCATACCACTTTGCACAGGCCAGCACATCCCAGCCTGCAGCGCACAGCAGGTCCCAGGGTGCTCAGTGGTTTTCAGTGGACAGCACCTTCCAGTTTGCAGTGTACCTCCGCCTGTAAGTGGGCTTCTGTAGTTTACACCAGATCCAATCTTAAACAGAAATTGCACCTTGGAGCTCCCACATCTGTGTGGCTTTAATTACACTGGAAAATGACATATTTTTTTCCAAGTGCTAAATTGTAGTGGCATAGCAATGCAGGCCTTAGAACTGGTAAGCATATGTATGTTGCTTACATACCAGCTTAATAGTGCATGACTGTTCTTAGTGTAAAGTCCTGATGGCTTTTTGTTCTAGTGACATGCTGGTTTATTATATGATTTCATATCAACAGCTGTTTTGTGTACTTCTAGATTTTTAGAGGAACACTTCTAAGACTTTTATTAGTTAACTAACCAAGAAAAAAATCATATTTTATAGAGACCTCTCTCGTGGATTGGTTATACAGAAAGGTCTGATATTCCAAATTTACTTTTCTTCTGAGAAGATGATCTACTGATCCTGAATGATCAGTAAAAGCTGAGAAGTGCTCTTCTGTCCGGAATGCTCTCAAAAAAATGAAAATATTCTTCAATAATGTCTCTCGGCCTTTCTGGGAGTGAAATAAAGTGCCTTGACTGACTTACCAACTTTGAACATAAAAAAATCTGAACTATTTTCTCAGAAACATTCAGATATCAACTTATAGATACTACTTTCCATTTAATAGCATTCCCATGCTATGTTATTCTGTAAAAATTTCACCTTTAAGTGCCAAAAAAAGCCAGGGCTGAACAAATGAAACGGGTACACCTGAGAAGTTTTAACTGTACAAATGAAGGTTGTAGAACCTGCTGGTAGAGTCACAACTATTTTTTTAACCCTTTTCTAGTATAAATCAGCAATATCATACATAAAAATTATATAGTCAGTGTCCAGTAACTACTTATAATGTTGGTATATACATTGCCAACATCTGCCAGCCGTGCATTTCCTAGCAGTGTGTAACTTAGCTTTTCCTCTGTTGCATGTTCTGTGACCAGAGAATATCAACTAGCCTGTGGCACTGAAACAAAACTCGTGGTGTGACCACCTATTTCTTTGTTCAAGCTGATTCTTGAAGAGTGAGGGTGATGTGCACTCACGTTGTCCAGAAGCCATTTATCCCCATGAGAGACAGTAAGCACTTAATCAAGTGTGTTGAGAGGATGGATGGACATCATGAATTAATCAAGGTTGAAATTACGTAATGTCAGCAGGCAGACTTTACACTTTTTTCTGTAAAGTCACAGAATAATGTAAGTTACAACAGGGCTCTGGAAATCATCTGGTGGTCACCAGTTTCCAAGGATGGAGATTGCACAATTGTTCTGAGCACCTGCTCCAGTGTTAGTATGTCCTTACAGTAAAGAGCTGCTTCTGATTGGAATCTGATTGGAATTTCCTTGGTTGCAGCTTGGTTCTATTGTTTCTTGTCCATTCACTGTGCCCCTTGAGGAAGAGTCAGGTACCCATTCTTATGAGTTAGATGAAGGCAGGATTAAGGTCATTGCTTAGTTCTCTCTTCTTAAGGCAGAACAAATCCAGTTCTGCAACCTCTTCTTTTATGCAGTGTGATCAAGGCTCCTTGGTCTTTTGGCAGATCCATCTCAGGATGTCAGAGTCTGGTTTTGGTACTGAGAAGGCCAAAACCAGACACAGAACCATCCACTAGGACCAATCTTTGTTTTTCTTGTATATCCACTCTGCAGCCAGTCTCAAAGTGTCCTGATCCATGAGGTTATTCTATCCCAGTACCAGACTTCATATCTTGCCTTCATTGAGCTTTGCATGGTTCCTGTCATCTAGTTTCCCCAGACTGTAAAAGTACGTTTGAGAGACATCACTGCTCTCCAGCATATCATCTTGCTCCCCCTGACTTCACCTGTGAACTTTGCAGTATCATTTTGTTGCTTTCACGAAATTAGTGTAATTCAGTATATATGCAACTACAAAACAAACGTTATCTATAAAAGATCTTCATCAGTTCTGCTGTTTGAACTTATGCTACTGTAAGTTTTAGAAGTTTTCCAAAAGTCTGAATGAATAAACAAATAGTTTGCATGATCTTTCAAGTGGAAAGACATGAAACTTCATTTGCTCTTACTTGAAATTTAAGTAAGCATAGCACAGATCGTTCCCAACGTATATTGCAGATACTGCAGTAACATATCCTGCAGCTAATTGTTACTGTACAGAGTCTTGGGATGAAAACTATTTTACGGTATTCTCCAGAGTACTTCCTGTTTTAAAGAGTAGTCATGTTGGACAGGCAAATTTATCTTCAACTACTTTGGAGAACAGTTTTCAATATAATGAACTATAATAACTGTTTTAACAGAAACATTTCTCAATGGTATTTACTTTTTTATAAAACAAGATAGTAACTCAAAGAATAGTCAGCATTTAAGAAAAACTAATAAATTAATCTGATACTGTTTCAGTGCATCTAAATGTGTTTGGTTATGACAGTGCATAGCAATGAAGTAGTGATTCCACCTTCACTAGTAACGAATTTTAAACTGGATCTATCATTCTGCCATTATAGTTAGCATGTTTAGTATATGTTGTGTGACACAAGACTCAATGAAAGAGTGAGAGATCAAAACTGTCATCTACATGACTTTGTAAAATTTCATAGGCTTTGCAAGTAGGGTGGTGGAGTTTTAAATTTAAAACTGTCTTAATAAAAAACTGTCTTAATAACCATCTTTGCTTATACAAGACAAAGGTACCTGTTGTTTTACAGGTAGCAAATATGTTATGAATTGCTCTTTTAATGGCTAAAAATGCAACAGGAACGCCTGACATTCTGGTAACACTTCAAAGATCAGGAAAAAAGAGAACAAAGATTTTCTTGATCCTCTTCATGTTTAGAAATGGAAATAAAACTGAACTCTTCCATGAAGCACATGCACACCTTCATCATATGTGTGTTCAAACTTCAGTGCCCAAAGTTGCTTTCATATGAGTAACTGCGAAGACGAGAGAACAAGGGCTACTTCCCACAGTAGGTGTATCTCACCTGATTCAGAGCACAAGGCTCCCCTCGAAGTGCAGAACTGAGCAGAGCTTATGTGTTTTTCTTAATAAATAAAGCAACATATGTTTTAAGGCACAGGTTGATGTCTGGGAGTCCCTCAGCTACATCTACAGCTTAAAATGTTTGGAACAGTTTTGCTTTCAGATGCCATTTTGAAGGTAAAACATGAGAAAAAGTTAGCAGGGTAAACATATCCACTTTTTACTTAGGAGTTTGTCTGATACTGAGTATTGAAAATCCCACTGACCTCACAAGAACTAAGAGCTATATTGCACCTAGCAGATGTCACACTATGGTATTTTTGTAGCCTGCATGGTGCTAGTTACTGACCATTGTGTATTAGAACAAGTTACTATTTGTGTGTTTTGGAGGCTCTTCCAAGGAGGCAAGAGAACTGCTTTCTTTTAATGACATCTTTCCATGATAAGCATGGATTGTTCTAGAGGGAGTGTTTGTGCTAGAGTCAAAAATGTGTTGTTTTCATTTTATTTCAGATGCTTCAGGCATGTTCGGTCCAGCACCTACCAGTACCGTACGCAGCATTTCCACCCCTCATTTCTAGTGACCCATTCCTTTTTCATCCTCCTCATATCGCTCCACACCACCCTCCTCACTTGCCTCCTCCAGGACAGTTTGTTCCTTTCCAAGCACAGCAGTCGCGGTCGGTAAGTAATGCTTCTTACCCTCTCTCCTTAGGATTGGTATGGCTGAATGGGCAAATAGTGCTGATACCTTACTCAGGAAACAGGTGGAATTTGTTTAAAGTTACAGGTTTTTGCCCTGATCCTTCCTTAGCAAGTCTATAGCTACTTAGTGTGAAGATGAAAAAATAAATTTAAAATTCACCCTGCTTCTCTTCAGATTTCATCAGCTGTTGTCTGTGCTGTGTCTCCAGGGGCCTTTACTCTTCATCAATAAGATGTATATCTTCTTTACCAATGGTTCCTTCAGGTGTTTCTTTTCCAGAAAGCCAGAGAGAATCCAGAGGAAGCTGTGTAGAGCAGCAGTGGTCTACATTACTTAGAAGTAGAGGAAGGTTTAGCAGAGAGATAAGGAAGGATGGGATGTTACTCTTATTACATGCTTCCCCAGTATTACTTATCAGTTAATTTTTAAACGACCAGTGGTTTTGCTAGAACATGATGACCGTAGGGCTTCCAGGTATATTTAGGAGCCTACAGTCTCTTTTTTTCTTTTTTTTTTTTTTTTTTTTTTCACTTACAGAAGTTATTGGCACTTCTTGTTTATGCTGACTTGGCTTAGTGATAGGGACTGTGCAAATATAGGAACATGTGACCCTGTTCTGGATTTGGGGAGAGAAGCTAGGTTTTTACTACTGGCATATGGCTTGTACTGTGGGTCTGTCAGTATACTCCCATCCATTTGTTTGCCCCTCTGACCAGAAGATGCCAATATTCCACTAATGCAGAAAGAGTTTCATTAATTACAAATGTTGCTGAGACCTATCCATGCAGTATCTCAGGTGTGGCTAACCATTGTAACAGCTTTGTTACAATGATGGTCAGCATAAGAAGGAAGCGGAGTTTTCCTTTGCTGCCACAAGGTGGGATTCGTAAGCTGAATTTCTCAAAACGGTGGAATTTAGCATCAGGAACAGAAAGGTGTGTTAATGAAACAGTGACAACTTCTGGTGACAAGTTCTTCAGAACTGTTGGGCCTGGTGGATGTGCTGCAACTGACCAAATTACAATGCTGAACTGGAATCTCACAGTTCTGAAACCACCGGACTGTGCTCTGGATGGGACTTCTTGCATAATCCTCCTAGGAAAGCACCTGCTTGATTACTGGCTGTCATTCACAGTTTAATATCATTAAAGTCACCATGCTCACTCTCCTCTTTTCAGATTGTCTTGACACAATTTCAGTTCTCGTCTTTGGTTGTTTATTTTTTTCTTTCACATAGTTTTACAGTGAGAGCAGCCTGGCAAGAAGGAGAGCAAATATTTGTCCTGCAAAATGCAAGAGACAGGAAATTACAGCCACTCCTTTATTTGCTAGATCGCATAAATTCCTAGTCAATAAGCATGGCTAGCTGGAAAAGGTGAATTTATATCAAATGTGTAGTGCTATCTTTGCTTTTTGGTAGTGTTAATGACACAGGAATTGTTCGTATTCTGTCAAAGTGAGTACTTTAATTTTTTTATCCCGTACAATTGGCCACAGAAGGGCAGAGTATGCATCTGGGATTTCAGTTCTTTAATGGGGAAAAATTGCATCTCTATTACCACAGCAAAGATTTTTTTTTATTTTTTTATTTTTAGCCACTTCAAAGAATTGAAAATGACGTGGAACTGCTCGGTGAACATCTTCCTGTAGGAGGTTTTACGTATTCTCCCTCAGCCCATCCACCAACACTGCCTCCCTCAGCTCCTCTCCAATTCTTAACCCATGATCCTTTACACCAGGAGGTGTCATTTGGTGTTGTAAGTATTGCTTTCTGCATGACACACTAATTCATGCTGCGCTGACCATCTTGCTCGCAATTCTGTACTACATTTTGTCAAAAAGTAACACTTCTTGCCGTTGTCCATTAATGGCTAAAGCTTCAGCTGTGGTGTTTCCTTTAAGCTCGTTTAAATCAAGTTAAGGATAACCTATGTATTGATACTAGTAAATAATTTCTGACAACATTATCTGCAGAGAGAGTGAGTGATAGCAGTTACTTTGAAAACGTTTCATATTACCATACAGTCCAGGACTTCCACTGCAGAAACTAGTTTGTGTGGTTTTGAAAAGCTCTTGTCACTTATCTTGTAGTTAATTCTTCATCTGTAAGGTGAGTTTCTACAAGTCAGAAAAACTAGAATGGTTTAAAAATAGTTCTTTTCCAGAGTGTTTGTAATGTGCTGTCCTGGTTTCAGTAAGGACAGAGTTAATTTTCCTCCTAGTAGCTGGTAGGGTGCTATGTTTTGGATTAGGGTGAGAGTGCTGATAACACGCTGATGTTTTAATTGTTGTAGAGCAGTGCTTACCCCCAAACAAGGAGGTCTCAGCTTCTCACTCTGTCCTGTTAGCGGGCAGGCTGGGGGTGCAGTAAGAGCTGGAAGGGGACAGGACCAGGACAGCTGACCCTAACTAGCCAAAGGGGTATTCCATACCGTATGGGGTCATGCTGAGCAATATATAGGGGTGGCTAGCCGGGGGGAGGGGGCCGGCTGCTTGGGTATTGGTGGGGCATCGGTCAGCAGGTGGTGAGCAATTGCATTGTGCATCACTTGTTTGTACACATTATTAGTAGTAGTACTATTTCATCATTATTGTTATTGTTGTTATTATTTTCCTCTCTTAATAAACTGTCTTAATCTCAACTCACAGGCTTCACTTTCCCATTTCTCTCCCCCATTTCAGAGCAGGAGGGAGGAGGGTGAGCAAACAGCTGTGTGGTGTTTAGCTGCTGGCCGGGTTAAACCACAACATGTGCCCACAAGCAATTGTATGGAATGCTTCCATACTACAGACTTCCATATTACGGAAACAGCCAAGGTTGATTTAAGGCACCTGTCTAGAGGGCTACAAGCAGTGCAGCTGCAGCAGTACAAAACAATGAAACCTGGTCTGGGTTAAGATCTGCACTGAAATCTGTGCTTTGTGGTTAAGCTACGTCCAGTGTCTGTGCTGCTTCCATGGTCTCTATGGTGCACTTCAGTTTGCTATGTTGTTTTGTTTGAAAAAAGCCTTTCCCACATGTGCAATGCTTGAAGAAATAACTGCAAGGCAAGACTAGGTGGATTTTTTTCAATTTTGACCTGTGCATCAAGTCACCGGAAGGTTTTAGAAGCACATTGTCACTTAAACCTTTACATAAGAATGAAATTTTAGGACCTGTGAAGACACTGCTAGCTTTGCTTTATCAGTCTCTTGAAATCAAGCAACATAGTTTAAACTACAGTTGCAAACATTTTTCATGAAATTTTCATTCACTGTGAGACACTTTCAAAGACACTTAAAAACTTCAGTAAATTGCTTGGATTTTATTCACATCATCAAAAAAATTTGGAGTTTTTCTTGATTTCCATGTTCACTCATTAAAAGTAGATAGAAAACAAAACAGCAATTTTTTTTTTGCAAGATATATATAATCTTTCCTCTCTGGTGTTTTTGTTCTGTGTTGCATACAGTTGAGGGGTGGAATAAAGTTTTATTATGAATAATCGTACAATGTTTTATAAAGCAATACTAAGTATTTATAAAATTTCTCCAGTGGTTTAAAATGATTTTCAGAAAAGCTTAGTATTTTTCAAGTGGTCATTAATGTTCTCTTTAACAGTTATGATAGAATGGCTGCATCCCTGATTCTCTTTCAATCAATGAACTGAAAACGGAACACAGCACTTTATAATATTTCTGAGTTGCAGAATTCATAGAGCAGTAAAGCTAGTATTTACTCCATCTAGATTGGGATCTTACTTGCAAGAAAAAGACCCTGTTTTTTATATTGTGTTTATATGTAAGTCCATGGCTATTAGTTATGTCTCCATTGTAAATTTAAGAATTTTATAGCTAAATTACTGGTGGTGCTGGGCTTCTGTATGTTCTTAAGTTTCAAACATGAAAGAATAAATACTGTTTACTGAAGATTTTGAGTGCTCTTTGTTCCAAAAAAATAAATGCCTTAAAGCTTTCAAATTCGAATTCAATAATGGTATATGAGTTTCCTTTTAAAAAATTACTATAATTTTTTTAGTACTCTGAATATTTCTGGGAAAATATAATTTACTAATAAGTGGAAAATTTCTACTATATAGGTTCCCATTTTACTAGGTAAAACAAGGAGTTTTGAACAATGACACCATAAACCTAAATATATGTATTTAAGTGAAGAGCCCTGTTTTATCCATGTAAATTGAAGCTGTAGGCTTGACCATCTCTTTAGGCATGGTCCAGATGCAGGAGTTGTACTAATTTAACTCCACAAGTACAGCTTAAATCTTTCAGCGCCTCTTCAATGTAAATGTAATTATATGCCACTGCTTTCTTAAATCCTGCTTAGAGATTTTGCTGTAGTGCATTGTAGCAGTGCCCCATAGAAGGCATTAAAGCATTATACTAACCAAAGAATTCATGAAGATAACACGTACAGATCTTTAAAGGTTTTAGTTTAAGATTTAAGTCTTCTCCACTCAACCACTTGTGCACAAGCCTGCATAATAGCACCAGGCTTAAAGTAAGTCACTAGTTCATGTCCTGTCTGTTTCCCAAACCAGCTGACATGGGGACTGAGCACAATAGGTGTTGCCAGGATTCCTGCTGCATGTCACTATTGCTTAACATGGAATGGCATGAATTTGTTCCTGATAGGAATTCCTATTTCAAATCTTTGTAAGAGAGGCTTAGATTTTTGGACTTGAGCAAAGGCTGGATTTTTTCTAATAAAGTCTTATTGAAAATGGATTTTGATATTCAGATATACTTTTATTTCATGGTTAGGTAAACCACACATTGAATCACAGGATAACAGTGGTTGGGGTTGGAAGAGGCCTCTCAGGTCCTGTGGTCCAGCCCCTGTCCTCAGTCAGGGACACCTAGCGCTGCCCAGCACCGTGTCCATGCAGCTGTTGAATATTTCCTAGGAGGGAGACTCCATAACCTCAAAGTTCCACTTCCACAAGTTTCAAATGACACTTTCTTTCTTATCTCTTGTAGCCGTACACACCGTTCATGCCTCGAAGGTTCACAGGGCGCAGCAGGTACCGATCGCAGCAGGCAATACCACCATACCCCTACCATCCTAGCCTACTACCTTACGTGCTGTAAGTTCCAAGAACATTTTCTTCCATGTAGGCTTAACGAAGTGAGTTAACCATTCCCCTCAACAGGAATTTGCTATCTTCATGCTTGAACTCTACCAGAGAACAGGCATAGGCTGCACCAAAAAGGAGGAAAAGTTCAGTTCCTGTGTGAAGTTTTCAGCCTGTTCTGAATAACATACACACTTAGAGAAAACACAAGTGAAGGATTTTGTACAATATACTTTTGTGTCTGTACCTCTTGTTTCTGAACTCTCCATAAAGATGACTTCAATATGGAAGTTCATCAGTAGCATATCCTGATTATCTTCATTATGTGTTGTAGACTTTAAAAAATATATATAAGCTTCAAGAATTTTGTGTTGGAGTTAGGAGAATTTAGGGTTCCTGATCATTGTTTATGTTTTATACACTTAAAGAAATAAAATATTGTTTAAGTCCAGACCATAAATGCAATGTCAGTATTATTATCACACCTTATAGTAATGTGTGATAATCAAGAGGTCCATATTGGTGATAATGCTAAACATTATTGTAAGTATCAGTAAAGACATGCATGCAGTTAAAAAGGCCACACTGACAGTATCAGAAATTGGCAGAATTAGCTTTTCCCTTTATCCTTTCATATCAAATATATATTCGTGATTCCAAACTTAACATTTTTATCAGTTCTGAGAACTTGACATTTTGAGAGGGATCGATAAGATAACTTTACCTGTGCTGTATGTTTTTGTGCTTTCCTTCAGCAAGATGCTGAGCCTTATCATTGTTTGCTCTCATAGATCAATGCTTCCAGTGCCACCTGCAGTTGGACCACCTTTCAGCTTTGACTTGGACGTGGAAGATGGGGAAGTAGAAAACTACGAGGTTGGTGCGCAAAATGAAAATACATTTAAAGAATAGATTTAGATCAGGCAATACATAAAATGGAGTTATATTTTGCATTTTATCCTGGTTTTGCCTTCCAAATAAATATAATAACCATGAAGACAGAATCCGGAAACCATCCTTTCATATCTGTTTGTAGCACTGGATATCTTAGGTGCTTAGCTTTACCTTTTACCAGTTGCTTTTTCCCAGAAAACACCCTTCCAAACTAGTAATCATTAAATTGTTCAGCCTTTATTTTCTACATGCTACTCTTCTTCTTAATGATAAATGATTTTAAATATCAAACAAGAAAAGTACATTCAAAAGAAAAGTTAGTGTTCTTGTGTACATAACTGCAGAATAGCATTAATATTGTAGGATTAATCGATCTAAGTGTAACACTTGTAAAACTGCTTTAGTGGCTCTTCTTCTTGACCCTTGGGATGGTACAGGAATTCACATCTATAGATGCATAACCGTGTCTAACATCCTAGGCAGTTGTGACGCAATTCAAGCTGGTGTGCCTTTGCTGGTTCTGAAACTACCAGATTCCCTTTGGATTCTCTTTAAAAATTCCTTCTTCAAAACCCCTTACTTTTGCATCTCTTCTCCAGTGCTCCTCTGTGCAGTAGCAGTACACCATTGCCAGTTGAACAGTGAGCGCTTCTGTTGTAACTTCTGTGCTAGTTCAGAAGAAGCATCATCTTGTTTGTAAAAAATGCCCCTAGGTTTGGCAGTATTAGAAATCTGCTTGTGACCAGTACTGTTTTGCAGCTTTCACCAACTTCTCTGGGCATTGGTTCTCTGTTAAGTTCATAGTAGTATTTTCCCCAGGTCCCTTGGAAGGGAGTGCAAGTTACATACATGACAGAGTGCAAAATTAAGTACACAAGAGGCTCCTGGTTGCAAAGCTTGACTCACAGAAAGTGAACACAAAATTCAACAAAAATGAAGTATTTAAGCTTTGATGGTATGCACTCATTTTCCAGATTTATTATGAAGTCTCCATCTCCCAGTTCATCTAGCCCACGTTGTGGAGTGGAAATCAGAAGCTGTTCCTTTACATTAATAAATCACAGAATCACCGAATGGTTTGGGTTGGAAGAGACCTTAAAGACCACCTGGTTCCAACCCCCCTGCCATGGGCAGGGCCACCTCCCACCAGCCAAGGTTGCCCAAAGCCCCATCCAGCCTGGCCTTGAGCACCTCCAGGGATGGGGCACCCACAGCTTCTCTGGGCAGCCTGTGCCAGTGCCTCACTGCTCTCATAGTGAAGAGTTTCTTCCTGATATCTTATCTAAATCTACCCTTTTGTTATTTAAAACCATTGCCCCTTGTCCTGTCACTACACACCCTGAAAACGAGTCCCTCCCCAGCTTGCCCATAGGCCCCCTTTAGGTACTAGAAGGCCACTGTAAGGTCTACCCAGAGCCTTCTGTTCTCCATATTGTACAACCCCAACTCTCTCAGCTGCTTTTCATAAGAGAGGTGCTGCAGCCCCTTGATCATGTTTGTGGCTGCCTTCTGGACCAGCTGCAATACTTCCTTGTCCTTGTTCTGGGGGCCCCAGAGCTGAACACAGTGCTCCAGATGGGGTCTCAAGAGAGCAGAGTAGGGGGGAAAGTCACCTCCCTCACCCTGTTGGTCATGCTGCTTTTGATGCAGCCTAGTATACGGTTGCAAGTGCACATTGCCAGTTCATGTTGAGTTCTTGGTTTCTTTCAGAGGACTAGAATCGTAGTATATTCTTAGGAAGCTAATCTGTTGACTTTTTTTTTTTCCCGTTTACCTACGCTATTAATTTCATAACGGCATGAGGGGATCTTTCAGAAGCAAAACACACATGAAGCTGTGCAACCACAGTAGCATTTTGAAGTTTGGCCCTGGATTTTGAAATCCCAAAGAGTGTATTTTGCTTAGTTCAGAAAGATGGTCAAAAGATGTTGGTGGACAGGACTTGCCATGATGTTTGTTTTGTAGGGTTCTAAACATCTCTTAAGAGTGTGATTTGTGCTACCAGGTTGTGTGGTGGTATATTATGGCACCTCCACCAGTAGCAGAACCAGCACTTGTTTAAACAGAATTTGTAAATACCTCATTTCCTTATTTTTCAGGCACTGCTGAATCTGGCAGAACGTCTGGGAGAAGCCAAACCACGAGGACTAACAAAGGCAGACATTGAGCAGCTCCCATCTTATAGGTTCAATCCAAACAACCGTCAGTCAGAACAGACATTGTAAGTACATTTGGGTCTTTCAAGGTAACACAATTTATGTCTGTATTTGACTTTATGTCGATTGCAGCCTCAACTACGCTGGAAGAGCTGAAAGCAGTCATATCAGTAACCAGTTTTTTCTTAGATTGCTTTCCAGATCAAAAACTCTATGACTTCACTGTAAAATGTCTACATAGTCTCATGTTATTTAGAATTGTTTCAATTTAGTTCTTCACATTTAAAAAATTTTAAGTTGAAGAAAGGGTGTTCTAGGATTCAGCATCCTAGAATCTAAAATAACATTGTCAGTTTGGATTTTGGCCTGTGTTAAAATAGCTTCATGTGTTGAAGTTTCAAGTGCTTCTGATAGAGTTTAGTCAGTGGTTTAAGAGTGCATTTTCTTATTTTTAAAATCCATTAACTTATTCTGTCTGCAAGATCTGCACAACCAAGTGGGAAGAACACTATTGATTAAAAGTGACTCAGTACCAAATTAATTGCAAGAATTTTTTTCTTTCATATTCTAGTGGCTGTGCTCCTCAGTTCAACTTCAGCAGCAGTAGGGAATGAACACAATTTATATGCCTGTATTTTATTTATTTAGATTGCAGCCTCAGCTACACCAGAAGAGCTAAAAGCAGTCATATCAGGAAACAATTGTATTTTTTTGAGTGAACTTTACAATCGTCTCCACCATTTTAAATTTTTGGTGAAACATCTGTTCTGTGGATTGGATTTGTAAATTCATGTGAGAAGCAGCACTGGTTTTGTGATGTGAAAGCACAAAAAAAAAAAAAAAAAAAAGAGTTCCTAGTTTACCTTGATCCATTACACTTCTTCAACCACAAATACAGATAGCTGTAGAAGCTACTGAGTTGCAGTCATACCTGCAGAGTTGTGTGTGGAATGTATATTCGGCATTCTCAAATAACTGATACATTTAAGCTTTGCTGTCTTTTTTTCAGGTGTGTGGTGTGCATGTGTGATTTTGAGTCAAGGCAGCTACTTAGAGTCTTACCCTGTAACCACGAGTTCCATGCCAAGTGTGTCGATAAATGGCTTAAGGTAAAGTCATCTTACAGAGAATTCATTATGTCGGGATTTTGAGGAGGGGTGGTTATTATTTGGGGATTTGTTTATTTTACTGTTCTGCTTCATTTTATCTCTTGCTTCAAGTTTCTATTATTTATGGTAGAAATGTCAACAGACTTGAAAGTACAAATTTGTTTATCTCACCATAGGGAAATTCTATTTTCAATAACCTTTATAGCAAAGAGTAAATATGAATACCCTCCTTCCCTGCTTTGCTATCAACATTAGGTTTTAGAGGACATGGAATGTATTATGTGTGTACATATGTGTATGCATGTATAAAGTACAATATATAAAAAAATATAAAACTTAAATAAAACTTTTTAAAATATAAAGCTTATATAAAACTTAATTATAGTTACGGCTTTACATAATTATGGTATACATTTCAAGACGATCTGAGAAAAAATAGAAGGGTCTGGAATCAGGACAGCTCAATAAGATGACAGAAAATAACAGCTATGTAGAAGGTATGACAAACAGGAGATACAAGTAAGTAGACAGTACGCAGACATTTGTACACGCTGCATTAGCCAGATACATTGCCAACAAAGTATCCTAACAGCTCACCTTTCTTCTGTATTTTCTTCTATTCAGCTTTATTTTAATCTTTGTAATCTTTGTAGAACATCTGAAACTGCAATGATTGTATGTTAAAGTATGTTGGAAGCAGTCCCTAGAGGACTTAAAAATTAAATTAAAAACTAAATTAAATTAATTAACAACTAAAATTAAAAAAAAAAAAAAAAGTAAAAGCCCTTTCCTTTTTGGCTTCATAAAGGCAATAAAATATGTCTTTGGTATACACTAAAATACTTGCCGAGGAAAATTAATAATCAAGTTAATATTGACAACATTCTTTCAGCTAACTTTCAGAAGAACTGTTGTCCTTTGGTATCTGAATTCATGTACATACCTGAGAATAAGCAAGAGGAATATAAACATCTGTTTGTTTTATCTTCAAATTAAAACAAAACAAAACAAAACAAAACAAAAAAAACAAACAAACAAAAAAAAAAAAAAAAACAACCACATAGATGTATCATATTTCATTCGGTAACTGCTAATTAAGTAGATAATGTATATGAAAGTGGTATTCTCCAGTGACCCCATATTCCTCTTGGTGCTCAGGAAGTGTTCACACCACATTTTAAAGTATTTTCAGTGCATAAAACTTAAGTAATTTGTGGAGTTGACAAAGTAGCCATGTATAATAGTAAGTCTGTTTTATGAGGAACAGAACTAGGATCATTGGACAGCGTGTGAGACAGAGGATGCTAAAGGCTTATATAGGTTAAATTGACTATAAAGATTTTAAAAAGAAAGTTCTTCCTAGACTATTAGTGCAAAAAATCATCCCTGATTTATGGAGATCCTGATCTGCAAATTGCTGGGAGTTAAGAAAATACATCAGGGAAGTGGCATGCCAACTTGTCCTGCTCTTGTGCCCCTTATTGCCTGCTATTGGTCTCAAGAGCCAGGCAATTAAGTGAAATGAAGATTTTGGGGGACTCTGTGGCAGTTCTAGCATTATATGCACTACTTTCAACTGGTAGTGAACTGGAAAGTGAATTCAAACCATCAAATAGAAAAAGCAAGCTTACATTAGCCTTTATTTTCAAAACCTTAGATTTACTGTAGTAATGGTGAAACAGCTTTGTCTTGATGTTCCTGTCCCAGCTTAGGCACCATGTATTTTCTAAGAGGTCTAAGTGTGGTACATTCTAAAGTTTGATATATCACAGGAAAACTGTATAAGCATAAGAGTATCACCTAGATGGGTAAATAAGGTGAAAGAAATACAATCTAAGTGTAAATGAGGTGCAAGCACATCTACCAAAAATGGTTTGTATTTGCATAACATATCCCAAAGCGGAATGCAAAGAGACCTAGCAAGAATAAAGCATCCTAGTGGGAAGTTGCTGAAGCAATGTGTGTAGGTTTAGTTTCATGGAACATCCATGAAGATGCTATGTCAAATAAAGATTATTTCGCCTTGCAAACCAGAACAAATTACCTGTACAATGTAAGTCTATTGTAATATAAATAAATAAATAGGTTACAGGTAAAGCAGCAACCATCTGGAAGCGAGGATAACAAAGATATTTTGGGTTGTAATTTTTTGCTTATTTCCATTTTTTATACATTTGACAAATCGCTGAATATTTTGATAGTATGATTATGTCCACATCTACATAATTCACAGCATCCAGCCAACATAGTGTTAATAAGTTTTCCAAAGGAAGGTAAAAATCTTAGCTTTTATTACTGTAAACCTTAAAAAAGAAAAAGAAAAAAAAAAAGTCCCTAAAAGGTAAATAAATAAGTAAAAACTAAAAAGTCAAATTGTCAACCTTTTCAGTTTAGCCTTGACTGAAAAATAAAGAAATAAAAATTAAAAAAAAAAAAAAAGTTTATCCCTCTTTTTTGTTGGATTAAACTAGTGGAAAGAATACTGTATATAGTTCCACTCATTATATAGTGTATGCAAGCAAGAGGAAAAATTCTTTTAAAGTGCATTATGTCACCTGCTTCAGGTTATATTTTTGTAGTTAAACGAGGCTAAATACTTGTGAAAGAGCAGAGGAGATACTTGTATTAGAGCAGAGGAAATAGAATTAACAAGAGGGAGATTATCCTTTTTCTTTTCATAGTATTGTCGACTCTCATATTTCACAGTATTTGGTTATTCCTTAATATCATAAATCCTTTGGTCAAATATGAATACATGAGAAACTTTTTATTTCATAAGGTAAGGTTTAATCATCATTCTAAAAAAGGACAGCTTGAAAATATGATCCATCTTCACTTTTAGGATTTAGGTCTAGCTGACAAGGAAAACTTGATTTTATGTATAACAGTCCGATAGGAAACGCGGTATTATATATGAGAAAAGACAAACTAAATATTAAATATTTTCGCTTGGTTCTGATCAATTAACACTAAAGAAGTGCAGTGGTTGTCAGAGAATTCTAGTGACATTACAGATTCATTGCTCTAAATGCAGTTGACTTTAGCTAAAAATTTCTATCAATCATAACTAAATTGGTTAATTCATGGTGCAACTCTCTGTTACAGCACAGAAAGTTGGCTTGGCTGAAGGATAGACTATCTTATGCTTCTTTTTGCAGTTAGTCTCCTTAAATATCAGGAAGGGGAGTGAATTTTAAGAAAGACAAAAGAATGCAACCAAACTTAAAACAGAGAATCTTGAAAAATTGCTTAAAAAGCAGTGCCTCAGTGTGCGTGGCTATTCATTTTGTCCTGGCACAGTGGGTTTGTTTCTGCAGATTCTGCCAAGAAATTGCACTTAGTAATATTTTCCTACTGAATGCTCTGTTTCACACTACAAATGGTATATACTTCATTACTTATCTTGGTAATTACCCCGTAATATTTTCCTACTGAATGCTCTGTTTCACACTACAAATGGTATATACTTCATTACTTATCTTGGTAATTACCCCTTGATTTATTAATCCATTGAATTTTAAAGAATATGCCTTTTCATTTTAGAAATCATGTTAGCTGAACTATATGTAGAGTAATGCAAAGTAGTGACCAACTGATGGCATTGTTTTCAAGTAGT
This sequence comes from Aythya marila, assembly GCF_965140915.1. Classification (NCBI taxonomy): domain Eukaryota; kingdom Metazoa; phylum Chordata; class Aves; order Anseriformes; family Anatidae; genus Aythya; species Aythya marila. The sequence goes on along the minus strand of NC_139080.1, from coordinate 55,986,154 downwards.
TATAAAACTGCTAGAGAAAGAGCAAGGAATAACTTCTGAAATGATTCTCCAGTTCATGCTTTAACAAAACTATAAAGCGATATTAACTATGATATAAACTATACATCAATAAAAACAGAAGCAATTGACAGAAAAGATGGTGATTCATTTTAACTGACAGTAGTAAGAAATGTTTTACAGTAATAACATGTTACATTGGCATTTATAGCTTGGATTTCAAGCATGTGGCATTGAGGTTGGAAATGAGACCTGAGGAGCCATGTTTCTTCATGCTGTCAGATTTGTTTTCACTAAAAAGTTTGTCTACCTTTGAAAACCTTGGAGTTGACAGTGGCTGGTCCTGTTGTTTAAGGAATTGTGAAATACAGAATCTGGGACAGGGAAGTGTTTCCTTCCCCCTGCCAAAAGTAAATGTTTGTCATAAACGTAACGTTTTGTTTGTGATGTTTCCCCTTACTTTCTTAAGATGAAATTATGCCTTTACTTAAAAAGAGGAAACGAAGACAGAAATACTCCTGGTAACTCCAAGAATGTTACATTTCATCTGTGCTATGCTTTTAAGGAAGCTGTGAAAGAGTTGCAGGATGCATATTTTCAGTGAGTGCCTTAGCAAAGGGATAAACTTACACCTCCTTTTCTGCATGTTACTTAGGCTTTGAGGTTTAATACCTGTTTAGCCAGGTTATCTTCCTTCTTTTTATTATTATTTTATTTATTTTTATATTAAAACTGCTTCTGTTTTTCCCTGCTTTGCTTTGACCAATTCTATATGATGGGTGTCTGTGAGAATAACTGGATAAGGAGAGTGTAAAGAGTTGTGATCCCTGATCAGTAGAGCTTGTGACAGCATGACACCTTCAAATAGGGCGTTTACTTCTGGCCCACTGTGGCTTGTTTGGTTTTGCTGGGTTCCTCTGCAACACACAGTACAACTTCTAAGTTGCACCCATCTGACTGCAATATACTATGACTGTAAGTCTACATTAATATAACCACCATCGCACAGGTAAAGCCCAGTTTGCTCTTTTCCTCTGTCTCTTAAGATAAAAAGCCTTTTTTTTTTCTTACTTTTGTAAACATAATTTTGAATTGACAAATGCACAACTCTAAAGTAACAAAGGAAACTGAGAAAGGGCATAAACACACTTTGTCGTCTCTTCTTTGTTGCTTCTGAGTACTCTTCGGCACTGAAAGTGCCTTCTCATCACAGATGTTTTGCGTCATGTACTCACTAACAATGTATTTGTCAGTAAAATGAACCCTTTCTTGTTTCTGGTTTTACAGGCAAATCGTACCTGCCCAATTTGTCGAGCTGATGCTTCAGAAGTGCATCGTGATTAAGAATGACCAATCTAAGAGCACAAATCTGTTTTGGATGTTCCTGGTCACATGTATATATGATCTATTGAACTTACCCATGTGGCTTCCAGCCTTTCCCTTTCCACAAAAGGGTCAATGGACCTTACTTTGCACTGTGTGACTTAATCAATTATAAAGCTTCAAACTAGTCTTCACAGTTAGGGATTGTTATACTAACAGTGTGATTGGAACTCCAAAGATTTTTTTCTTTAGCTTAATTTTGTGTGTGCACTAACATTCCCTGGTTTGTGTGATCATTCCGAGTGTTGCTGCGAGATTACTGTGGATGTGATCTTTTAGCATGTGCTTTTCTATAAAATAGAGACAAAAAAGTGGTAGCTCCAAACAATATAGCAATCTACCTTATATAGAGCCTTCAGATACTGTGAGTGGGAATGAGTGGTGTGACCGTGTGTTTGCCAGTGGGAGGATGTGTGAAGTGTGCTTCCGAGTGTGCATGTCTGTTTGAGAACCTATATACCAGCATGTACGGAGAACGTATGTGTGTAGTATTAATTATGCTGCAACGTATAATCTTGTGTGTTATTTAAACAGTACTAGGACTGTACACTGGTTTCTTTCCTTGTGTTTGCAGTTGCACACTGAATGTGATGGGTGCAGCAATTACAGACATTTAGTATTTCCTCCCCGACATACTTAGAGGTATAAAGACTTTTCTGCCTACTATTCAAACAAGCGGTTATGCTTCCCCTTCACTGGAGGCTGTAAGTGTGTACCATGGAAGAGTGCATTGTTCATACATGAGTAGCCTTGTTTTATCAGCCTATGTTACAAAGACCAGATGTTTAAATTGCTGATTTACGAGTTATTTTACCAATGTAAAGTTACAATACCGCAAAAATCATTTAGCAATATTAACATTTTCAATCGGTAATTTGAATATCAGTGTGTTTCTGTTCTCCCTTTCAATTTTTCTATTTTTCTGGGTTATAACTGCATTCAGTTGATTTCAGATTAGAGTTAAGGGTTACGTGCTTCCTTTGTGAAAGGAAGCAGAGAGAACGCTGAGGGTCTTGTGCAACAGCTCTTCATTTTTCACCATTGTACCTGCTAAGTACATAGTGTTTTAGCTTTTAAACATTGGCTTTAATCATATACGTTCTTTGTCATTTACTAGGGAGTTCGTATGCAATTACAATAACTTGTAAGAGGTTACGATTTTATTCCTGAAACTGAATAAAACGAACTTTCCATCATTTTCACAGAGAAGTAGAACTTTTTTTTTCATTGCATCACAAAATAGAGTGGTTTTTGGTCACTCATTGCAGAACTCAGTTGCCCTGATGCTGCTTCTTGTCCCTCCTTATTTACGTGATGAGTGTAATATGAAGAAGGAACTCCCTTGGTTTTAGCAATTGAGTTTCCACAGTAAGACAAAATGGGAACACCTTCCAAAAGAAAGTGCTATTAAACAGGAGGTAACCTCTATTCTGAATAGTATTTTCTTTGTGCTTTCAAAGAAATTAGTTTCGTTTATAACATTTCAGTCTGTTAGCATGTTCAAGATGTTTCACCAAAATATGTAGGTCCACATATACCATAGTTATTCAAAGGATGCACTTTTTGCATCAAAATGCTTCTCCTAAATTCAGTGTCGTTACTTTGGTTTCAGCAGCACAAGTGGCACAGTTACCAGTATTGCTGTTACTTGCTGCCAGTCTCAGCTTTAAGTTTATTCTTTATCACTTTCGATGTTTTTGTATGCTGCTGTGCTTTAGTATCAGTTATAATTTCAGACAGTGTTACATGTTCTCCGTGCTGCTTGCCCTCTTTAAGTATTCTACAGACCGGTCACAGCTTGTGGTGCAAGTGAAATAAAAGCACAATTTTGCCCTATTTCAGATGCTCTTGCCTCCATTTAGTTATGCAGGTAGTTCTCAAAAACACTGAGTCTTTCCATTCCTATTCATACCTAAGAACACTAACTAAACAAAAACATGCTGTTACATCAAATTCAAAATGTTAGAATTTCTTCTCTCTTCCAGAGGAGTTAAAGAGTAGGTTTTTCACAATAACACCTAGCAGGTTAAATTACATATAGTAAAATTTATTTTTTTAACGAATGAAATCATGTTTAAAAAAAAAAAAAAAAAAAAAGCATATGCCACGTGTCTTACAAAACTTAGGCTCTTTTATATAGCTGCAAAAGAAAAATTTCTATGTGTACAGATTTAACCATAACTAACACTATGTTCAGTATTCAGTTTGAAGCATGGAAAGAGGGCACTTTTTCTAAGCTAGACACAAATGCATAGTGAGCAAGAACCATTCTGAGGCCAAGGGAAAGTAGTTCTCTTTCTGGAACTGAGAAACCTCGATGTGTAACATGCCTTTTTCTCTAGTGAAACTATGTGAGGCAGTGGGAGATGGAGATGGAGGGTCTAACTTGGTAAAATTATGAAGTGAGTTGTTGCCCTCTTACAGCTCGTCTCTCCTGGACTGTTTCTTTCGTTTGCATGAGACTCTTGCAGATGCGTGTGGACTTGCTTTGTGTGGTTAGTGGATACAAGCAGCACACATGCATATATTTTAGATCAGCTCAGACGAGCTACAACCAAGCCCTCTGTGTTGTGGCTGTGAAGGGAGGGGGATACATGCTCAGCTGTGAACTGCCATGTGTCACACACGTTTGTGTGCAATTTCACAGCCTGCTGTGGTACCTGGCGGTACCAGCATCCAGCAAGACATTTCTTAGGTTAATTCCCTTCCTGCCATCACCTGTCTCCTTCTTCTTAAAAATAAAACTAAAAATAATAAATGTTCGCTTTATCACATCGGCACTGCTGTGGTTTTGGCATAAACTGTCAATTAAATTTGACATTTTAGTGGATATCAAGGCCTATGGATAATTCCAATGTCTCATTTTGTGGCTTTCTTTAAAAAAAAAAAAAAAAAAAGCCTTTTGTTTTATGCCGTTTTGTACGGTCTCTTGAATGTGATTTCACAGCTGTTAACACACAGTGTAATACAGGGGATGACAGTTATCAACCTTTTTAATTTTACTTACAGAAAACACATTTTTGACTGAGTTATCTTTGGGCCTTTTATAAAAGCTGTGTTTTTGTTTTTGTTTTTTGTTTTTTTCTTTGGTGCATTGTTACCTCATTTTGCTACTTGTGTTTCAGATTTGCTAATGATTCTGAAAGCTTATGGGTTTTGTTGGAATCATATTTTGTCAAGTGTTTTCTTTAAATCATACTCTATTGTATCACTTAATGTGTAGTTTTAAATGTATTATATCTGTAACCAAATCATTTGAAGGCTTGATAAATTTTTAATAAAATTTGTACATTTTCTATGAGAGTTACTAGTAATGCTTTACTAGGTAGTGCAATGAACTCTTATTTTTAATCCCTGTGTCCAATTTTGGAGTTGAGAGAGTTGTTCAACAATAAATGTATAATGTACACTTACACACTTTTGTCCTGTTCTTTCTCCTAGAAGGAGGTGAGTTGTTTCCTTATTGTATTCCTTATGTTTCTCTGCCTCATGATGCAACTCTAGATATTGGCAACATAGAATCACAGAATGGTGTGGGTTGAAAGACACCTTAAAGATCACCTGGCTCCAACCCCCTGCCATGGGCAGGGACACCTCCCACCACACCACAATGCCCAGAGCCCCATCCAGCCTGGCCTTGAGCACCTCCAGGGATGGGGCATCCACAGCTTCCCTGGGCAGCCTGTGCCACGGGATGTGTTGTAGGTGCGAGGTTTATCTTCTAAATTGCAGTGCATAGAAGCATAGGATCATACAGATTGGAAAAGACCCGTAAGATCATAAAGTCCAGCCATCACGTAACACTGACAGGTCCACCACTGAAGCAGGTCTCTAGTTGCCACATCCACACATCTTTTAAATACCTCCAAGGATGATGTGATACAGACTTAAACAAGATCTACTTTGAGATATCATAAGAAAATGACGCAAAGTGTCGTATTTTGGAGGTGTAAAATGGTCATAATTAATAGAACACAAAGCCTTGCCTAAAAGATCAGCTTTCCGAAAATAGCTACAGAATCAAAGGGAAATTTGAGGGGATGGAAGTGCTCCTTGGGCACACAGTTCACACAGTGTGTCATGGAGATCTGTTGACGTGTTACATTTTGCAGTGCCCTAAAAGCGGGGAAGAAAATCATCCTGAGTTAAGGGTGAAACTGAATTGCAGGGATTTGGGGTCACACAAGGAAGCGGTGGTTACACAAACAAAAAGGAGCCCGTCCTGTAGGTGTTTGGTTGTTGCACTCTAGTTACATCACCTCATTAAAAACAAGAAATATATATACATTTAAAAGGCTTCCATTTACACAGACTATCTAATAGGCAGCACAAACCTGTGCAAGGCTCCGAGCACCGGGTTAAAGCCACGCTACAGCCGTACCCACCGTTCCCGTGGGCTGTGCTGAGTTAGGCAGCTCTCCCAGCCACACAACGCCCATCCTTTTTGCAATAGCTTTTCTACACACACTGCGCATTCGGTGCTGCGTGGATGGTACTGTAACGGGAGCCTGCTTCATAACCTGTCACGGTGTGAGTGCACGAGGCAGGCCTTCAGCAGAAGGAGAAACCCTCGGCAGCTCTCTGCAGTTCCTCTCTGTGCAGAAGAAAAGAGGATGTTTGGCTGTTCAACAGGAAGCCTCTGAGTGGGGAGGAAAGGCTCAGAAAACATACTTGTGAGCTGGTAGGTGAAGTGGCAGGTCTGTCTTGCCAGACTGTCTTCTCACTGCCAACCCTGTAGGTTTTCTGCTTTTGTTTCCTGTTAACTGAGTATATTATTTCCTTGCTGCTCCCACTACAACCACCTTCAAAATCTAAATCCCTTAATCCTCAGTACCAAGCCAAGCTCCAGCTGTTCTATAAATCCGTGAACATGTGTAACTGTAACCCAGGAGTTGCCCTTAATTTCAGCCAGAAGTGAAGTTCTCCCCCATCTCTCTCCCCTTGCATCATTGCAATACATAGAGCCCTCCACTCCTTCGATGAATAGAGTTGTGAAGCTAAGTCTTGTTTCCCTAGGATATCTTCATACAGTGCATTTCTGCAAGGAAATCTGTCCACTTCTTCCTGCCTGGCTGATCTGAGGCTTCACTAACAACCATGAGCCCAGTCTTGCAGTCTTTGCAGGTAGGAGTAAAATAACGAGGAAAGCACTGATCAGGAGCTCCTGTGTCCTATCTCATCCCAGCAGATACTGAACACTTGGGAAAATAGGCTGAGCAGTTATGCTTCTGCTTGAGAAGTCTTGCACATTCTGTGTCTTCCGCGTGTTTTTGCTGCCTTGGTCACCATTGTCAAAGCAGGACCATTTAGCAGCCTGTCTCAGGCAATATCAAAGCTGAACACTGGGGACCTTGCAAGCTTTTACCAAGAACTTTCTCATCAAACCACAGCACTGATTGCCTGGTAACACTTTTGATCTCAAGTACTGATTTTGGCAGAGGTTTCTTGCTTCTAGCACCAGCACACGTGCTGGTTTTCCACCACTTTACCTTAACTTTCAGCTGGGGGGCAGCATTCAAGAATGCTATAAACTCACAAGCAAACAAGTTTAACCCTCCCTTCTGCAGTTAAAAGCAGCTTTCTGGTTTCTGCCAGCATCAAGAGATGCAGCGGTACCATCACAGGGCAAAGAGTAAATTGCTGGTGCATAGGAGGAAAGCGGAGAAAGAATTGGAGGAAAGACTGCCCTTCTGGTCCCACAGAGTTCATGCTCTCTTCTTGTGCAAAGTTCCTACTGAATTACATCAGGAAACTGCTTGAATAAAGAGCCCAGTCGTGCTTTTTGTGCATCTCCACAGAACAAGGAGGACTTACCATGCCATGCAAGTATGGCTAGAGGACAGGGGTATCAGCAAGTACGTGAAGGTATTCCCTTCGTAGTAACTTGGAATGTATGGACTGGCTGAAACTCCTGAAAAACCAATTTCTTGAGCCTGAGCTCAGATACCAGCAGATCCACGTCTGCTGCCCCCAGACACTGGCTGTTCTGCCCATGTAAAGCAGGTTGCAGGGGCAGCAGTAGTTTGACCACAACCAGTGCCAGCCCGGAGAGCAGAGTTGCCCCCAGATCTTCCCTCCCTGACCTCCGTCTTCCCACCCCCTTTGTGCCACAACATCTCACACTCAGCCTATAAAGCAGCTGTCTTTGCTGATCCTGACCACTTCTTGTGAGTCTTCTGCCATCCTCAGTCGTTAGCTGGAAGGCCGTGGGTTAAATATCAGAGGAAATGCTGCCACTCAGCCACTGTGCAAGGGCCACAGAGCAAGTTTGGTATCCAGAGGAATGCACACTGAGGAGCGAGGTGCCTGAGGCACTCAGTGCAGTGGGCAGGTGTGTGCAAAGGTGAAAAGTGTTTTCTAGCATGCATGAAAGGTCCTGGGAAGAGCTGGGGAAGTGATCCGTAAGTGCCCTACACTTAATATGGAGGCCAGACAGCCTGGAGGAGGATCCCACTGCCGTCACCGTGCTAGTGTCTGCAGGAGCACAACACCCAGAGGGTGCTGGAGGCGGGTGGGTTAGGCTGTGGTGGTTCTGAAACTGATGATGCCATCTACTGACGAGTACTTGATTTTACCACAAAACAGCCCGTTCAGTACAGCAGCGACAGGCAGCAGAGCCGCAGCAGGCCGGAGGTTTGGGCCTCAGCACTGGGCCCAACACAGTGGGGGTCCCGCGGGGCCTGCAGCTGTGTTAGGGTGAGATGTGAGGTAAAAACGCTTCAGCTGAGCCGGGGATGTCTCATGTGCTTTTCCTACACAGTATTACGGAAGTTACTCGTTGCCTGTTACTCGGGCAAGGAGCACCTGCTGTGCAAGTGGCAGCGTTCAGCAAGCATGCGAAGAACAGGCAAACAGCAGAGTGTCACGGATAAGCAAAGAGCAGAGGACACGGAGATTGCCTGTTCTTTAGAAAATCTTGGTTCCTGGTGAATGAATGCACATGGGTTTCAGTGCTACCTTTGCTGGGTTGTCCTAGGGCAGTGTTGTTCACACAGCAGTTAGCGGCATGGCGGACAAGCAAGGCAAAGAAACAGAAAGTGAAAATAAAATGCTGTCATAAACACAGGCGGGGGGGGAGGAGATAGGGAGGGGTGTTTTTCTTTCCCCTTATTGCTAGTTATAGGCCTGTCTGTAGGAAACAAAGCATCTGTGGCTGAAATACAATAAGTAAAAAGGAAACGTAGAACAAAGCAAGGCCAGTACAAGAAGGAGAGAGCAGGAAAATTAGTGCACAGGTAACAACACCAAACAGAAATGCTACAACTCCTCCCCCAGGAGGGGACAGGGCTTCTTCTTTCCAGCTTCTCTTCTGCCCTGGAACAAGATGGTGTGGTCCCTGTGATGGGCTTTCTGTGTCCTATGGTAGTTGTTAACAATCGCAGATAACAAGGTTCGTAGCAAGGGAACAACAACAGGTTGTTGTTTGCTTGTTTGTTTGTTTTTTTTTTTTTTGCTGGAAACTACAAAGAAGTATGGGAAATGGGGGCAGAAGGAGGATTTTACTCAGCCTTTTGCCCAAGTTCTCTTTAAAAACAAAACCCAGACAAGCCAAATCTGTGCTGTGAGGCAGGCTGGGCACGGCTGTGGGTCTCACATCCCCAAGCAGGGGACACAGCAGCTGCCCGAGCTGCTCTGCCCAGCCACAGCAAGGCCCGTCCTCTGCACACAGCAGGCTCTAGCTGTGATGTGGGGTCCCTTCCCGACGGTGGCTGGTGTCCTCAGCCTCTGCCCCTCCCTGGGCACATTCACTCCATGCAGCGGGGGCTTCCAGTTGCTTGACATCTACAGATGCTGTGTAGCTGCCACTTCTCACTCCCCAGTGTCTCTGCCAAGGTGCAAAAAGAGCCCAGACCCTCACCAGAACCTGTGAATCGTACACGGAGACAGACAGGTAATGGCCTCCCAGCCAAGGTGACGAGCAGCTGTTTGGATGCATGTTTGGAGCAGATGTTTGGATGTTTGGTAGGCCAGCAGGCGGACAGAGAGCCCCCTGCACTGCTCGGCACTGAGCAGTGCCATCAGATGCACAAAGTCCAGGCCGCAGCTGGGTGCTAGCACCGCTCCTGGGAATGTTTAATGTCCTTATCTGCAGACAGGGCAATGGGGTAGAACAAGCCCACGGTGACTGTGGATGGGAGGTGACAGCAGGCAGGGCTGCTCTGCAGAGGGCCTGTGACAGGCTGGGGAAAGGCACCAGCGTGAATCCCACCAAGATTAAAGCAAAAGCCACATCTGGGGTCATCCCATGCATGAAGGACCCCTCTGCAGCAGTTCAGGCTGGGCACCAGCAGGCTGGGGAGTGGCTGTGGCAGCAAAGGGCCCAGGTCTGTGTGCTGAACACCTTCCCACAGTGTGTCCCTCTGGTGATGGGGACCAGCCACAAGCTGCGTGTTGGCCCTGCTGGGGGAGCCCTCCTGTAGAGGCCACTCAGAGAGCGGTGGGGGTGAAGCACAGCATGGCAAAGGAGACATGGGAGGAACTGGGCTTGTGCAGCCTTCTGAGGAGATCTCAAGGCTGTCTGTTACTCCCTTTTTGGGAGTGGATAGGTGATGAGGCCACAGCTGTCCTTGGAAGTGCACGGTGAAATGGCATGGCACAGGGTGCAATGAGGAACGTTTTGGCTCGACACTAGGAAGTTTTCCCCGCGGAGATGGTCCAACACTGCAGCACGGTCCCAAGGAGGCTGTGAAACCCTCACCCTTACTGCCTGCGGAGCACCAGGCTCTGGCCCTTTTCTCTGTGGGATGGTGAGACCAGACGGTCCCCGATGCTGCTGTGAACCCTCACCGTCCTGCGACTCCTGTAAGGCTCTGAGCAAGGCTCCCTCAGTGAGAGTTTTTGTGAATCCCTGAGCATCCGTGCAGCTTTGTGGCATTCCCCTTGCTATCAGAGGGAGCACCCTCAGCCCTCAGCTCCCCACAGCCTCCTGCATCCACGCGTGCAGTGAAGCCGCACAGGGAAATAAACCCTCATCGTCAGCCCCATCCTGTTTTCCACATCGCTTTCCCTCCGGGCCATTGTTTGAGCCGCTCGGTTGGCTTTCACTGGCAGAAACAACGGGCGGAAAACGCATAAAACAAACAAAACCGGAGGGGCACCCGGCACCTCACTCAGCCCGGAGAAGGCTGAGCAACCCCGGGCCCGCCCCGCGGCCCGGCCCCATCCCGGCCCGGCCCCGGCCCTGTCCCCGTCCCCGTCCCCGTGCCGCCATGGCGCTGGGGGAGCCGCGGCGGGGTTGCGGGGCCCACGCGGGGCGGCCGCTGGAGCTGCTCTGCGAGGACTGCGGCCGCTGTGTCTGCGCCCTCTGCCCCGCGCTGGGGCCGCACCGCGGGCACCGGGCATGCCTGCTGCACCATGCGGCCCGGCACCGGCAGGTGGGACGGGGAAAGGGACGGGAAAAGGGACGGGACGGGACGGGACGGGACGGGAAGGGAAGGGAAGGGAAGGGAAGGGAAAAGGGAAGAGGGAAGAGGGAAAAGAAAAAAAAAAAAAAAAAAGGAAAAAAAAAGAAAAGAAAAAAAAAAAACAAAGAAAAAGGAGAAAAACGAAAAAGAAAAAAAGGAAAAGAAAAGGGGAAAAAAAAAAAGAAAAAGGAAAAAAAAGAAAAAAAAAAAGAAAAAAGAAAAAAAGAAAAAGAAAAAGGAAGAAAAATAAAAGGGAATTAAAAAGAAAAAGGAAGAAAAGGGAATGAGCACTTGTGTGCCTGCCTGGAGCTGGGAGACTCGTGAAAATCCCATCTTCGGCCATGTCTGCAGCTGAGTGACTGGGCTCCTGCATCCAGGCAGCCCCTAAGGGAGCTGGAGCAGGGTGTGCAGGGCAGGTGCTGCAGGCTGTGCATGGCGCCTGCTGCAAGGATTGCCCTTGAGAGCAGCTTTCGGTTTCCTCCCTGCAGCCCGGAGCGCTGCTCGGCCTGGGGCTGGCACCGTGTTGCCTGTGGGGTGGGAGTGCTGGGTGATGGGCGGTGCTGGTGGGGAAGGAAGGGGAAAGGGGGTGTTTTGCTCAGTTCTCTTGGCTGGTCTTTGAGGAAGGCAGCAGGGTGCAAATTTTAGAATAGATGGGGGAAGGTTATCACCTAGCAGAGCTTGTGAATCTTTTAAGTGGTGCGTCAGGGTCAAGACTGGAAAATTGTGGCTGGAAGAGGTGTCATGCCCCAAGTTTCTTGGAGTTCCCTGCTCCATGCAAGAGAAACATCTGTCTGCTCACACATACATGTCTGTGGCAAGGGGCTTCCAGACATGGACTCCCCAGCTTTTTCCTGCAGCCCATTTCATCTCTCTCTCTCGTAACTGAGTGAAATATTGCATGTGTCTCAAGAGGAGCCGCATGTCAGCAACGCAAACCTACGTAGCCCACACAGAACCCCGAGGGCTCTGTTTATCCCCCCGGCAGAGTTTAAACGCAGTTAGAGCTGGGGATGTTGCAGTGAGTTCGCCTTTGTGCTTGGGTCCTATCTGCAGGACGGGCACATCGACAGAGCTGCAGCTGTGGAGCTGGCCTGCCTGCTACAGCTGAGAGGCTGTGTGAACATCACCAGTGCATGGGGCTGCCTTGCCATCGGGTATCACTGGTGCCAAGCTGTAAATATTTGTTGTTGCAGCCGCTGGCTGCAGCATTGCTGTAGTGTAGTGGGTGTTTCTGATTGCTCTTTCGCACGCCAGGAAGCAGTGGGTTTTGACCCTAGATAGAGCCCCCTGCTGATGGTCTGTGTGGAAGTGCTTGGTGAGCTGCCCCTCAGTGCTAAATGGATGAACATGCAGTCTTGATCTGAAAATACAGCAGGTTGACCTTCTCTGGTCACCCACCTAGCAGCTCTCTCAGCCCCCCTCCTAAGTAGGACCAGGGGAGAAAATAAGATTGATAAGCTCCTGGGGTGAAGCAAGGACAGGAACGGGGAATCACTCAGCAATTGCTGTTTACTTGGAGAAGGTTAACTTGATTTATTGCAAATTAAAAATAAAGTAGGATAGTAAAAAGCAAAAACAAAACCAGAAACACCTTTAACGCTTTCTCTAGTCTCCTCTGCCTTTTTCCCGTGCTCAACATCACTTCTTCGCTTTGCGCTCCTTTACCTCCTTCCTCCCCCCTGAGCAGTGCAGGGGAATGGGGAATGGGGCTGCGGTCAGTCCCTGACGCTTCGTCTCCGAAGCTTCAAGCACTGCTCCCACACGGCTCCTTACCATGGGGTCCATCCATCCATCCATCCCCCAGGAGCAAACTGCTCCAGCACGGGTCCCCCACGGGTGGGGGCAGCTCCCCCCAGGCCCCCTGCTCCTGCGTGGGCTCCTCTCCACGGGCTGCAGCTCCGGCCCGGGGCCTGCTCCTGCGGGGGCTCTCCATGGGCCGCAGCCTCCTCCAGGCCACATCCACCTGCTCCACCGGGGGCTCCTCCACCCATGGGGGGGCTGCAGCGTGGAGATCTGCTCCATGTGGGACCCATGGGCTGCAGGGGGACAGCCTGCTCCACCAGGGGCCTCTCCCTGCACAGCCCGCAGGGGAACTGCTGCTGCCTGCCTGCAGCACCTCCTGCCCTCCTGCAGCACTCCCCTGGTGGCTGCAGGGCTGCTTCTCACCACTCTCTCCCTGTGAAGCAGCCATTTTTGTTATTTTTTTCCCCTTTCTTAACTCTGCTGTCCCAGAGGCCCACCCAGTGTTGCTCCCTGGCTCAGCTCTGTCCAGCAGCAGCTCCCTTTTGGAGCCGTCTGGAGCTGGCTGTGGTTGTGACATGGGGCAGCTGCTGGGCTCTGCACACAGAGGCCACCCCTGCAGATCCCCTGTTACTAAAACTTTCCCACATAGACCTAGTACACAATGCCATAGATTTCAAGATGAAAATGTTTTTTTCACCGTTGGTTTCCCTGCTGCTTATGAAGGTGGCATAATTTGTACATCAGTATGTATCTTACCCTTTTAACCACTGGGCAGCAGATGAAATGATGAAATATTTGTTTAATCTCCCTCCACTGGCCTTGCTGGACAGCCTTATAAACTGTTTCTGTAACATACTCACTGATAAGGAAAGAAAGTTGTTTTTTACAGATGTTGTGAAACAGTAATTTTATTTATTTATTCATTTATTTATTACTGTATAGGAACTCCTGATGCTGTGTTTGAAGGATCTAGAAGAGAGAAAAGAACAAGAGGCTGGTAACAGAAGGTGTATAGAGCAAGCTGCTAATGATCTGAAGGTAAAGCATAGCTTCTTTCTCCCCTGGATGGTTGTTTTCCAAGGAGAGACATTTTGTTCTGTCTGTAGCTCTCCAGACCCAGACAGCTGTTGCTTCCCAGGAAAGGAATGCTTTTCATGTGTACATTACAACATACTACTGTCAAAGGGAGAGAGGAAGGGAAAGAGTTTCTAAAGGCCTGGCCCTCATCCCCTGCTCAGCCAAACACCTTTGGGAGAACCAAGCTGAAATGTCTCTGCAGAGGAATAGTAAATATTCCCAACAACTTATTTTATTCTGACTTTACTGATGGATGTTGCATTGCACAGAATTGCATTATTCAGTCTGACTGAATTCAGAGTGTAGTAAACAAGAAAAGCTCTGTTAACTTCCCCCAAGAATGGGGATGTGTGCTAAGCTCCACCTCATTTATAGAGCATTTTGCTCCAAGGAGCATCTCTGAACTTCTCTGTTACAAAAATATCAGTAAAAGTTGGAGGAATCTCTGAAGAGCTTTGGACACTGTGGTTTGCTGTCACTTCCTTTTGATGCTTTCTTTTCCCAGCAGCTCCCTGACCCTAACTTGCTTTAAAAAGGGGACAAAGCGTTGCTACCAAAGGACCAGGTCTGCTGCTTGTAGCAGTTGATACCCGGCCTGGTACCTGGCCTGGTTACATTACAGCTGAAAACTGTGTTTTCCACATATATAAGCATCACAGAATCTGCCCTCAAGCTTTTCCATCCAGGAGATAAGCAGGAAGATCCTGACTGTGCTTGCCCTTAACTGGGTGAACACTCATTTCTAAAGAGATGCAGCAAATTGGTAAAATTCAACAGAAACGTGTCATTGACAGCTGAAATGTTTATGGTCTGTTGAATCTGGGGCGGTCACTCTTCTGCTTCACCTTTAGGCACACGCTGCTATGACCAAAAAGCAGCTGTCAGACAGAATGACTGAGCTCCAGTTACTGCTTCGTGAGGAGGAGAGCCTGGCGAGAAATTTAATTGACGAAAAGACTCAGCAAGCCCTGGAAGCACATGGTCAGCAGGTGGAGTCCTGTCAAGAAAAGCTTGCAGTCCTGGACACCTTTTCATGTCGAATCAGAGAAACGCAGCAGAACAATGATATCATTCAGTTTCTGGAGGTGGTATTGTGTGGTCTCGTTTTGCCTCTTATCCTCATAGGCCCCGGTTAGTCACTGCTCTAGTGGTTATCCTCTGTTGATCCTTCTGTATGTAAGCAGCATCTTTCTCACTGATTTTTTTTTTCTTTTTGTTATTATTTTGGTGGACTGGTTTGTTTCCTGATTTTTGAGCTGTTAGGTGTTCATATCATGGAATTGACGTCAGGTCTGTATGAGAACCACATTAATTTTAAGCATACGTGAAACGAGCTAGGCCTGTCTCCTCATCCCTAAGGTTAATGCTGTATTGGGTCTTTCCTTATGCAGGTTAACACAAACGTCTGAGGAAAGGCAGCCCTCTCCAGGAACCTAAGGAGGAAGGCTAAATTGGCTCATTCCTTTAATTGCAAAAGATGCCAATCTTCCTGAGCTCATTTTACTGGAGTGCTTTTCTTCCTGCCTACCAATAAATGTCAGCCTCTCTTTCCTCACAGGCTGTTAAACAGTCTGAGCACAGCAAGGGTTCCCTGTTACGGTCCTGATGTTCACCTAGTGATGGAGCTGTCCTTGCCCTCTGGTGTTTGGGAGCTGGTGGGAAGAGTCCATTCATGCCACTGTCCATACTAACTGGAGGATTTGCCTTCCTGCCCTCAGAAATCCATAGAAATCGAGAAGGAAATGCAGGAGTCAAAGAGCCAGCTCGAACAGTGTCACCCGATACCTCTCTCATTTGAGCATGTGCTCAACTACTACAAGCATCTCATGACAGTGCTTCAGTCCATTCTACAGAAACCACTAGAGGTCCGGCTTAAAGAAGGTATTTGCAAGAGTGCTGTGAATTTTGCTTCCTCCTGGCCTCCTTCTAAATATAGTGAGGTCTGTAATTTTCTTTTACTAAGTAAACTGAGCTGGAGAAAGCAAGCATTTCAGGTATGTGTGCTGTTCTCTGGCAGCACTGGTGTTATGTTGCTATAGCTGTAGGAGATGTAGGAACATGTGAGGTTTCTCTTTCACCTGGTTCTCACCTGGTGTGTGGGGTGGTTTTGGAGGAATGGCAGGGGCTTGCCTAGGGTTGTGCTGGGTTGTGAGGTCCCGTGGCATCACTGGGATCTAGCATCTCTGTGCTATCCAAAGAGCTTGAAGTAGAAAGTTTGCAGAGTGAGTGTCCTTTTTCCAATAAAAGTAGTACAGATTGTCCCATGAAATTGGCATATATGGTGACTGTATACCTTACTCAGGATGTGGGTGGAATTCACAGCAGAGTGGTAAAACCCAAATAAACTGTCTTGCAAAATCCCCCATTGTTTTATTTTATTTTTAAAATCTTGAGAGTAGAGCTATCTTCTCCCACTGATAGACTTACCTAAACTGTGCCTTTTGATTTCTGCCCAGACATTTTCAGCAGCCTTAACGCCACCACAAAGAAGGAGCCTGGAACAATGCTGAAAACCATGTCTCCTGTTGATCGGTTGCTTTTCTTAAAACGTAAGTATGGTTGCACAAAAGCTAGAAGCACTCCAAACACTCATGGCTTAATCACTGAAGCAGTCAATGAATGTGTGCTACCACCTGTTCATTATCTCGAACAGGTCTCTTAAGAGGATTCCTGCTGTTTGGGAGGAGCAAATTCTTAGCCCTGCTTGAGAGCCAGTACCCTTTTCTTTGCCTCAAGTTGGGAAAGGAATTTTAGTTTCTTCCTGTGAAGTCTTGATCCTTTGTTTTTATTCAAAACTGGCAGTGTGTGAGTCAGTTAATGGATAATTTATTTTTTTTAAAGACATTCATGTAGGGTTGGACCAGATGATCTTGGAGGTCTTTTCCAACCTTAACAATTCTGTGATTCTATGTAGCGTGTCTAGGGACAATCCACAGGTCATCATTCCCTCTGGTGTTGGTAGGGAAGATGTATAGCAAATTGTTTCACCTCCCTGATGGAAAGCTAATTAACATATCCAGTGGCCTGCAGCAGATGAGTGCTGTGGCTGTTCTTAATCCAAAAGCTGTCAGGTTCCCTGTTAACATGGCATCTGCTGGCTGTGATGGCAGTGGGTCCTTCCACGCTTGCATCATCTCTGCGCTGCAGGATCCAGACTGAGTCATTCACTTTGTAACCATAACTTGATCTTTGTAGGGTGCTAGGACAGGTAGTATGAGCTCTAGCCAGAAAGAGAGCTCTGCAGAAGCTTTTGTCAGGCTGTGAAGTGTGCTCTCAGTCTTCATGAATGCCAGTCTTTATCCATCTCCTTCAGGCTGTCCCCTGATGGATTCATAGAGAAAGTACTCCATTTGTTTCACGTGTGAGCAGACATCTCTCTAAGGGCCAAAAAGACTATATCTCAGCTCTGTTAAACCTAAAAATAACAAACCTCACTAAGATGCTGGATGCAGCTGCTCATAGTCCAGCAAAATTGTCAAGCCTTAGTGATAAATGAGTATTTGGAGTTAAAGTCACTTAGATATGCTACTACTTGGGAAAAATGGCACATCCTCCAGTAATCCAAACAACTCCAGCTGTTTTGCATTATTTTTCTAGCCAAATTCACATCCATGCTCTCATATACTGGCATCCAGATGCCATTCAGTTCTTGGTTTTGTTTGTTTGTTTGTTTGTTTTTAAGCAACAGACATATTTTCATTTTAGTAGCAATTTATTTATTAGGAACGTGTTTTGTGAAAACCTAGGTTTTCAGGCAAATTTGACAGACTTGACACCAACAATTTGCACAGCTTTTCAAGTGCTTTCTCAAAGAGAAGCAGACACTGAAGCCAGGCCTTTAAAATCATTCCTACTTTCAAGTGACACTTTCAGTCTCTTTTGGACCTAGTGTCTTATGTGTCCTGTACAAACAGCATCCCCACAATTTACCTCTTGAAAGGTGACTTGAAGCCTAGACCCAAAGACAGCCAGAGAGACGTTAACAAGAGAGGATCCTGCAGCACGCTGTTTTTACCTTTGTGATTCCTGTTTTTCTGTCTTTTGTCACCAACTGTACATGCAGGTGGGCATGAGTGTTTGCAGCGTTCCCCCACCTAAAACACCTACGCAGACTGCATGAAAGCCAGTGCTAGCTTTTCTGACTGGTGCTGCACCCCTAAAGTGCAGTGGAGATCACTACAGTAAGATGTTGCATGTGCAAGACCTATCCCTGTGGTGGTTGGTGTGCTTTTGGAAGTTTCAACTTGGTGTCTACAGTCATAATACCAGAATTAAAATTACGGAAGTTTTATTTTTGTTTAGAAAATGGCAGTACTTCTGTTAGTACTTGTGCATGTACAGTGCTGTTTCCCTCTCCCTTTTATTGCAGCAAACAGGTGCAGTTCAAAGGGCGTAGAATTACCAGCAGCGGGCTCTCTAGCACCTTCGCCTGCATTTTACACTTCAGCAACCCTTTTTGTATGCCTTTGCCCCAGAAACTGCTTCGTTTCTGATAGCCAGGTGTGTGCAGCCCAGACCACGATGGTCTGCTAGCAAGGCTATGTATAAAACAGCAGCGACTGGTGCACCACTGGTTCCTGTATGTTAAATATAGCTGATGTTAGGGGCCATGGCAAGGCAAGGGAGGCATGGCGTGCAGCTGCATCTTTTAGTCACGACTCGTGTAGTGCTTACTTGTCTTTCTGAAACACTACGGATGGGTATAGAGGTCTTTTTCTGGCTTTGTGATTTCCAGTCCTGTAGCAGCTGCTTCATGGTGAAAATATTCTGAGCTGCTGCTGAATAAGACAGTGATTTCTAGGGTATAGTTCCAGACTGTGGTTTTTCTTCTGTAAGTTGCAGGCTAGGTGACAGTTTAGTGCTGTAAGTCCCCTGGGAGCTGGTGGGTTGTTCCTTTGCTACATACATGCTGCTGAGCTGTGGTGCCTCTGTGTGAAACCAACTCTTAGCCCATTTTTCAAATGTGATCTCACTGAAATGAGGTTCCACAGCCAAAGAGTCTGCTCCAGTGCTCTCTAAAAACCTTACTGTCATCACAGCACCGGTTTCTAACTATTCCACTTAAAAGCAGAAGCTCTGTGTTTATTCCCTACCTCGCTGTATTCTTCTTACTGTTTGTTAAACACACATACACTGTTTTACGTATTTGTCTTTTACTGACCTGCTTTAAAGCCTGTGCAACTTCGAACCATCAGTGCATGTTGATAGTGCAGTGTTTTCCAATTAAAATATGACTGTTTCCTTCCAAAACTGCAGTTTCCAAGCCACTGCCTGGCTGTGGGCTCTTTTGCAGGCTTTGTGTAATTTTGGGCTTCTTTCATGGGTCACAATAAACGCAGCAAGTACGTTTTTGGTTTTGATTGCAGATGCAAGATCGCCAACCTGGGAATACGACAGCCTTCATCCGAGGCTGAAGTTGTCTGATGACCGTCTAGTGGTAAGCTGCAACTGGAGGAGGATATTTTACCCCTGTGGCCCCCAGCGATTCGATAAATTGTGGCAGGTGCTAAGCAGGGATGCGTTCCTCTCCGGGAGCCATTACTGGGAAGTCGACCTCCTTCAGGCTGGAACTGGGTGGTGGATCGGCGCAGCCTACCCTTCCATCGGCAGGAAGGGAGACTCTGAAACCTGCCGCCTGGGCTGGAATCGAGCATCGTGGTGCATCAAAAGGTTTGATTTCGAATACTGGGCATTCCACAAGGGGGAGAGGATCCCTCTCACAGTAGAAGATGACCCTGACCGTGTTGGTGTTTTTCTGGATTACGAGGCAGGGATCCTTTCCTTCTACAACGTTACGGATGGCATGGCTCACCTGCACACCTTCCGCTGCAAGTTCACAGAGCCGGTGTACCCAGCCTTGAGGCTCTGGGAAGGGTCCATTGGCACATGCAAGCTGACATAAAGAACGAAGTAAAAACAAGGCTGTAACTCATGGTTTTGGTATGAAAGCCACTTTATAGTAGCGATCTACATGAATTACGCTGTGTCCTATGGAAGATTCAACTGTGATGCTTTTAGAAGGCAACAATGAAGTTGAAGAAAACCAATTGTGTTTAATGTCTGTGTGTTTTAAATGGGGGAGGTTGATCTGCCATTTATAAATGATGTCAATATACCGCCTAAAGTGCCATACGTTATATTTTTTGTACTTGATTCAAATTTGCAAAATGGAAAAATGGAAAAAAATTTGCAAAACTGTGGTTAGAACCTGGAAAAAAAGTTTATTACAACTCGTATTTGAGTCTGATAATTGTTGTCTTTTTGATTTGATTTGGATAATGATTTATTATTCTTCCCAGGCTCAAAGAGTCACAGGGAACAGCGTTCAATCCCACTGGCAGCTGGTCACCAGTGGCTTCCACCAGGGCACAATTCTGGGGACAGTTTTCTTTAACATTTTTGCCAATGACCTGTGCAAATGACCACGTGCAACCTCATTAAGTTTGCAGGTGATCCCAAGTTAGGCAGGAATGTTGATCTGCTTGAGGGTAGGAAGGCTTTTCCCAGTAACAGCCTGCCCAGCGAGGTGGCGGAGTCCCCATCCCTAGAGGTATTTAACTGATGTGGCGTAGAGATGGGACTTCATATGTCAAGGTTGGACTTGATGATCTTGAAGGTCTCCTCCAAGCTAGATGATTCTATGATAAATTACAGTCCTAGAAATCTGTGGAGCCTGCATTGCCCCCATTCCCTAGAACCAGCTCTACCGCCCCACTGAAGGAGCACTGCCCCTCGAAGCAAGCAAGGTAATCTTGGGTGGTTCACATACTATCGGCCCTGAAATCCTCTCTGCTGCTAGCAAAGGCAAGCTCTAACCACGCACTGAAACACAAAAACGATAGCTTGTTTTAGAAGCTCAATTTATTTTTTAAAATTGCCATTAAAAAAAAGATCTTTTAACAATTGAGTTGTTTCTTAATGTAAGGCAAGCATACTGCATCAATCAGAGCTCACAGACTGTCACAAGCACAGGATTCAAAGACCTCTTCTCTCCACTTCAAATACAGGACTACAGTCTCCTCAGAACTGCAGCAGGGTAAACATTTTGAGAGTAAACTGCTCACAGGTACAGAAACACAACCATCAAATTCAAAATACTTCACCAATTCATAACCAAGAGGTAGCAAGTTCCAAATAACCGTAACTAGTAAATGGTTCTGTCATGGACAAATGCAGACAACTTACAACAAGGTGGCTTTGTGCTGACCCAAGCTAGCTGAGAGATGCATTGTACCTGCTGCCGTGCAGATCCTTCCTGGACAAAGGTACGGGCTGCAGGCGACTGGGGAGAGGAACTGCATTTCTTACTTGAAAAGTAAGAGGCTGTGATGGAAGGGTGGAGTGGATGGAGGAGTATGGACTGTCATGCTGTGATCTAGTCGGTGATGTGATCTAGTCAGGCAGCCAACCTCAGCTGTTTCAAAGAGCAATGAGTGGGAAAACAAAAATCCCCGTTCAGTGCCTTTGCTTATTAGTCCAGAAAGGAGGCTGCTGAATCTTTACCAGCGTGAGAAGTTGCCCCAAATACAAATAGAGATACCCAAATGAACTGCAGAAATCATTAGGATGCCAGGATTCAGTCAGCTGACGGTGGATGCTTTTGCCAATTTCTGGATGCATTGATTAAACTTATTTCCACTGATCTTTTTGGACTGATTTTTCCCCTTAACTTGTCCAGCTTGCTTTCTTGCCTTTTAGTTCCCAAAAAGTACAAAAAAAAGGCTCTGCCTGTTAGATGGGGGCTTTCTACCCATCCAATTTACTACATTTCTTGGAACTGTCTCTTGAGACGGTATGGCCATGCTGGAATCTAGTTTTCCCAAGGAGATGTTTTTTTCCTACAGTGGCATTACTGAATAGAAAGTTATCTCCCTTCACTGTGATGCTTCTTTTCAACTTTGTCCACCTCTATTCCTTAGGCAGGTTCCTGCAAACCATTTATCTTGAGACTTCTTCTTAAATCTTAAGACATACCTCGAGAAAAATCCATCGGGTTGTATGTGTAAAGTTTTCTGTTAAGTTTATGTAACCTTGCACTTCTCTGCATTTAACTCCAACTAGCATCCTATTTTTGCAGGGATGAGGAAAATGATGGAAGAGAGAGGGAAACATCAAACGACAGCGCCATGACAATTCGAAGTGCAGAAAAATTATTAGAATTTAGTGTATTCTTACCAGAAAAGGCAAACTGGAAAGAAGCAGACCTTGGTCTCTGATTTGGCAAAACTCCAAAATAATCTAGGTAAAGTGGAATGGAAAAGGAGTATGGTATTTTCTACACGCACTGATACACAGTTTCTAAAAATTGCTTTTCATAATTTATATCCCCTTGCTGAAAAAACTTCCTGCTACTGGATCTGGAAAATTATAATCTGCTTGGATCCTTTCTTCTAATCTACCATGCTGCTATACTTAAATATGTTGTGCAGTAGGGCAGTCCTACGTCATGAAATGCGTAACAGAGTACTTTGGTTTAGCACTTTACTTTCTTGACATGATTTTCTACCGCCTGCTCAGTGATGGTTTCATCTTCTTCAATATGCCTTTTAACCTTCTGGCCCACCAGATCGAAGATGGCTTCTGGAGGAAATCCCTTAGGCTCTCCCACCTTCACTGTCAGCATATCAAGGGTTAGTATGGTGCCTTCAGGAATTGTCACCTTCGCCACAACAGACTTCCCCAGCTACAAGGGAGAATAAAAAGAAAGTTTGAGTCAAATACATTCCTAGACACAGAATACCAAAAGAGGTGAAAAAAAAACCCTGCAGTTACTTGGGAAGAGATTGTGTGGACTGCCCCCTCTCCCACCCCCATTGATTACTTCTTAGTCCAAATTAAGTTTGAGTTAGCATGGAGGCCTTCACTCTGACAAGGCTGTCAGGAAGATTTAAACCCATTCTGAAATCAGACAATGTCTCACTGGAATAACCCAGAAATAGAACAGAGAGAATCTCATTAGACTGACCAGTATTCTAGCTTAGTGCAAAAGCAGCTTAGCTCCTCAATGGATGGTATGCATACAACTGCACTATATTCAAAATTGCCAGCATTATGCTTTGGTAAAAATAGTTAAGAAATAGCACTTCATAGGAAACAATAGGTCTACAAAGACGTTACAGTGTGCTACACATCATCAATGCGCATGCTGCTACCCAGCAGCAGAAAATTTAGAGTGCAGAGGCAGAAACACTACTGCAATAACTGAGATATTGAGAATATAAACCTAAGTATAACGTGCATATTATCGGGCTGTTTTTCTGTATTGGTTTTATGTGGCAAGAATTTGGTAGTGTGGGGGCTGCAGGGGTGGCCTCTGTGAGCAGAGCCCGGCAGCTGCCCCATGTCAGAGCAGAGCCAGCTCCAGCTGCCTCCAAAAAGGACTTGCTGCTGGCCAGAGCTGAGCCAGGGAGTGATGCTGGGTGGGCCTCTGGGAGAGCAGATATAACAAAAGGGAAAAAAAATGCCAGGCAACAGCAGCTGGGAGAAAGGAATGAGAAATGAATGAGGACCAGCCCTGCAGCCGCCAGCTGAGTGCCGCAGGAGGGCAGGAGGTGCTGCAGGCAGGCAGCAGCAGCAGTTCCCCTGCAGGCTGTGCAGGGAGAGGCCCCTGGTGGAGCAGGCTGTCCCCCTGCAGCCCATGGGTCCCACATGGAGCAGATCTCCACGCTGCAGCCCCCCCATGGGTGGAGGAGCCCCCGGTGGAGCAGGTGGATGTGGCCTGGAGGAGGCTGCGGCCCATGGAGAGCCCCCGCAGGAGCAGGCCCCGGGCCGGAGCTGCAGCCCGTGGAGAGGAGCCCACGCAGGAGCAGGGAGTCGGGGGGGAGCTGCTGCCCACCCGTGGGGGACCCGTGCTGGAGCAGTTTTTAGTTTGCTTTTAGTTTCTCACTGTGCTAGTCTGCTCGTGATAGGCTGCAAATTACATTAATCTTCCTATGCTGAGTCTGTTTTGCCTGTGATGATAATTGGTGAGTGATCTCCCTGTCCTTATCTCAACCTCTGGGCCCTTTCCATCGTATTTTCTCCTCTTCCTTTGAGGAGAGGGAGTGAGAGACCGGCTGTGGTGGAGCTCAAGTGTCCAGCTGGCTAAAGTCACTACATGAATATAGAGCTGTCAGTCTCAAAGACTTTCAGCTGATGTGAAGCAAAAGCACAAGTTACCTTTTCATTGCAAGCCATTTCACAAGGCAGGAGTTGTTTAATTGGAGAACCCATTGCTTTTTCCACGGTACGGATGGCTTTCACTAACTCAGCCAGTTCATTTGGCTCCAGGGATGCTTGGTGGTCACTTCCTTTCCACGTTTTGTCAAGAGTCACGTGGCGTTCCACTACTTTTGCACCCATAGCTACAGCTGCCACTGAAATGGCGATGCCAGTTTCATGCCCTGAGTATCCAATGGGGATATCAGGAAAAGCTGACTGATACGCCTGGAATCAAGACAGAGATGGTCTGAATTATCAAGGCAGCAATTTCAGAGATGGAGCAAGTTTAACAATGATAACTGCAATGAAAACATGGACAGTTACTGCGCCACAGAAGTGCTTGGTTATGCCCAAAATGATTTTTTTTTGAACAAGTCATGCATTACCAAACATCTTGTTTTAACAAGTTCATTGGGAACTTGTCAATGCTGACAATGAAAGACATATGCTCTATTCTTCAATTTCTTACACTTTTCTTTTTAATTTAGTTGTACTCTTCAAGGTCTTCAAAGCCTACACCACTGTAAATTACACTGATAAAGTAGTGCTTTATTTTCATCCAAGAACCCAATGGACTACTTAACTTGTATCCAAAGCAGATTCTGCACCTCCCCATATTTCAACTCTGAAGCAATCCTTTCTGCAGCACACAGGGGAGTTATCCAGTCTTACAGGCAATTAAATGCAGTCATGCCCAGTTCTACTGAAACTAAAGGTAGGCAAATGTTTGAACACCGGCCAATTTGGGAACCTCTTCTTGCATTAGCATCAAGCATACCCAAGTAATATTTTCAGCAAAGGCAACTATAATCTATTTCCTTTGCAGCTCTCATATTCGCATGAAGCCTTTTCAATGAAAGTTTCTGGTCTTGACCCCTGTTTAGGATCATGTTCTCAATTACATGCACCTTCTTGGAGGTAACTGTCTGTGTCACTTTTCTTTCCACCACAAAGCACGGGGTGACACTTCAACCTCCCGTGTCCCTCTGTTTAATTGCAAATGCCCCAACAGTAATATACCTTATCATATTCTTCAAAGCTGAGTTCTGCTAAAAGAGGATCCAATTAATAAATTCACTTCAATGTTTGCATGAATTAGAGGAACATGACACTCTTCTGACGTCTCAGAAGTGAATTCCAGCTTGCCCAAGATCTGGAAATATAACGCAATAGAAATACATAGCTCTTCTCTGGTACCCTACCCGTGGCACTCTGTTACTCACTGACCGATATAACACGGAGATTGACATCCTCTGGCTGAAGTGGGTAGGCACTGGTGCATTGCAGGAAGCAGAAGTTTGGATTAATGGGCTTCACAATCTGATAAACCTGGTGCATGGTGTTCATTGACTGCATCCCGCTGGAAATCACCATTGGGCGTCCTAGCCATTAAAAAAAAAAAAGGTTTGCCCCAGATCTCAAGGTGAGGTCCATAAGAAAGCTACAAAAGCTTATTTGAAATTCTTGCAGTGAATGAATTCAATTGAACTGGAAAAAGAAGGTAGGTGAATCTTTTTTCTTCCTAAGAGTTTTTTCTAAAATCAAGTGGAAGAATTATGTAACAATTGAGCTACTGAGACAAAGTGATGTTTACCAAGACTGCTTGAAAGAAAATGCTTACCTTTCTTTGCAGTCTTTTCCAAATACGGAAAATTGTTTGTATCTCCTGATCCTACTTTGAAAAATGGAACATCCAGTTCATGTAGAAACTCCACAGCCATCTGCAAGAAAAAGAACTCACTGCTCTTCAACACACCACTTCAGCTGGGTCAAGAACAAACAAGAACTACCATGCTGTAGTAAACCAAACAAACAAATAAAAGCAACCCAACCCTACAAAACAGTAAAGCCAAAGCTTAAGTAAAAAGGGCACATATATACACAGCCCCACGAACTATACTTCTCACGAATCAATGGTATCAGGTACAAAAAAAAACAAAACAAAACACAAAAGGTCAAATAAATCAAAAGCAGATAACACCATTTTGCTTCAGGAGGTTGGTCTGCAGGTTAACATTTCAGAAACTCTGAGCCCATCAAAGGACTAGATTTTAAGATAGAGCATAGATAGTGTGGCAGGATTTGTCAGATGCCTTGTGGCATGCATATAAACATTGAGCCTGACTTTCTGAGACTGTTATCAAAATGCTCTTGATATCATCAGAAGGCAAATAGTAAGAATATCAACATTTGTTACCCTGGGGAAAGGACTAATTTTATTCAAAGTGAGACTTTGGAAAAGGGGCTTACTGGAACAAGCTAAGGAGCAAGGGATGCATCAGGTACTTCAGTCTGCTCAGTTCAGTTCATGCAAGTCTCATCAAACAGTACTAACTTTTGGCAAGGCTAGATCTCAATGGATTTACACGTCCAACTCCTGAATAACATTTACTATTCTGAGGATACTAGTTTCTGACTTCCCTCCAGATCAAATATTACCGAGGTTCCTTCTTTTACACTGCTTTTACACAGATTTTGCACAGGTTTTTTATTAGGTTCCCTGTCTCAAGGCAGTCTCTTTGGTCACCCGGTCACAGCTGGTCAAGCCTGCTCTAGGTACAGCAGCTTCGTACAGGCGTGCTCCCCTGCTCCTCTAACTCTGTGGGCCATGGCACTCTTGCTTGATTTTATTACCACTACCAGGAAGAATAACTACCTGTAGATGGGCGTTAGCCCCCTGAAGAGTGAATGTGCTGCAGGCACAGAGGCAGTTTTCCTGCCTCACGTCTGCAGCACTTAAATCTACAGGTAGCTTTCCTGCACAGCTCTGACATTGAAGAGTCATACAAGTATTCTGCGGCCTTTCGACTCTTAGACGAAACCTGTCACCAGCTTTGCCTGTGTAACCTGTTTGCAATGGCTGATCCCCCTCAGTTCCCACCACACGTAAACTTCTACATCTAGCTACTTGCCACGTCACTATTTGTAGAAAAAGTTAATGCTTCCCTTCCAAAGAACAAGTAACCCACAGGCATGGAAAAATCATGTTTGCAAATCAAAGGAAGCCACAATGGATTTTCTTCTATGAGCGATATCCAAAAATAAATCTAAGATGTGCCAAAGAAAAGACAGGGAGACAATTTATTCAAATCTTAATTACACTCTGCCTCCTTCTAAAAATGTGTGTGCTATATTTGAGATAATTCAGGAATTATTGGATGTTTCATTAAAATTAGCATTGCATCAGTAAGTAACCTTTTGAAAATAAGTATATTTAATGAAAACAAAAATCCCAAACCTATCACAAGTGACATTAAAATTCTTCATTCACATTTGGGTGAAACAATGAAGTAGTTACCTAACTTTGACCCCCTTTCAATCTCTCCCCACACACTTTTAATTTTTTTGCCTCATTCCTTGTTGCAGCAAAATTAACTTAGTGCCAGAGAAAGACAAAAGTAATGTTCAAAACAGATTCGCACCTTCTTCAGTCTAATTTTTCTATAATCACTATGATGCAGATTCAATTGCTTGTGTCTAGGATGCGTAATGCCTCTTTAATATGGTTTATTCACTAAGATGCATTGTGCATGAAGACATATTAAGAAGCCACCGATCTAATCAGAAGAGACTGCACAAAATGAAGTATGACATATGGGCCCAATATCTAATGCCACTCTTCATAAGGTGACTATCTCACGGAATTTGGCAGCTTTCTCGTAGGAGATTCACGGAACAGGACCAGCCTGAGCAGCAGGGTTGGAGCAGATGACCCCCAGAGGTCCCCTTCCAGCCCCAACCAGCCAGTCTGTGATCCTGTGTAACTTCAAATAGCAGGGACAACATAAAAGGGAGTGGTTAAACAGGATCCTGTTCCGTCTCCAGTACACACTGGAGCAGAGCAGATAAAGGAGTTACCTAGAGTCTTTGTATTTACGTCACACATTGCTTCGCAGAACTTCCTCATACGATTAAACACACAACTTAACCTCTTCAACTTACCTGCAGTTCCAGAGGTTATGCTCAATTCACAGAAGCTAATGTTCCCAAGGACTTACTACCTCAATCGGTGCAAAGTCTGGATTAAGTCTGAAGAGGGCTAGCACAAATACTACCAGAAGTGTCAGCAGCTGTATAAAGTAACTGCTGTTCAAAAGAGGATGCCCAAGTAGGTGTCAGTAGTGTTAACTACCTGATGAGGCCACAGGCTCAGAGAAGCACAGCACCTTGAGATAACGAGAGATCTTAGAGGTGGAAAGTGATATTATCTGCTGCATACGAAAGATGTTCTGCATTTCACTACAGCCTGTAGAAGGAGGAAAAGAAAGGACATGATTTTTCATCCCAAAGACACGCAGGTGTTTAAGATCTCAGGTACAGAACTCAGAGGCTACTGGGTGTAGTTGTTCTTTTCCTAAAGGAAAAGATGGAGTAGGTGTTGTTATTCAGATGGTCCTTAGACATGAAGGCACCAATAAAATAAATATCACAACACCCTCTGTTCCCTGATCTACTTCAGAGCCCATGGCACTGGGCTATTGCCATACATGCAAAACACCTGCTTGTCTATCAGATGTCTGAAGTAGTTTTTGATGGTGTTACAGTGTTTGGCAGCTGCACTCTCAGCTGGGGCACAGCAATTCAAGGATTTTGGTCCACAGGACAGACTCTTAACAGAAACAGCGGGAATGGGCAGAGGACTAGAAAAGACAACATAAGAAACTTCAAGGATTTGAAACCGCTTAGTCAAGAAAAATATCAACAAGAAAAAAGGGAAATGTAATAATGGTGTCTGAATAAACAGGAGATAGGAGAATGAAAGTATGAACTTTTATGTCAGATGAAGAATCATAAGAAAGGAGATTAAGCTGATACATCAGGAATTATCTCTGATGGTAGGGTAGGGAAAGTAAGGCACTTAAAGCACTGAACAGACCACCTGAGAACACTAGATAAATCCCATCCTTGTCCCATCCTGGATAAGGCTACATGCAGAGTGACAGTGATGACCGTGTGCCTGCCTTACACAAGAGTGGCTGGCTTGCTTCTGGAAGCTCTCGTTCAGTTTGTTTCTCTCTTATTTTCTAGGCCACAAAGAAAACTAGAACAATACATAATCTGCAATCTCTGCTGAGGTTTAACTGTTACCTGGACTTTCCAGTTTACACATTTCAGCTGTACACTGCACTTATTAATACTGCAATTAACATTGTTTTGAGGCAGGCAACGTGCAAGAGTTAAAGACTTCAACCACTTTCAAGGGGGAACAGCAACAGATGAGCTTCATGGAGTTTCCAGGCTGGTGGCTGACTGTCCCAAAGCCCACTTACAAAGTAAGTAAACATTTCAGAAATAATGGAGCAAGGTGGAGACCCTCTCCCCCTTGATTAGTAAAAGAAAAAGAAATGCATTTCTGCTCCTTAGAAATATGAACTTAGTAAGCAGAAAGAAAGAAAAAAAATAAGAGAGAGAAATAATAGGTATTAAGAACAGAACCTAGTTCAAAAGCACAGGAGAGTTTGAAGTGTTGGAGCTGATACTGCAGACAACGCTAAGCATCATTCAGATCGCCCTTTTGATCTACACTCTCAAAGTCTCGATTGTTTAGGGAGCCCAGCTGAGGCCTACTCTCTAATATAGTGTACTGTGCATACGCCCTTCAGCATAAATGTCAGATCTTCCAAGATATTCAGCTGTCTGGTCAATCAGAATAGATGCACAAGGGAACTGACAGAAGCACCTTTCCTCCAGTTTCCTCATTTACAAGCTCAACGTCCAGACATACGTGGTATCTTCTTTATGTCAGAGCTATAGCACATGAGTAACAGACTCGTATACTCATATAGCACATGAGTAACAGACTGCAGGCAGGCTAGCTGGATTCTCCCTGTCAGTCCCCTATGGCTTACGTACCTCGTCCATGCCAGACGCCGTGAAGAAAATCCCAATTTCCTCGGCGTATTTCTTGAGCTCTCTGTACTGGTCATGGCTGAACTCCAAGTGCCGCTTGTGCTCCCCGTAGGTCTTTCCCCAGGAGTGCTTGGAGGTGTATGGCCTCTCCAGGGCTTTCTTGTTGAACTTGTGCTCCAGCTCGCTCTTCTGGAACTTAGCGCAGTCTGCTCCGCACTCCTGCAGAAAGAGAAGGAAGGCGGTGCACGCTCGGCGCCAGCACCACCAGAGTGACAAAGGCACCCCCCCCACACCCCCCCGCACCTCTCCATTTCAAAATGCCTGTAAAAACAGCAGCAAAAAATAAAAAATACAAAAATAAACCATTCCTCAGCCACCCCGCTGACCGCCCCCCCGAGCCGCCGGCCGGGCGCACCTTGGCCATGCGGATCATGCGGCGGGCGATGTCCAGGTCGCCCTGGTGGTTCTGCCCGATCTCGGCGATGATGAAGCAGGGCTGCTCGCCGCCCACCCGCCGCCCGGGGCACAGCTCGAACTCCCGCGGCATGCTGGCGGCGGACAGACAGACCGACGGACACACCAGACCGACGGACAGAGGGACAGACGGACAGACCAACACGGAGACCGCGGCTGCGCCGCCCCGCCCCGGTAATGGCGGCGCTGCCGGCAGGGGGCGCTGAGGGAGCGGCCGCCGCCATGAGGCGGCACCGGCAGTCCCGGGGGAGGGCCCGAGCAGCGGGTTTTGGGGGAAATGTTTGCCAGTGCTGCACGCTAATGCCCTCTCTGCACTCTAAATTATTTATTTATTTATTTATTTTTGTCGTGAGCTGCCTGCAAGCCAGCCGGGAGGCGTTGCTCAAGGCAGCAGGTAGCTGCTTCCAGAGCCTGAAGGGTAATGGGCGTTGTAATGCACCCTGCAGGAGGGGAGAGAAGTTGATGGTTAAGCCTGAGGAGCAGGTTTCTGTGCAAAAGGAAGCAGGGTATATATCGGCTACGCTAACGGAATATATCAATGAGCACTTTGTTGGCATTTATTTCATGTAGTGGTTTAAGGCCGTGTTGGGCAACTGCGTGTTAACTCCAAGGAAAACAAAAGCAGAACTATCAGTTGTGAAGTGAAGTGTGTGAACCAGGAACTGAACCCAACCAGGCTATGCTGCGTGGACAGGATCCACCCAGAGATCTTAGTGATCTCTGAAGAAAATGATCAGTAGCTCCCATTTCTGCCTGCCTCTGATTTTCTTTTGACTGAACCTGGCAAGGCTGGAAAAACATCTAAATGCTTGTTCACTTACATTAGCCACAGAGCATTTTTCTTATATACAAATGTGTATCTTTGGATAAAAATGATGAATTAACAGTTATGAGGAAAAAAAAAAAAAAAAAAAAAAGAGGAAAGTTATACTTCCTGTGTTCAGAGATTTTCACATGGTTAGCTGTGCCACATTCCTATCATTCCTCCAGGGCATATGGAAGAAGACTTTCTGTCTTCTATCTCTTTCACACTTTGGAGAAAAAAAAAAAAAAAAAAAAATGGACCTGTAAAAAACAAAACAAAAGCTCTTGGACATTCAGTTTCACTTGGCATTTTTAAACACTCAGGAACATCAGGAATGGCACTTCTGGCACCCATGAGAGATGATGATGAAAGAGCAGCCACATTTCATGGAGCCAGCTATATAAAATCATTTATCCCACAGCTCTTCTTCCACAAACATTTGGAAGGTTGTTATTAATGATCCTGTCGAGATTATTGCTGTACTTCCCTAATTTAGGTACCTCCTCTCTGATAGCTAAAAGGCAATGTTCAGGTGTGTCGTGGTTTAACCCGGCCGGCAGCTAAACAGCACACAGCCGTTCGCTCACCCTACCCCCTGCCTCTCTGGGATGGGGGAGAGAAATGGAAAGTGAAGCCCATGAGTTGAGATAAAGACAGTTTAATAAGACAGGAAAATAATAATAACAATAATAATAATACAATGATGATAATAGTACTACTACTAATAATATGTACAAACAAGTGATGCACAATGCAATTGCTCACCACCCGCTGACCGATGCCCCACCAATACCAAAGCAGCCGACCCCCCTCCCCTGGCTAGCCACCCCTATATATTGCTCAGCATGACCCCATACGGTATGGAATACCCCTTTGGCTAGTTTGGGTCACCTGTCCTGAGTCTGTCCCCTCCCAGCTCTTACTGCACCCCCAGCCTGCCTGTTGGCAGGACAGAGCAAGAAGCTGAGATGTCCTTGGCTTCGTATGAGCACTGCTCTGCAACAATGAAAACATCGGGGTGTTATCAGCACTCTTCTCATCCTAAGCCAAAACACAGCATTCCACCAGCTACTAGGAAGAAAATTAATTCTGTTCTAACTGAAACCAGGACAAGGTGGTGAATTAAGGATGGGTCAGGTGGTTTGTGGCTACCTGACACAAGCTGCTGGAGAGCTGCAAAGCTTGGTGTTGGTGGAATAGAGAAAACAACAACAGCAAAAAAAATTTTTTTTTTTTTTTTTTTTTAGGATAAATGGATATGTATCTGGATATAATGGAGATGCACAGATGATGGGGAATTATCACTGTTGGAAGCTGCAGTCTGTGTTACCTAAGGAGCTCAAACCACTGGTTGTGTCAGTTCACTTAAACAATCAAAATCACTCCAAGATAGAAGAGTCCTTGCAGGTCGTTTCTGTTGACCCTGATCATTAACCCTCGTACAGCCAAAGAACACCTGCAGATTTTGCTGGAAGTATGAGGCTCCTGACATGGAAAGGAGGCCACACCAGTGAATTGCTGGTGGTCATGGCAGGGTTAAACTTGGAAGTGAGGCGGTCAGAATACCAGCAAGGTTTCTGTGTACTGGTGATGGAAAACACAGTCCTGGTGTTGTTATAAATAAATAAATAAATAAATCCTACTCTAAGAAAGTAGGAAAGAAGTTTGCAGTTTTGGGGTGTGTTTGTGAGTATTTTGGAAAGATGAATGTTTTTGACTTGAGGATGTTTTTCCACACTTTTAAACTGAGGATGGTCTTGCTTTCGCCTTGTATTCCAAGTGATGGCAGTGTATTAATTTTGTTAGGAAACCTACTATGCCGGCAAAACTTAAACTGTGGCACTTTGATAGGCCACACAGCTTGGTTTTTAATATCTAGATTTACTGTGGTAACACTAGAGAAGTATAGAATGTGTTTATTTGCATCCATCTAACACAAATGCAAAAAAAAAAAAAAAAAAAAAAAAAGAGAGAGAGAAAAAACGTATCAGAAATCTCAAGAGATTTAAGAAAAGAAAGGTCCATCACCACTATAGTAAGTGAATGGGTTAGAAAACTGATAGAGGCAGGGAAAAAGGAAACATTTTTCTCCTTAAAAATACCTTTGTGGACAAGAGAAGGATGGCTTTCATGGAAGGGCTCTGGCACCAGGTGGTGCCTACAGCCAAGGCATTTCAGTGGGTGGCCGGGAGGGGACCCAGGCTCGTTGAATCCAAAGGGATTGGACCGTGGTCTTCAGGCACTTTGTGGCTGAAGACATTCTCCATACAAATGTGGAGGACTGTTAGTGTTAGGTCAGAGGTTGGACTCGATGATCTTGAGGTCTCTTCCAACCTAGAAATTCTGCGATTCTGTGATTAATTTAGCAGAGTTATATGTATTGACCAAATAAGCCAAGGCGAGGTTTGCTATCTCCAAGGTCTTGAGTATCTGTATCATAGCCTTGTGTTTTGGTAAACTCCAACGAACTACTTTTTCAGGGATTTGGCCAACTTTCTCAGCACTCCTGAATCTGTGCCTCAACTAGGCCATATGGAGGCGCTGGAGAAATAATTTACACATACTACTGCGTTCTGACAAAGGCTGCCTCTGAGACTCCAAAAACACCTTGTGGCAGATGTCAGACATATTTCTGATGTTGTGGGCCTGTCTGCGAAGTTTTAATGGAACTGAAAATTGGTAATTGCATTTATTATGATTTTGTGGTACGTGGTTTTTGTTTGTTTGTTTTTTCAGGGTGAAGCTGAATTTTGTCTCCGAGGCTGTATCCACACATACCAGATACTGACTCGTGGAAAACGGACTCCACAATCAGTCAGATTGTACAGTCAGTATGTTTAGTCAGTGCTGGGCAGCACAGGGGGTAATCCCACCAAAGTCGTGCGTGCCTGACATGGCAACTTGCCTTGGTTATATGCAGTAAAGAGCTTCATTTGCATGAAGTTTCCCAATACGCCTATACATATTCATAATCTGTCCCCGCTTCATATTAAAATTAGTTCCAAGGAGTCATTTCCATAAACTCCTCCCATCTGTGCTTGTGCAGTGTATTCTGGTGGTGGTCTTCGGGGGTGGTGGGGGTGAAGGTTGATGACTCTTCCTCATCACCGCTAGCTGACCTCTTGTCTTCGCGCAGACTCAGTTGCTCCTTGGCTATCAATTTTCTTTATTAATTCTTTGTCTTGTCCTTTTATGAAGAGTCCTTCTTATCTCTGAGCCCTTGGTCACAGTCCGAACCATAAGGCTGGTTTCATCTGGTTCTCAGGGTCCCGGGGGCTCCTGTTACCTGGAGGTCTAAGCACAGCACAGGCACAGTACATCACAAATATAGCACATATTAAGCAGTGAGTGTTGCTCAAATTCACTCTTAATCAATTGCTCTCTAATTTCTAATCCCATGGTTCAGTCCCCCCTTTCTGGAAAATGTAGTAAACCTAAAATCTAGTAAATTCTTTTACTTAATACAAAAATTCTTCCCAATCTCTATGATATGTATCCCTCAATGCCTTGCCATGTACTTTCATCGAGGAAGCTAACATCACCATTCGTTGTAAAAATTTCCAATTCCAAACAAGTATTACAAAAGACAATATTAAACTTATACCAGCTAATATCAATAAAACAATAACTGGGTGACACAATGTGTTCAGAATCCCAGTTGCAGTTGGCGACCATCCAAAGAGTGCATCCCACCAGTTGTGATTTGCATCTTGTTTTACTCTTTGCATATGAATTGTGAGAGCATCTATTATTAATTTGTGGTCTTGGTCTTCAGCCTTTTCCCATCTTGGCGCAATACCTTTGAAACTTGCCATTGGCTAGTTCCCAATGCCAATAAGGATGATTGTAGGGGCTGTTAATCATTTGGCACCCTATTTTAATTTCATCCCCTATGGTTCTTTGGTGTTTTCATTCTTCTCCTAATTTTTGCCATTCTGTTAATGTATATAAATGGTCACAATTTGTTCACCACATAACCATAATTGCTAACTTTCCATTAATGCTCTTATCCTCCGTTGTTACGGCTTTGGACCAAGGCCACTCACCATTCTCTACTATCATAGAGGCAACTTCCAATTCTTGAATTACAATTATGACTATAAGCCACAAAAATAAAACAATTCTGTTAACTAAACTTTCTGTGAATTATATTACTAAATACTCTTGACCGTAACATCCTCATTTTGCTCGACTGAGCTTTAGTTTCAATTCACCGTCACCCAGTGTTACTTTCCAGGGGGCTTCTGGAGCTTTCTTTACTCGAGAATGGTGAATCCAGGCACTCTGTTCCTTGGTCTTAATTGCGGTGAAGGTAGTAAGGAGCACCCGGTATAGTCCTTCGCACTGTGCTTTCGAAGTTTTCTCTACAAGAGACTTAGTTACCTCTCGGGCTTTGGTAGTGGTAGTGGGGAAAGCCTCTGGCTGTCCTGAAAAGGTATGTGTTAACACCAGTAAATATCAACACCCCACTTTTCTTGGAAGTTCAGAAAAGTCAATTTGCCACTGTTGCCCAGGCCCATGGCCTTTTCCAATTTGACCCAGTTTTGGTTTGGGGTTTAGTCTGGAGACAAAGATCACATTGTTAAGTTATTTGAGTGATGGTAGCATATAAGATCCTGGCAACAATTTTTCCAATTAGATAGTTATACAAAGCGTCTATTCCCCAATGTGTTTTCCAATGTTCTTCCTTTAACGTGCTTCCAATAATCTCGTTATTCAGTCCGTATAGATGTTTATTGTCCAGATTCTATTACGTCTTTGCAAGTGGTAACTGCATACCCAGCATGTCGTTTTCCACTGATGACGTAGCTGCTCCCATATTTCCACCTTGTCAAAAGGAGTGTCCTTCAGATCTGGATGGCTGGAGCAGGTAGCCTCAGTGGTCTCCAAGCAGGTATCTCTGAGGTATCCTGGCCATCCCTTGGCGGCAGCATCCAGCTGCTTAGAAAAATAAGCAACTGCCCTTCCATACGGGCCCAGGTCCTGTGCTAGTATTCCCAGGGCAATCCCCTATTTCTCAAGGGAGAAGAGGAAGAATGGTTTATTTACATCTGGAAGTCCCAGATGTCAATAAGAAGGCTGACACGAGAGCCTTCTTTTTAGTTGGTCAAAGGCTCGTGTGGCCTCCTTTGTCCATTGGAGGTCCCTGTTCCCATTTGCAATGAGCGCATACAGCAGTTTTACAAGCAATCCGTAATTATAGATCTGCACCACTCCGTCATTCCCGAAAAGGTTCGCAGTTCTTTTATTGTCTCAGGTTTTGGGGTTTGACATATCGCTTCTTTATGCTCTTGCCCCAAGGTCCATTGTCCAGCACTAACCTCATAACCCAGGTAGGTCACCTTCTGCTTTACCACCTGAGCTTCTTCGATACCCTGTACCCCTGTAGTCCCAGAAAGTTTAGGAGGCTTACTGTCCAGGCCACAAATGCTTCTTCTGTCTGGGTGGCTATTAGGAGGTCATCTACATACTACAGCAGCCTTCCTTCTCCTGATGGGGCTTCCCAGGTCTTCAAGTCCTTTGCAAGTTGTTCTCCGAACAAGGTGGGTGAGTTCTTAAAGCCCTGAGACAACCTTGTCCATGTGAGCTGTGTTTTGTGCCCACTCTTAGGGCTTTTACAATCAAATGCAAAGATTTTCTGGCTGCCTTCATGGAGAAGGAGGCAAAAGAAGGCATCCTTAAGGTCTAAAATGGTAAACCAAGTTAGCTCTGGTGTTAAGCATGTTAATCAATTACCAGGCTAATTCCTTCTCTATCTTCCTTTTTCAAGGGGTACTGTTTACATGCATTTTTCGCCTTTCCTGCTGCATTAGAAGATCGTACTCCAGAAAACACTTGACTTAGAATTTCCTGACTAATTTCCTCTTTGGTCCCAAAAGCTGTCAATATCAAACTCAACACTTTCACATGTCTTTGATCATTTACCTCCAGAATAATCTCCCCATTTTTAAATGAAATGGTTGCTTGTAATCTTTCCAATAAATCTCTCAGATTGGCCAGTTGCCCACTTCACTACAACGTAATCATTCCCCACTGATGCTAATGCTTTATTTAAAACTGAGTATGTTGCCCCCGCATCCACCATAAGTTCCACCTCTTTTCCCTCCTTCCCCAGCTTCATTTTTATAACCAGCAGATCTGCTAGGGTAGATTCCCCCGGTTCTCTTCAGTCATCTTTTGCATGTGCAACCACCACCTCCCTTCCCCGGTTCCCTTTTCCATTTCTTTTATGTTCTGGGCATTTTCCAATGCCCAAATTTCTTACACAGGGTACATTGCTCCTTGCCTAGTCGGGGCTGCTCCTGTCTGGGCCTCCTTTTTCCTTCTTCCCTAATAACTGCTATCAGCCTCTTCTCCATGTTTAATTGAGGAAGATAAAACTCCTCTCTTTCCAAATTGCCCCATGTGCATGCGCCACACCAAAGGCATGTTTCAAATCTGCCCAAATGTTTGCCAGCTCAAGAGCTCTTATCAAGGCAATGATTTCCACCTTTTGGGCTGGTGTTTGCTACTGCATATCCTGTGAGGTTAAATCCCTGGCGGATGACGCTGCTGCCATCTATATACCAATCATCCGCATCTTCTGGGGGTGTTTCCTTTAAGTCTGGTCAGCTGGAGTATCCTGTGTCCATGGTCTTGATGCAGTCATGAATGGGTGATCTGGAAACTCTGTTACTGAGGAAAGAGCCTGGGTTCACAGTATTAGTGCCGAAAAAAAAAATAGTAAACTAATAGTCCATTATAAACATTCCTTTTCTTCTTCAGTAGCTATCATTTGCATGTTGCAACAGTGTCCCCTTTTCCCGAAGGGGTCTTTCAAACTTCAAGATCACAGTTCCCGAATATGGTGGGGCTATTCTTGAATCCCTGTGGTAACACTGTCCACTTAAGCTGAGTTTTCCGTCCTGTATTAGGATTTTCCCATTCAAAGGCAAAGAGTTTCTGGTTTTCAGTTGCCACAGGCAGGCAG
The DNA here is from genome assembly GCF_965140915.1 of Aythya marila. Taxonomy (NCBI): domain Eukaryota; kingdom Metazoa; phylum Chordata; class Aves; order Anseriformes; family Anatidae; genus Aythya; species Aythya marila. The sequence continues at coordinate 55,948,251 of NC_139080.1, read as the reverse complement.
AAAAAGGCATCCTTTAAATTTAGTACCAAGAACCAAACTTGACTATTTGTCTCATTTTGTAATTCCAATCATTTTTCCCAATTTAAATTTCAAGCATTGCAAAAAAAAAAAAAAAAAAAGCCTTTTCCTGTTGGCCAGTTGCTCCTATTACATTTCCAGACTAATTAACACAGAGAAAGAAGCTCCCATAACCACCACCACCAACAACAAAAAAAATCAAGCCTCTCTTCTTTGTTCCCTAGCTTTATTTCAACCAGTGGACCTGCTAGGGTAGATGCTGCAGGCCCCCATTACTCCTGACTGTTGTAAATTTATCTTGCAGCCTAAGACAATTTCTTCCTGATATCGGGGGCTGACTGCCCTAGAAAGAGGCTAGCCCATTGCCTCTGTTTGTTTTCTGAAGCCAGGTCCAAATTTTGTTTGTTTGCAATCTGAGCTTACAGGTGAACTCAGGTTGTTTTAAGAGTTAGCTGCTTTTCTGTTTCCATGACAACTCTCTCGGACCCAGCATGGTCCCTCTGCCCCAGAGGGCTCTCTAATTTCTCATCCCATGCTTCAATACTGCCCTTTGTACTGCTGTAGATAGAGAAGCGTAGTAAGTCTTTTTGCTGCTCTGTCTGTTCCCGTGCAGAGAACGGTGTCCTTCTGAGGGCTGCAGTAACAGTGACGACTTGAACACAATAACCACATTGCTATGATATGATATGAAGCCCAGCCTACAAAGCGGCCTCGGCTTCAAACCAGGGGTGCCTCTGAGCTAACATGATACAACACCTTGCTGCTGAAGTGACACACGGAATGGATGCAGCTTTTTAGAATGCACTGAGACCTGCAGATGGCAGTGGGAAGGGGATGCTGAATAAATACCATTTTTTGCTTTGTCTGCTTAGGTATTGTAGAGCAAATATGTATTTTTTTTTTAAACTAACCTCTGAGTAAGAAAGAATGAGTTAAAAGACAAGTTTGTCACTATCTGATGCTCAGCAATATCACATCTTAAAGAAAACAGCAGGCAGCAGAAACAGCAGAAAAGAGCAGGCACGCATATATCCATTTCCTGGCTGTTTCATAGCCAGGAAAGTTTCCTGATAGCTGAATCTGTACTAGTCCTTTCTACCAGTCAGTTACACTGAGCACTGTTGGTGTGGATACAAATGCAGGCACAGCTTTTTTAGGGGTGCTGAGCCACTAGAGATCTGAGTGCAATACAGTCCCATTTTGTCCTATGGAAATATTTACATTTTGTGTAATGGGTAGTACATACTTTGTATATTTCTGAACAGTTTCAAGATATAGAATAAAAACTTAAAAGTGTCTTGCAGGTATTACTAAAACACCCAATAATGGGCCACAATATCATTTGAGGAATTAGAGGGGGTTGCAAACCCTAGCATGGACAAACTGAACGTAAAGGCTGTAAAAATAACTAGCCAGTTATTTATAACTAGTCACCTCACACGCATTGTTGGATTAACACAGAATGCATATGAACGCTGGGAATAATGAAGTTCCCCACAAAATTTGCAGATTGAAAGAGCAGTTCATTAGGAAAATATTTTTTAATTGTAATAATTGGAGTGACTTCTGAAGCAAACATCTAAAGTGCTAGGTCTCAGTGGATGTCAGTTTACACTCCAACATGCAATGTGTGCTTACGAGACATTACGACAAGTAAGCAATATGTCTTGCCGCTCAGCCCAAAGCTCCAGATTTCTCCTCAGCATTCAGTAGGTGCTCCGAGTGCTCCCTGCACAAATGCTCACTGGCAGCTCCAGGGAACAGGCACACCCCTCCTCCTTGGGGCAAGTTCCTTCTGCAACCACCTGGTAAAGAAGCAGGAAAAAGATGCCTCTGGAACACAAATAATTAACTTCTGAAGTAATTTTACTATGGCAGAATACAGCTTTGCCTGTCAGAGTCTAACAAGACAAAGGATTCAACCCCCGTATTTATTATTTTTATTTTTTTTAAATCTTGCATTAAAGCAATGGAACAGGAGATAAAAGGAAATGCAGCTATACATTTGTAATTCTAATGTAAAGCACAAAAGCAGGAAACAGATAACGAAAGTATAGAAACTGTGGAGCAGTAAGTGAACTGTTCCAACTCGGGCAGTTTTATGGGCAGTTTTATACTACCACCTCCTAGAAGCTGCCAGAAGCTTTGATGTTGTCGGTTTTGTGCAGGCAGTAAAACTCGTACAAAATGGGTAGGCCTAGGACCTACTTACTGATGTCAGATATTGGGAATTTTTCAATTTCTTTTACCCTTGATAAGGGTGTGGTAACAGCAGTTACAAAACTGTTTTTCATGAACCTCTGCGTGATGTCTAAAACCTGGTTCTGTTGGAGTTCTGACTTTTATTTTGGTGGGAGAGCCACCTCACACTGAGGATTTTATGGATTTGTTTTGGCACCATAATGAGAAGTAAACTTTTAAGGACAACGAGAGTGTGATTATTCTCACACTGATAGATGGTGACTTGTAAAATTGATTTTTTATGCCATTATGCTTTATTCAGGAATTACAGAGCTTGAGACAACAAGTGCATGTAGTTTGAGCATTCTGACATGAAATGGCTTCTACAGAGCCCTGGAGATCAGCTGGCATGACAGAAGACCTCTGAAAATGTTTCTCGAAGCAGGCAGTGTGCTTGCAGCTTTGACAGGTTGTAGGAAGACAATTTCACAATGGTTCAGTGTGATGATCATTTGCCCACAGCAATTTCTTTCCAATATCAAGATTCTAAACTGCTTAAGTTTCTCAGTGGACTGTAAATTTTTGTTCTCATCTCCTTGGACTATAGGCTGCACAATGCTGGTGGGTGTTGACTTCCTCTGGCCATATCAGCTGCCTTGTCCTGTTGTGTGACTGCTTCTTTGTCCTCTTTGTTATGTCTAAAGTGGCCTTCCCTGCTCTTAAGGCTGTACTTCTTCAGTAACCAGAAGCTGAGATGAATCAGTGAGATGTTTACAGTTTTGTGGCCTGTTTTCAACCTGTGCATTTTCAAGGTCTTTGGAATTATCCCACGCTTAAACTCCGTATCATAACAAAAGACACCTGGCACTGACCTCCAGTCTGCACTGCAAATTCGCACTAGCTAACAACAAGCCTAAGAGTTCACCAGCTCTTGCAAAGCTAGCATTACGTTTCTTACTGGCAACAGCAGCGTGGTTATTGTTGGGCCACCAGACAACAGTCACAGGCTGTACGCCTACTCGTGGTGATAGCAAGAATTCATTCCCTGTAGATTTTTTTTTTTTTTTTTTTGTAATTTCAGCACAGCATCTAAACTTCAGACTCCACCCAAGATTATGAGCATTTCCATTTTGCTCTGGGCACTCTTCTCTTGCCAGTTTGAAAGCAAGCCTGTGTATTTTGAATGAGTCTAGACGTGCTAGCAGCTCAGCACAGTACAGTAATGATGGATGTGTAGTGTCACAACATTTTGTAGATGTTAAATGACTGTAAGCCAGGGAAGGGCTGTTCAGTCTGAAGAAGAGGAAGCTCCAGGGTGACTTTATTGCAGCTTGTCAATACTTAAAGGGGGCTTATAAAAAGAAGGAGAGTGACATTTTGCTCAGGCTGACAATGACAGGACAAGATGGGAATGGTTTTAAACTGAAAGAGGGTAAATTTAGATTAGATGTTAGGAAGAAATTCTCCCCTCAGAGGGCAGTGAGGCCCTGGCACAGGCTGCCCAGAGAAGCTGTGGATGCCCCATCCCTGGAGGTGTTCAAGGCCAGGCTGGATGGGGCTTTGGGCAACCTGGGCTGGTGGGAGGTGTGGGAGGTGTCCCTGCCCATGGCAGGAGATTGGAATTAGGTGATCTTTAAAGTCCTTTCCAACCCAAACCATTCTATGGTTCTAGGATTCTGTACGAAGAAGAGGAAGTCTGAGACTCGATAAAGAATTTGGAGGGATTGTCTGGGATAGTGTGCACAAGACAACTGTGACTAGAAGCCGGTAAGGGTAACAGAAGTGGAAACTGCAAAGAAACAGATCAAAGGATAAATTAGGGAACAGTGAGAGAAGAGAGTAGGACTGCCTGATGCTGGGTCAGTAAGCTGGGAAGAATGTGGAAAAGCCCAAGAGCTGAGGAGGCCAAGGAGCTGCTTTGAAGGGTGTGGGACAGAGTAACTAGTGCAGGAGTTGGGGGCTGAATAGAAGGAGAGCGGTTCCATGAGAAATGCTGAGGGACTGAGTCATGAAACTGAAGAGCCTTTCCATAGTGGGATGACTGAGGCGAGACAAATGGACTGGAAATGTGGGATCTGCATGAGAAAAAGGCAGGAGAGAGGCATACTGGAGGATATGGAACTGATGGTGTTAAGCATCCTTTTTTTTTTTTTTTTTTGTTTTTTTTTTTTTTTTGTTTTTTTTTTTCCCCCTAAAATGTCACAGGAGAAAGGCTGTGAGCCAGTAGCACACATCCCAATCTGGTGAAGATTTTGAATCTAACCGGAGATGTGCCATCAGCATATTTTCTCCCTCCTTCAGCACAACTGTCTGCTCCTCCTTCAGTTATTTCCTGTGCTGAAGTAGCAGAGGTCTAAATGTTCCAGCCCTGAGCATGTCTCTGGGACACACTGCTTTCTGATTCGACAGTGCACATGCTTGGGGCTAGTGACACAAAGCACATGATTAGGGCTATAAAAAACTCCAAAGATAAGGGCTGCTAGTTTTAAGAATTTTTTTTTTCAGTTGTTGTTTTTGCCTCTTTTAGCATACTTACTATAGAACAGTCAGCAAAATACCCTACCCCAAAAGGAGCCTTTGCCCCATGTTGTACCAGTTGTAGTGGAGGTGACCGTCCTAAAGTCCATATGTTACGTGTTTTAGAGGATGGGAGGCTGAGTGATCAAAGCTTTATGGAAAAGAAAAGCTGGTCGCTATGTGTCCTGGTTTCAGTTAGGACAGAGTTAATTTTCCTCCTAGTAGCTGGTAGGGTGCTATGCTTTGGATTAGGATGAGAAGAGTGCTGATAACACGCTGATGTTTTAATTGCTGCGGAGCAGTGCTTACACCAAGCCAAGGACGTTTCAGCCTTTTGCTCTGTCCTGCCAGCGGGCAGGCTGGGGGTGCAGCAGGAGCTGGGAGGGGACAGACCCAGGACAGCTGACCCAAACTGGCCAAAGGGGTATTCCATACCGTATGGGGTCATGCTGAGCAATATATAGGGGTGGCTAGCCAGGGGAGGGGGGTCGGCTGCTTTGGTATTGGTGGGGCATCAGTCAGCGGGTGGTGAGCAATTGCATTGTGCATCACTCATTTCGTACCCATTATTAGTAGTAGTACTATTATCATCATTACTGTTATTATTATTATTGCTATTATTATTTTCCTGTCTTAATAAACTGTCTTTATCTCAACTCACGGGCTTCACTTTCCCGTTTCTCTCCCCCATCCCAGCGAGGGAGCAGGGAGCGTGAGCGAACGGCTGTGTGGTATTTAGCTGCTGGCTGGGTTAAACCACAACACTACGTTGAGTCAGTGATGATTCCCACAGCCTTTGCTGAAGATTCGCTGGGTGATGCTGTGCAAGTTACTAATTTAAGCTTTTCACAGAAGGTTTCAAATTTGAATTCCTCACTTTGTGTCTGCGCGATTTGAGGCATTATGATTTAGTCCACCCAAGTGCTGATTTTGTGCAGCTACAAATCAATAGAAGTGTGCTGAACTACACAATGATCATAAAATACCAGTCTTTGACATCTCTAAATAGGCATTGGGAATAAACAGACACTTTCTACCCTCATCTCATTGTATTTTAGTTCTGCCCTGTGTGTGTGAATGTACTCTCTGTAAATTGAGGACAGGGAGGGGAGGAGTAGTTCTCTCTCTTCTTGCTGAGAGGTGTGTAAAAGTAAATTATTACTTAAAAAATCCTCCACACTCCTGTGAGAGGTGCAAAGGAGAGGCACAGGGGAGCAATGAAGAAATCTGTTGTCAGAGCAGTGTTTGAAAGGTATCTGGTGCAGAAAGCCTTTGTGACATGCAAAAAAAAAAAAAAAATTGAGAATAAACTTAGAAATACTAATTAGTGTCAGAGTCCAGGAGCCAAGCAGCATCAGCTTAGCCTGGGGGCCTCGGTCCTGCCCCAGTGAGAGCTGGGACAGTTTAGCCTGGAGAAGCGATGGTTCAGGGAGATCTTACCAATGTGTGTGACAGCCTGATGAGGCTGCAGGGAGAAGGGACATCCAGGATCTTCTCCCTAGAGCCTGCTGACAGGACAGGAGCCAACAGGCACAAATAAACATAAAAATATAAGAGCATTCAATCTGAACACAAGAAGACACTTTCTTACTGTGAAGATGGTTGAACAATCAAAGAGATTCCCAGAAAGGCTGCATTCTCCATCTGGGGAACTACTGAAACCACAATTGGACACAGTCCTGAACATGGAGTTCCTGGTGATGCTGCTTGAACAGGCATGTCAGAGTAGACAACCTCAGGAGGTCCCTTTGAAGCTAAACAATTCTGTGATTCATCTGCCACTTCTTTTGATACAAAAAAGCAACTCCTAATGTCTTGTTCCTTACAAAAACCTCTACATTGCATTCTATTCTCTGGGCTGTTTAGCCTCAGTCATTCCACTTAAAACAAGGTCTCATAATCTCATGTTCCTCAGACTTCAGTTTCATGGTTTTACATCTGTCAGTTGTATCATTTCAAGCATCTTGTGCCCATCACTGCAAAGATGGCTTCTATACCACTCCTGCCCTGCCTGTTGTCATAAGACTTTTCTGCTTCAACAGTCTGTCCCTCTCTCTGTACAGTTCATCTTTGTACAGCTCTGAGCTTCCCTTAGGCACTGGACAACCTCTGTCCTCTACACTCTACTTATTTGGGTTCTTCCTGAATACCATGCACTGGTTGTGGGGGCCTTGTAGAAGGTGACAACACGTCTGTCAGTGTGCATATGAAGTAAAGGTGAGACACTTCAGGCCTGCTCGCCTGGCTGGTGAGCCAGTGCTCCCCATGGAGTACGCCTCATGTGCTGTGAGGCAGGCAGGTGCTCTCAGCTCCACGTGCCTCTCTGGCCCGTTCTCCTCGGCTCCTGTGACTTGTGGAGGTGCAGCAAGCAAAGTAGCTGTCACCTTTCAGACACAGGAGTCTAGTTGTAAAAGATTAGGTTAATTTAAATGGAAAAAAAAAATAATTATTTTTTTCAAACTCCTGTCTGTAGCGTGGTGGTTGCGAGCCACCAGCAGGTCGAGGGAGTCTTTTCATTGATTTCCATGGACTTGGAGCAGAGGCCAGGCAGCGTGTGCGTGCCCTGCCCTTCTCATGGGCACCACCAGCTCCCAGCAGGGAGGCTGCAGCTGGAGAGGCTCCCTGAGAGGCGCTTCCTGCCCAGGTGTCAGCTGGACGCTGCCTGTCTCATCTGCATGCTGAACGGGTTAACGGGCAGCTGAAAGCGCTTGCAATTTCACATTTTCTGTGCTGGAGAGGTCTGTTCTACCAAATCTTGAATTTCTGAAATCGAAACTGTTCTGGAAGAGTCAATGGGGATCCCGTCACGCTGTCGAAACCATTCCCTTCAAGTGCTGGAAGTATGTAACTGGAGTCCCTTATTTTGGTTAAGTGCTTGGAAACATCTTGTGAAACAGAGCACGGTCGGTTTGGGAATGAGACTTATGTCTCATCCCAGTGCACAGAACGGGGAGAAGCTGCTCTGTACGGGAGGTGTTGTGTAGTCTGGTGGTTGTTGGGTCTTTTCGTTTAGTTGCTCCCCTGCTGGACTCTCCTCAGCGTGACACAGGAATCACAAAGGGCGCTCCTGCGGGCTCTGCGCCCGTGCCAGCTGCCTTCAGAAACCAACGCGCCCCGCCTGCCCCTGCGGGGTTAAGGCAGCAGGAACAAAAATAACACTTTTGATGGTGCAAAAACATTGTAAAACAGCGCAAAAGGCGCAGCGATCCCAATGGGACACCGGGATCCCCCCCCTCAGGGGCAGCCCAGCGCCAACGGCCGCGCCCCTCAGCGCTCCCCCCCCGCGGTGGCGGCCGTTAACGGCCGCCAACGGCCGGCCCCGCCCCCTGCCTCGCCGCCCATTGGCCCCTCCCCGGGGCGGTGCCGCCCTCCCATTGGCGGCGGCGGAGGCCCCGCCCCTTCCGCGCCGCTTTGTGGCCGGGGCGCGGTGCCGGAAGCCCATTGCCGCCGCTGCCGCCGCCGCCGCCGCAGCCATGTCGTCGTCGGAGGCGGAGGCGCTGGGCGCGCAGGCGGCCGGGAACGGCAGCGGCAACGGCCACGGCGCGCTGCTGGACGGCGCCGAGGAGGACCCGGCCGCCGCCTTCCTGGCGCAGCAGGAGAACGAGATCGCGGGCATCGAGAGCGACGAGGGCTACGGCATCCTGGAGAGCGGCGAGGTGCCGCCCTCCCTGCAGGCCGCCGACGGGCTCGCAGCCGGTACGGCGCCGCCTCAGGGCCGGCCGCGGGGGCCCCGCCGCGACCTTCGTACCCGGCGGCGCGGCCTGCCCCTGGGGGGGCGCTGCGGGCCTCGGGAGGAGGTTGGGTCGCAGGGTTTGGGGCGGGGGGGCCCTCCCCGAGCGGTGGGGTGCGAGGGGGGTCGTCAGGAAACTGTCCTGGGCTGGTAGGTGCAGCTTGGCTCCCTTCTGGATAGGGCAGAAACATCGCACGGCTCCCCCTTTCACACACCTCACACCCCACTTTTACTCCCCCTTTCATACACCTCACACCCCACTTTTTTCCCCCCTCGTAAAGGCCTTACTTACCCTTTACATTCAAAACAGACGCCAGAATATAAAAACAGCTCCGTGAGGACTGAGTGCTTTAAGGGAAGTTGTTGGATGCTGGCCTCTGCCAGCTGCTAGAGCCATCTAGCCCCACCACCTTCCCCAAACGCATGCAGTGTGGCTCGTGCAGTGTGATTTATTCTCAAAAAGTCAGCTCGCTAAATGCTTCCAGATCGGGTTGAAATGTGAAAGTAGTTAAGCTGTGTTTGAAGAAGCAAAACTGCTATTGGAGAACTTGTAGGAAAAAAAATCATAATGGATATAATAACTTGACCTGCAAAGTCTAGGTGTGATCAGTATGTCGTCTTGCTGCTTAACATGTCTTGGGATTGTGTTTGTCCTCTGGCCTGTTACATAGGCATAGCAGATTGTGCTTCTGAATGGACCACCTTTGGTGGTCTTCTTTTTAACACAGCCTTCATTTGTTCATTGTTGGAGCTTGTACTCTACCGGTTAAAAAAAAAAAGTGCAGATTGCAGCAATGCAAAATGTGCTTGTTCAGCCATGGGGACGTATGAAGTAATGACTTATGTTGGCATTTGTCTTTGGGATTTCTTGTGATCCAGTCAGCATCCTAACAAACATCAGACAGCTCTAGTCCATGCTAGTTTATTAAACAATTTTGTAATTAAGTTAAGTGAATGCAATTTTCTTTTTGATTTTATTATAAGTCCTTAAGTAAGTCCTTAAGCACTGTGGTCAGGGATTTGTGGATTTACTTTTTTTAACCTTCTTGAACTCCTGACATATGGATCTGCTGCTGGATAAACTTTCTTATTGATACCGGGGCAAGAGCTGTAGCTGAGGCAACCCTCAGGTGGAGTTTGAAGACCTTAACTAGATCTTAACTTCAACTATTGAGAAGCAGTCACAACTCCATGTAATGTACTTCTGAGGGATGTGCTATCTCACACGACAATGTGTTTACACTGCAGCCTGTTAAAAAAAAGAACAGAACAAAAACATTCACAAGGACAGTGGTGAACTCCAGGAACTTGTGCCCCTGCAAACAGGTTTTAGTGTATAGTCCTGTTAATTGTAGTTATATTGAATACTGAGTGAGTATGGGGGAAATGGCAGAATGTTGCCAAGCTCACCTGGTCTCACAGAGCACCACTTCATAGTGCTGTGGTCAGGGCTGGACTGCTGGCCTGTCCTATTTGACCATTTATTACGTAAGTAGCTGTTCTGTTCAAGCTTCCTGGGCGCGTGGAAATTAATCTCGTTTTCCCTTGAAAGAGGAAGCATAATCACCACTTCAGAAGACAAGATATTCTGTATAAATAAAGCAATATAAAGCTGTTGTCTAGGTATTAGTATCTTGGTCTCTTGTGGGATCCCCTTCTCCGTGATAAATCAGTTACAGCAGTTCACTTGCAGGGTCCTTTCATCAGGAGTGGATGTGTTTGGGTTGAAGTGTCCGCCTTTTGGACCCTGTGTGTCAGTGTAAAGATCCCATGACAGCTTGTCAGGTAGTTTCTTACTGAGAAGAGCATTCAAAGGCAAGTGTTTTTGTGTGTTAACGATAATGAAAACATTACTCAAGTTTGACGTAGGCTGCCTAGTCTCAAACAGCTTCAGTTTTAAGCTCTGTCACTTTTATGTGAACTTGAATGGATGATGCCTCTCCACCTCTGGGAGAGGCTCATATTCCTCTCTAGGAATTAAGGAACTTAATTGCATTTGGTGGTTTGTCCATAAACCATAAGAGCTCATAACATTTAATATTCTCTCAGGGACTGAATATGAATTTGCTTGAAAATATCATCAGGGAAAGAATTGTTTCCTCCTTTCTCTATTTAGCACCACAGACCAAATGAGTTGGTGACTGTTGATACTTCTTAACAGTTTCAACAGTCAGTGCTGTAGATTTCGTTCTGCAGTCACCGTCTTCAGGCTTCAAGATGCTGTAAGATAGCATTGAGAAAGGTATAATGTATTTGGAGAGGTATCTATATTACTTGTATTTGCAATTTTGTGGTTATAGTATGTGCTTGTGAATTTCATGGTAGAAAAATCTATTTTGCCTTTTATAAGGGAATGCTGTGCCTACTGGGAAGTTTGGCACATAGTTACTGCATGTAGAGGTGTGCAGCATTACTGCCTCTAAGTGTGATCTAGGATCAGCCTATTGAATATATTGGAAATGACTAATTATTTTCGCTGTGACAGCAGCCTAGAACTAACAAGGAAATAAGCCCTCTTCCTGACCCATTTGTCTTTATCTATTTCTCAAGCCTGTGTGTGAGATAGAAAACGTATTTTTTTCCTCAGTTTCTTGCATCACCAACTTTAAATCCAACAACAAAACCAAAGCAACCACTTCTTAGAATGTTTTTATACTCTTATGGATGAGAGATAGGTGAAAGGGAAGCTATGTTCCTCGGTTTTAACTATGGCTGCGAGCTCACTTGAAGTAGCAGTGAAGAAGCAGAATACTCAGTGTCTAAAACGGATGTCAAAAGTAGCTTGTAAGTACTACTTTTATAAGTATAGTCATATTGAAGTTGATTTTTTCTGCATGCAGGACATTGCCCAAAGTGTAGCCAAATACAAGGACTTCAGGAGGGGCTAATCCATGAGGTAGGAGCTGCTTGGACTTGTTACAGGTTATAGCTCTGCACAGTCCTGCCTCTGACACTTCTGGTAGCACACATCTATTGCATCATCAATAAAACTCAGGGAGGCTAGTCAATAAGGCTAAGCAAACGGTTTTATACCAGACAGAGTGTAGTATTACTTAAAAGCAATTTCTTGCAGTAGCTGATGGCCATTACAGTCGCTTGGTTACTGTCCGCATTCAGTATTAAGTTAATATGAAAGGAGGAGCATGTCAGCTAGCTGTTGGCTAAACCTGTGCTTTGGTCTTGGAACTGGTCTGTAGCTCTTGCGTAGTTCTACCAGAAAGAGCTCAATGCCGAAGGAATAACTTGTATCCAAATCCAGGGTCAACTGTTTGGTCTGCCCTGTTAAGTTGCATCAACTTCCTTGGCTGTTCCTTTCAGCTAGAAGCTTAATCTGGCGATTTCGCTGCTTGTTGACTTGTAGACCTAAAGGGACAAAACCGGTGTGTTTATCTTCAGGCTACCCAGACCTTTCTTCAGTAAGCTGTAGGACATGTGGAGGGCACTGATGCTAGCTGTATGTCTGGCAAGCTTGGCTGCTGTTTGTCTTCTGTCTCTGCAGATTGCTGATATGGCTGAAGCTCTCACCACCAGCCCAGACTCTGAAAACGTCTGGGAAATAGCTATCTGGGAAGTTGGTTACCCTGTTGTCAGCACCTTGCAGAACCACAGAGGCTTGGACATGTTCTCTGCTTATCTTGAGTCCAGAAGCAAACACTGGGATACTTATTCCTAACTTTTTTTTTAAAAGTGTGATGTTAACTTCATGAGCTTTAAGATGCAGTACTGTGTTGGGGTTGGATGGACTCTGAAGCCAGTAGAGAACTCATTGTTCATGGTTGATGAAAGCATGATAGTGATAGTGGTATTTAGGCTTTGTCTGGAGGAAGCCTGGTACAAAAAAACCATACTTGTACGAACGGAAGTCTGGTATGTATCTAGCTTTGCTTACTGAGATGAAGTAATTCAGACTGAACACTGAGACTGGAGAGCTGAAAAGAGAATATTTGACCATTGGTTCTGTTCCAGTTAGTGTGCTTGTCTTGGCATGTGATAGGATGTTGATACAGAACCATTTCATCTTCAGCTGGCAGTATGCGCAGTCAGCATGCTGACTCGGCATCTTAATCACAAGTTCTAGGGAGCTTAAAACAGATGGGAAGTTTTAGTATTTTTAATGCTTCTGACTCGTGTACTCTCTGAAAGCACTTTCTGCAGCACCAATTAGCAGCTGTTTCCAAGCAGAAGAAAGCAGTCCTGAGACAAACATCTGTTCCTCAGCTGCAGCTCTCAGCAAGAATGTGTTTCCTTTCACCTACGTGGTCTACCAGCCTGAGTGCTAAAGACATTGATGAATGCTTTCTCTTTGTTAGGGTAACAAGACCTACTTGTATTATCATGATTCTTTGAAAAATCTTCAAGACTAAACCCACTTGCCTAGCTGGTGAGTCTGTGCTCCCCATGGAGTACGCCTCATGGAGCAGCTGCCTTCCTGCTGGAGAGGAGAACCACCTCTAGTTAAAGGCTAACCTGTTTTGGGTGTCGTGGCAACAAAATTCTGCCTGCAGAGTGACTGTCTGAAGGGGTGAGCTGCTCTCTGCTCCTCCCAGGTCAGGCAGAGTGGGCAGCTGGCTGAGCCAAGCTACTCCTGTCGGAACGAGTTACGGACCCTGGCTTAGCTCTAATTCCAGCTCAGCAGAAAAAGGTGAACAGCTGTGGCATGTTTAAGTGGTGTGGAGTGTCAGTGTATTTCCTTTGTGGGCTGTAGTCATCCTAGACCTATTCAGCAGCGTTGTTACTTGCAGCTGACACTGCCCAAGTCAGCGTGTGCTGGGTATCGTGTGTGAGGCGAAGCTGTTAGTGACATGACTTATTTTACACAGACAGGTGTAATGTACCAGTATTCCAGAAAGGTGCCTTGCTGAGACGTAGCAGTTACTGAAAATCTTAGTGCCTTTTGCATAGTCTGGTGATTTAAATGGTTTCATAAACTCAAATGTTTGTCTCAAAATTGGTGTTCTCACATCTTTGTTTCAAGATGAAATTCTGAGCTTCCCTGGCAAAGATTGCAGCTGGTCAAGTTCCTAAGGCTGCACTGCCAATGTCACTTTGGAAGGAATAACGCTGCAGCTGAAGTAGAGAGCTATAAAACATGATAGCAAAAGATAGCTGAGTTGTTTTTTGGTAGGAATGTTAGCTATAACTTCTGAATTAATTGGGAATCAGGAAGTATCCAAATGATGCTAATATTTACAAAGTGTTGCCATACTGGATTGTTAGTTTTCCAGGTTGATGGATGAGTAGGTCATGCTGCTTAGCTACTGAACAGTTGTCTAGTACTCATTTTCGAAGACAGGAGAGAAAGTGGGAATAATTTGTGGATGTTCCCAGTAGCAGCTGTTCAGTAATGCCAGTTCTGCTCTTCATGTGGCTTGTGGTGTGATCCTGTGGTGAAGAGCTGACTTTGTATTGTTGGTTTCAAAGGATGATGGCTCGCTGTCCCTTGTGCCCCTCTGGAAGAGGAGTAAAAGTGCAGAGATAAGGAAATGACCCTGTGAGGTATCAAGTGACAAGCATTTACGTAACTCCCACATTGGATACTGCAGTATAGCTTTCCCTACAAGTTACAGTAGTCAATAAATCCAGTGGTATTGTTTTTCTCAAGTGGCTAAACTACAGTTATTTCTTTACAGGTGCAGTTGATGGAGTGATTAATGGAGATGTCTATCAGGTAAGGTAGAATTAGTCTTTATTTTGAATGTGCTGTTCTGCTGTAAGGATTTTACCTCAGTCTAGGCTCATGCTTCCCATTGCCCTTATCTAATTTGCTTGTACCTCATGTCTGAAGAGGAGCTTCTATTCTGATAGCTCATCTCATGTTATGCCCATATTGTGCTCTCCTCTGAGCTTGCAGTCAACTTAAATCAAAATGGACAGCTGCTTTATGTGTGAACCACTCTGAGCAAGTTGACATGCTGTAGGATGGCTTAACATTGACTTGCCACTGGCTAATAAACTGAACAAAGCATGTTCTGACTACTTTAAAGCAGAGATTTCTAAATTGCTTATTTTTTAAGGATAGCTCATATATCTTGGTTATCTATCAGCCCTGGTCTTACAAGGAACTGATTGAAAACACTGCACATTTCTTAGTGACATAAAGTTGCATGAAACTGAACTGCTGGCTAGATAGCTCTTTCGTATTATGAAAGCATGTTACGCATGGTAAACAAAAGGAGATGCTTGATTTATCAGTGTCAGGGAAAAACAGGGCATGTTAAGGCAATTGCTGCATTGTAGCTGAATTTAAGACAAGTTTGGCTAAAGCATGGTTGCTTCCTGCTGTGGGAGTTGCTTGGATAGTGCTGCTTAATTGAATGCTTGGAAAGGACACAGCGTATGAGCTATTTTTCCATAGACTTTTAAGTGAACACAGACTTCTGGAGACATAAGCTACTTTCACTGCTACTAATATTTTTGTCCCCACTGTTGCTGTGAGATTGGTAGGAAAACTGCTTCTTTTTGTTCCTCTGTGCCTCATTACATGGTAAAAGGTAGATGAAGTATTTTGATTATTTGCAGTTCTAATAGTTCTAATCAATTGACTGCTTTATTTGATGGAGCCTCCTCTTAATGTGGAAGAATAGACTGAATGGGCTGTATGTAACTTATTTCAGCCACCTGTAACTCATTTATCCCTGTGACTGGCCAATTTATTTTGTTTTGAATTCAGTGTGAAACCTGGTGCTGTTGTACCAACCTTCCTCATTATCTTTGCAATATTCCTTCATTTTGAGGACTATAAGAGACCCAAAGAAGGCAGGATGTAGCCACACCTGCCATGAACTGCAATCTGGTACTATTAGCAGTGGTATTTCATCTGTTCAGAGTAGAGTGAACCAGTAAAAACTGCTGGAGTATGCTCTGCAGCAAAAAGCACCGTATTCATTAGTTTTGGAAGTCTCGTGCATTAATAACAGTATTCATTGCAAGTCTTTGAACTATTGTATGGTGAAAAGTATGCTAGTACTTGCACTGTTTTGTTGCTTAAGTGTTAAACTGCGTCCTGTTTTAAAAAGCTGCTTACAACAATACAAATTCTGTAATTCCTTTGATATTAAAAGCCTATGTCCTTTAAGGTTTATACATTTTTCTGAGGCAGACAAATGCAAGTTACAGAGGACATTTTAAACTCCTGTACACAAAACCAATAAAAATTGAAAAATTACTGTTGTAGCAGGTATTTAAGGTGAAATGAGCTGCAGGATCTGTAGGCCTGCAACTGCATGCTGAGGCACTAGGCACTGTCTTCTGCTTTCTTCAGGCATAGAGCTCTGGCACAGTTTGAACTCCTCGTCAACTTGAATTTGTTTGATCCTAAATTCCCAGAGGCAGCCCTATATTAATTTGCATCAATCCTGCTGTAACTTGTGGCAAGGAAACTTTCATTGTAATGGTGAAGATGTGGTATAGTGTAAGATGAATGTCATGTGCTCAGTTCAGGTGGTGTCTACTTTTATGTAGCTTGCAGGCAATTACCTGAAAAATTCAGCTGTAATGAGTAAATGATGTGATTATTTCTTCCCTTTAAGGAGAGTAATGGTCCAACAGACTGCTATGCTGCCATATCACAAGTAGATCGACTGCAGTCAGAGCCAGAGAGCATTCGTAAGTGGAGAGAGGAGCAAAAGGAGCGCCTGGAGCAGCTTGGTAAGGAGGGTGTTTGTTGCAGTAGTGTTCTTGCTGGTGACTCAGAAGTGGCAATTTCTCCAGCAGGTGAACTTCTCAAACTGGGGTTTCTAGCTCTTCAGAGCATAACTTGCCTCTTGAGCTTGAGCAGGAAGCTTGGGGGATGAGCCTTCTGGTAAGGAGACTGTTAATATTGGTGTAGGTGGGATCCAGCAAGCAAGTGGATCGCTGAACCTTGATCCAAGAATGTTCAAGTGGCTTGCCCTTTACTTACCAGTAAGCTGTTCTTCAGTCCTGTAACAGAAAACAAACAGCTTTTATCAGCAGAAAACAGTGAGTTAATGCAACAACCATCAGCACTTGTTTTTCTTTTTGCAAGGGAGAAGATTGCTCTTTGAGCAAGGGAGAAGAATTTTGTCATGGAGGCCATCTGTTATGTAGCTTTAACCTAATAGCTAACTTAAGTAATGGACTTGTAACTAAACCACGCTATCAAATTAAGTGACACCTACCTGTGGACAGTTTTTAAGAGCCTCCAAATTGGTGTGCTTTCCAGTTCGGTTTGGGAGGAGACACTGCCTTGAAACTGTTAGGAAAACTTTGTATACAACGTGATTCCAGATAGAGCTGAGCCTGTTGTTTCTCTTCTGTACTGGTTACAGCAGATGAGTTTGTCCTGAACAAATGGGCTGGGTGTAAAAGCAAGCTGAGTGTCATGCTCCCTCATTTTGTCTAATGCAGAGGCTTTACTCTGAGCTTTGTTCTAGTACTACTATAGCAAAGTGTTTCTGAACAGTTTGCAGACTTAACTGAATCTGAATTAGTCTATGGATTGTTAGCCTAAGCTGAAGTAGGCTGTCTGCAACACAGGCATTCTGTTTAGCTAACCCTCCGAATTCTGAGGGCATTGGACTTATCATGGCCTAAATCAGAAACCTTCTAACCCTTATTTGAATGGATCAAGCAACACTCTGCATTAGGGTGCGCTCTGAACGATCAGCTGAAATGTCCGCAAGATCTAAGTGGAACAAATGTGCCTGACAGATCAATTCTTAAATCTTTAGATGCTAACTCACGAAAGCAGGAAGCAGAATGGAAAGAGAAAGCAATAAAGGAGTTGGAGGAGTGGTATGCCAGGCAAGATGAAAAGCTCCAGAAAACAAAAGCCAGCAACAGGTAAGATTTCTCCAGCCATTTGAAGACCTATGCTACTGTGAAAGTAATTGGGTGGGGAGAGAAGTTAGAATGTCTAGCACTAATCCTTCATCCCACTTTAGTAACCTCTCTAATTAAGAGATGGGTGTCCAGTGTTAGACTCTTCTCTAAGCTATCTTAAAGTCTAGATTCTGTGTCCAAGAATAGTAAGTGAAAGTGTTAAGATAGTGAAGCAAAATTATTTATGTCCTTAAGACAAAATGTTTGAACTTGGCCAGACTTTATCAATCTGCCTCCTTATTTGCATGTACCTGGCTGCACAGGTCTTCAGTGACTACCACGCAACTAGCAATCTTACTTGCAACCTCTCAAAAACACAGAAGTGGCCTTCTAGTTACTCTGCTGCCACTTGTTCCATTAGATACCTTAAAACCTCAGACTGTTTCATGTGGAAGTGTTTGAGAAATACACAGTACTGCTAGTGAAGAACTAAATGATGACTATTTAAATTATTACATTTAAGGCTTGAATTGTTTTGTTATGTACTGTGGAGCAGAAACTAATGGCTTAGCTGCAGTCTAGTCAATTCTTACAGTTCCTTAGAAGCTCCTTGCAGAATTTTGACTTCTGTCTACATAAAGGTAAATATGATAGTTCTGACTTAGATCTTCACTTCAGACTTAGGGCTGCCAGTGTCATTTTGTCCAGGTAATCATCAGGGCTACTTTATACATTGGGAACCCACAGTCGTCAGGCTGAACTGTGTTTTGAAATGCCATTTTTCCTATCTAAATCGCCAGCAGGCTTGTCAGAAGTAGTCCTAGTTTACCTAGGACTACTAGACTTCCTAAAGGAAGAAAGGAGGCCTATGTATCCTACAAAATTATGGATTTGATGCTTTCATTCCCTGAGGTACAGTTATTCTGATAGGTTGAAGAGAAAACAGGATTGCCACTTGTACAAGCAGTGGCAAGATCTCATGATATCCCCATAGCTTTATCTTGATGCAGTTTGAGCTCAGGGTGTACATTCAGGAGAAAGGCCCATCTAACAAGAGCTGCGATCATGGAAGCACAGTGTTTCTCTGGGGGTGTTTGGCATTCTCATCAGCCTGGTGAGACCTCCCTAATTAGTCTGTCCACTGGAGGTAGTTTAATGCTAACACTGGGGCTAGCCCTAGGCTAGCTGGTCCAGTTTCCTAGGACATAGAGCTTTTATGCTGCCCCTGTGAATCAGTGGCCTTACTGGTACATTCTAGGTGGTAGAAGTGGCCTCCCTGTGAGAGTGAGGTCTAGGCAATATGAGATTAATGCACTTTTTAAAAACTGCCTTCAGCTGTGTTCTGTACTTCTCATCCTTATCTCTTTTCTCCTGCCTGCTTGCCTGCCTGTTGGACTACTTGCTACCTAGGGTGGCAGATGAAGCTTTCTACAAACAACCCTTCGCTGATGTGATTGGTTATGTGTATGTTGCTTAACTACTAATTCTGTTTGCTAGTAACTAGGTAATGAGGAGGATCAGACATGGTGCTGAATGACCAAGTGTGACTTCTGCTGAATATCTCAGGCCAGTAGAAGATAGAACACATGAACAGCCTTTACTTTCACACAGCACTTAATGCTGCAGGTCAGAGTCAGTTTTCCTGTGGGAATCTGTACAACATCCAGCACCTTTAAATTAAGTCATGTAGTACACGTACCACCAGCATTTTGCTAGTGAGTTCAGTAGTCTGTAAGGTGCAGTACTTTACAGTTCACTGGCTTTATAGGCCAATGAACGCTGCTTAGCACGATGCTTTGTATGTATGGGTTAATGTCACATGTAGCCTCATGTGGGTGCTGTATTTAGCTACCACTTGCTACCACAGTGAAGTACAATGTTTAACTCTGCATTCTGTGTAGTAGGCATTGTGCTCCTGGTCTGTGCCATTTGCCTATATAATCAGAAAAATATTCAAGCAAGCCTTGCATGTAATGCTCTGCAAACCAGAGAAGATGGGAAGGACTCAGCTGCCATAAATCAGGGTAGAAAAGGTGCCTGTAGAACTTAGGGTGCTGTTAGAACAGATGAGAAGGACAAGAAGATGGTATTGGAAAATCAGCATTAGCTGCTGGCAGAACATTTATGAGCACTTATTTGTAGACCTGTTGCCAGACTAATGACCAGTGAGAATACAGCCATGACTTTCAAGCCCCAATGAGTATGCGAGTTTCTGCAGGGTGGAAGGATTGCAATGTTCATTGGCTTGTTCATGTCTTTTAATTTCTTCCCTTAATTTGTAGACTTGAATTGAAAGATGGCCATGTCACAGATTCTAAGGTGACACCTTTAGAAGGTGTACTGGTGAGCCATGGTGTGGCCTTGAGTGCATTTATATTGAAGGTCCCGTGTGGAACTTATTACCTAATTGTAGATGGATGTAAAGCAAGACTTGTGAAATGATGGATTTACAGGTGGTGTTTGACTTTGTTCTGAAGTCTTCTGGAGTTGACTTAGACCTTCTAATAAAACACTTATTTTCCTGTAGCCATTGCAAATGCGCAGTGCAAGTGCTGCAGAATAAAATTGGCAGCATGTTTCCTGAATGTAGGCCGAGCTACTAGTGCATGTTGAGCCAGCTGACCATCTGCATTAAACTCATTCTCATTTTCTATATCTGACTTAAACTTTCTCTCCTTGTTTCTTTTCTTCTCTTCACCTTTAAGCACAAACATAAATCATCCTTGCTACAGCCTAGAACAGTTAAGTAACAAATCTTCACTGCCCCTTAAAAGTGTCATGTCACATAAAGTAGCGGTGTTGTAGTGACCCTTGTCTTCGGTGGTGTCTGTAACCTTACCATCCCTGTGAACAGTGCTGAACCCTCATGGGAGAGTCATCCTCACTGCTTTCTCTGTACCGCTTGTTGGAGTAGATGGATTTGGTTTGATCTCTCGATGCTTACTGCTCTTGCACTCAGGCAGCCACCAGGGCCCCACAGATCACCTAAACTGGATGCTGGAGTGTTACACATGTGTTGAAGCAACGCTGTTGGCAGCATAGAAAAACCAAAAGGATACTGCTGGGGAGGCACTGTCACTAACCTGTCCGTGTTGCAAAAAGCCTCCTTAGAGTATCCTTCGGGTGAGAGGGAGCAGACGAAATGTGTTTATCCTGCTAGCTGACTCCAGATGAGTCACCCTCTCTGCCGAGATTTGCTTTAGACTACAGCACCCAGAGGCGTGGGATTTGTGACTTAAATTCCTTTTGATTCATGCTGTTTCACGACAGCACTGGGAATCATCAGCAGATAGTTTTTTGATGGCCTGGAGGCCTTGGGGCTGATCTAAATCCTCAAATGGAATCTGTTGTAAGACATGCTTGCAGGGAACTGTAAATTTCTAGTTGGCAAGTGTCCAAAGCAAGCCATCAAGTGGCAGAGGCTTCAATAGTTGAGACTTGGGCATTTCTTCATAAATACATGTAAAATGCCTACATAGGAGTACCTTGCTTCCTGGTAGTTTGTGTGGTGACTCCTGTAGGCAAAGACTCGATAACTACTCTTAAAACCAAACACCTGTATTCCAACATTTTACACAGCAATCCTCTGCACTGCTTGTGCACAGCATACTATTGCAACCTACTTCCATCTCCAGGGTTGGGGCAGTGGGAGCTTAAATAGCCATAATGTTCACAAGCAGCTGTCAGGTCACATTTCTTACAAAACACAGTGAAAGAAACTGCATCCTGTAAGAGGGAAGGAGTGCCTTATGCTGGGCATTAACACGAGGTGCATTGCGTTGCTTTCAGGGCAGCTGAAGAAGCCTTTGTGAACGATGCAGAAGATGTATTTCCGGGCACTGAGTGGGAACGCGTGGCTCAGCTCTGTGACTTTAATCCCAAGTCTAGTAAGCAGGCTAAAGACGTGTCCCGCATGCGTTCAGTCCTCATCTCACTCAAGCAGGCTCCGCTGGTTCGCTGAAGGAAAGCACAATGGAAACACTACAAATGCAATATCTTAACCTTACTCAGAGAAGCTGTGTTTGCAGTAATTGGGTTAATTGTTTCAATGTTTTTTTTGGACCAAACCTCATGATGTATCTAGAGCTGATCTTTGTTTGATTGCATGTTCTTCCTCATGTTTCTTTTGTGTCTGGGAGGACCTCCAGAACTGTAGCCTCTGTGCTGTTTGCACTGAGATGTCACTTCCAAAAGTACTGATATTAAAGATCTGTTAAACTGCAAAATGTGTTGACTTTGGATGAATTTAGAAGTTGTCCTGCACCTTTTCCACAGGGAGTCTTTAAATTGTGTGTGAGCAAGCATATCTCTTAATTGATGGGGATTTTACTGTGCTGGTGAATGACTAGCCAGCAGCCACTCCTCCTGGTTTCTTAGAGGATGTCCTGCTTGTCTCTGAGTGTTCTTAAAGCTCCTGAGAGCTTTAGTTAAAACTGCTTCCTTATCCAATTTATTACACAAGACAGGAGCTTTGGGAAACTGGAGCAGCAGGCTTGTTAAGGAGCTTATTTCTCTTCTAGTGGAACTGAGGACACTACCTTCTGCAGGTAAGCAGTTCTGGGTAGTCTTCTAAGTGGTTCACTCCAGACGTAGATCTTGGGCTAGAAATGCAGTACAGGGCACTGAACAGTTAAAGCTTCTGACACTTCTGCTTGTTAGACTGCCCATTTCACTGAGTAAGTATTCAACACTGGTTCCATATGCAAAGCTCTGCTGCATGGAGGCTGTCTAAGCTGAGCTGTCAAGGAGAGAGGCAATGCTGTGCTCTGTGGTTGTCATGAAGTTGTGTGTTGGCAACTGTGTCCTTGTCCATACTGGCTTGCAGAGGCTTTTATCGTGGTGCTGGACTGGAGATTCAAAATGTGCTCCTGCTGCTGCTTCTGTACCAACTAGACTGGAGCTCTCTTTCCCAAAGTGGTTTGAAACAAACACATCCACAAAGTTTGTCCTGTTCCTTCCTTGGCTCTCCAGCCTCATTCTGCATTCAGAGGAGCTGTTTTCAATCATGTTCTGGCAGATACAGCATCTTAGCTAGTGTGTAGGAGGGCTACTTTAATACATTCTGGCATGAGCTGGAACCTTAGTACAGACAGTGTGAAGGGGGCTCCAGATGCTGACTAAAACTTGCTGAGAGTTGTGGAGTTGTTGCACAGCAACTGGTTTAATAGCAGCTCGTTGCCTTGGTGGATAATACACTGAAGAAATGGTTGCCAGTTGGGCCTCCAGTTGAAGTATGCTGTGTCCTAGTGTTAACTACACTAACCGGGACTGTTCTCATGTTTGTGAGTGTGCCCACAAGGTACAGCTGAGCGGTGATGGATGAAAGTGATAGCAGACTACAGCTGTGAAAGCTTAATACTGTACAAGATTAAAGGAAGAAAATATTTTCTGAACTACATGGGAATGCCACAGGTGAGTTTTAAAGGACTAGCAAACAGAGGAAGCTCTTTGAACACTGATACAAGGTGCTAGCCTCGACCACTTACGCATTCAGCTTGACTAAAATCCTTATTCTTCCCATCACCCCAACATTCTACAAACACAGGCTTTTAAAATAAAATGGCAATTTAATAGTGAAAACTTCATTGCATAAAATACACTCATCTACAATGTGCTATGCTAAAATAGATGCTAATTGGAATTTACTGTCATGTGAAAGAATGAGCTATGGAGCTAGTTGATCACCACATGGATCCCATCAGACGTTTTAACAGTGGTAAGTGCATGTAATGGTTTGTGCTGTAATTGATAAAACTGCCAATGGCTCCCAGATTTGAGGCCAAAACAATATTACAAGAGTTAAAGTAGTGTTTTATGAGCTGAGCGCTATCAAGGGGTCTGCAGTTCTTGTGTATACCATACAACTGGGACACTCAATGAGCATCTTCTTTTGGGTTTGGTTAGCTATTCTAGCTCTTACATTGAGTTTTTGTTAATTCCCTCATTTTCCTTGATTTTTTTATTCACTTATACAAGCTCACTGCCTTTCTCTGCCCCTATGCATAAGCGGGGCCACCCAGAGCTGGCTGCCCAGGACTGTTTCCAGATGCCTTTGGAAAATCTCCACGGAGGAGACTCATAGTCTCTCTGGGCAGCCCGTGCCAGTGCTCAGCACCTGCACGGCACAGAAGTGCTGCCTGTGTTCGGAGGGAACTTCCCTTGCTCCTGTGTGTGCTCACTGCCTCTTGTCCTGGCAATGGGCACCACCGAAGGTAGCCTGGCTCTGTACTCCCTTCAGCTATGTGTGCACGCAGATAGATGCCCGTGAGCCTTCTGCAGGCTGGGCAGCCCCAGCTCTCTCAGCGTTTCCTCACAGGAGAGGTGCTGCAGTCCCTTAATCACCTCTGTGGTACTCTCTCCGCTATGTCCATGTTTTCTCTTCTACTGGGAAGCCAAGACTTGGAGTCAGTGCTCTGGGTGGGGCCTTACCAGTGCCATGCTCAGGCTGTGTCTGGGAATTATTTTAGTTACTACTCGTGACACTGAACAGAAGAACAATGAGCTTTATTTGGGTGAATCCAGCTCCTTGTCTGTTTCTGAACACTGGCATTGTTGTGGAGCCAGCTTCTGTCCCTGTGCCGTGACTACACGTGACGATGCTGTGCTGCATCTGGCCTAGCTGGGTGACTCAGTGCTGCTCACTGCCCTCCCCGCCTTGATGCTTATCTCAACAGCAGTGATGTGGCTGACAGGAAGGGCTGTGGAAGGGCGACTCAACGCTGCTGAGCAGTTTAATTTGGCATTGCATCAGTTCAGCGAGTGTCACTGGTGGTTGGGTGTGATGACAATGACTGCAGTGCCTGCGGCCTACAGGTATTTGCTCTTGCCTCCTCTGGCAGTTGTTCACCAGCTGCAGGTATTTCACCCAGCGCAGTCAGGTGAAATAAGGCATGAGGTATGGATGGGACAAAAATCTTACCAAGCATTTTAAACAGTACTGTAACCATACTGATATCACATGTTTGTGAAACTGATAAATGAAGGAACCTCTGGAAATTAAAAACAGGATATTTCTTTAAAGTTTCATCTTAAATATACCCTTCATGCACTTAAACACAGGTTTAGCACTTCACACAGGAATTTTAAATGCTGATAATGTGCTACACACAAAGAAAAAGCTGGAAAATCTAGTTTGGAGGACATTCAGCTACAGGAATTTGTAGCAATGGTGGTCTCATTTTAAAAGCAAGGCAGAAGTGATGTAGAGAAGTATTTATCTCTTTTTAGACCTATGGAAAAAATGCGAGCTTTCACATGAGGCCTTCTTCAACTGAAGTAAAAGCCCAGTATTAGATTTGGTAAGGATACTACTGACATCTGCATGAGATCAGCAGGAGGGCTGTGTGCCCAAAAGCTTCCCTCAGTTATGACAGCAGCAGCAAACTGTCTGCCTCCTATGTTCTTGTTGCCTTGTTCATTCTGAAAAAGTGGTCATCTTACCCTGATTTTATACCAGAGCACAGTGTACAGGCAGCAAGTGTTTTGGGCTATAGAAATTGTATATATGAAATTGTATGAAAAGTATACAATTTCACTGTGTTTTGTGTGGTCTTGCCAGATGAATCAATCTGGAAGTGCTACAATGGTGTGTGAAAACTTAATCCAGGGTCTTTTGCTTTGTGTCTTCTTCAGAACATCATGACCATTTAAAAACACTTCATGGGCCCACAGTGCAAAGCATCTGCTTTCAGATTATGAAGTAAACATAGCTCGGTGCCAAACTAAAACATAGCTGCACTAAATACATGGCATTAGCAAGTGTTTCAGTTGACAATTTCTTCTGCCAAGTTCTTCTCCCAGCCTGTCCTCATGTCTGCGATTGCCCCAGCCCAGGTGCAGCACCCTGTATTTGGCCTTGTTGAACCTCATTAGGTTCACGTGGGCCCAAGCCTCAAGCTTCTCCAGGTCCCTTTGGATGGCATCCCTTCCTTCTGCTGTATCAGCTGCACCACTCAGCTGGGTGTTTGCAAACCTGCTGAGGGTGCACTTGATCCCACTGTCAATGTCATTGATAAAGACAGTAAAAAGCACAGGTCCCAGGACAGACCCCACAGGGACACCGCTCATCACTGGCTGCGCCTGGACATTGAGACATTGACCACCACCCTGTCTGTGGCCTTGAGTTCAGAATATAAAGCCTGTCTGTGCTTTACTGCCCAGTACCTTACGCGTTTCTGTGATACAACGTGACAGTTTCTCTGCTGGTAACACACACAACTTTCTGACCATTTCGGTAAATTTAAGTAGAGGAAGGACACTAGGAGAAGGCTGAGGCGTTTGTGAGTCTTCAGTCTAGACAGTGGATCAGAGACAGAAAATAGTAACTAAATTTGCTGCTCAGGAGACCAAACAAAAACAAACCAACTTAGCTCTGTAGCTTGCAGTGTATCAGCACAGATGTGCAGGACAGCTGGCAAAACTCAGCTGGCCTGCTCACAGACCCAAGTCCTGGCTCTCAGTGCCCTTGTGCTTTGCCAGGACTGTGGTGGACAAAGCAGTCTTTTTCCCCCAGGTGCGAGGATGAGGAGCAATGCAGCATATGCACTGCTAGAGGTCTTCTGCAGCAGGTGGTTGTAACAGATGATGCCCATAAGGTAATGAGAAGGCATTGCAGGATGTCTTACACATCTGTAGTGTCTGGTAACAGCTGGGGACAGAATGTCAGCTGCTCGCGTCTGCTTTTACTCCCCTTCTGCCCTCCTGGCAGTGGAGACAAAGGCTGGTTTGCCCTCTTTGACTTTCAAGGTGTGGGGTGCCTTGAAGTGCACAGGGTCAGCAGCAATGAACCAGACACCACAACACTGCCGATGTTCTCCCCCTGGGAGTGTGTACAACTGCGAGTCAATGTCCAGAAAACCTTTGGTACACAATGATGTGTCTGAAGCATGGGGGGTGTTTCTGAACATGGAATGAAGAAGTAATAAAAAAAGCAGAGAAAAAAATCACCACTGCACTCTTAAATATGAACTTTTTTTTTAATTTTACAAACCCACAGATGTCGCAGGGAAAACCAAGGACTTCTACACCACTTGCCCCAGTGCAGCAAGTTCTTGCTCAGTTGCCAGAAAAAAAAAAATTCAAAAGCATTTGAAGAACAATTTTCTTGAAGAGAATAGACTTTAAAGATGTTTAATGTTATTTTTTTTTCAAGTATTTTAAAAATGTTGAAATACCTTTCATGTTTTCTCACTGCCTCAAACATCCCTTCACCTGCTAGGGAAAAAACATGTCTGGAGTCTGAGCTATCAAAATGCTATTTGCATCAGGAGGTCTGAAAAGCAAAAGCCTGGTCCCACTTTTAATCAGACATTCCCTGTGATGGGAGGAGGATGGAAAGGGCAAACAACAGGGATCCTCTCTGTTAGAGCCTCAGCACTGTTACCCCTGCCATGAGATGCTATCACTGTGGAGCAAAGCACATTTCTCCTCGACTTGCTCATGGAGCTACTGCTCTGGTATTGAAGTTACTGGGATTCACTGAGTAAATAAAGGAAAAGGAATACTAAGAGACCTTGGTGACATAACTTAGCTACGTTGTAGTAGGCTCTAAGAGCCAGTGCATCCTTACTTGCTGATTCTGTGAAAGAATGTGGCACAGAAGGTTTAGGTCACTACGTGAAGGACCCAGGATTGTTTCTCTGGCAGGTGTCTTCTTTCTGGGATAGCTGATCAGCTAGATTGTTCTGCTTCTCAGTTTCTGCTTCTGTGAAGTAATTGTCATTACTAGAATAACTTTACAGTGTGCTAAAAAAGCAGATAGATAAAGGCAGAATTATGAATCAAGAACTAGCTAAAGAAACCACCTCCCTTAAATGTGGAACACAACTACGCTGTGTCATCTTAAGCCTCTAACTAGGCCAGCAAGCCTTTACTGGTAGTTATATACTCTGCTCCAAGGCCAGTGGATGCCTTGAACACGAGAATGAGGCTCAGATTTGACTTTCCATCCCGTGAGATGATGGTGAATGCAGGACAGTGATACCGTACCTGCAGCCACCAGCACCGCCGAGGAGACGCACCGTGTCACTCTGCAGTGGATGAGATTTCTCAAAAGGTAGTCTTTACGCTCAGATGCAATTTAAAATCCATTACTGAATTTTAGCTAACTGGCCGCTACAGAAGAAAGTCCCCTCTCTGCTAATCTGGGAGACAAAGTGGTGGACTAAGTCCCTTGAGGAAACCCCATAAAATAAAATTAACCCCAACAATAAAATTCAAATAATTTACTGCTGGCTAAAGCCAGAGCACAAAGATGCTCACTGTTACGCTTGTCAGTTTGTTTGGACTGCTTTGGCAGTCCGTAAGCTCACTAGACTGTGGTCTTTTTCCTTCATTTGCAAAGCTTCTAAAATGGGACTCTGCCCTTTAAAGATGATGTAATAAATAACTACTTCCTCCAAGTCCTTCAAAAGCCACAGTTTCCAAATGCAGCTTTTTTGTTTGTTTGTTCGTGGAGGCACCTTCCCTTGTTTCCACCCACTGAAACTACCACCTGCTGTTGGTGATTATCTTGCATTTACTTTGTGGGTGGAAGCCTAGAAATAAAAAAGATGGTCACACTGTAGACTTCTCATTCCGCAGAGGTGGGAAATGAGATGTGTATCCCCAAATATTAGCTAATAATTTGACACAACATGTATACTCCCTACTGTACGTCAATATATGCTCATAAATAATTCAGCTACACTTAAAAGCAACATCTGGGCTTGCCAAGAGAAGTGATTAAAAACAACAGAATTGCACGTTGATTCCTCTGAAGTCAGATGAAATTTAGAAAAAATACAAAAAGATAATACCTAATTAGGAAATGTTGAAGTAGTCACTAACTATTCAGAACATTACTCTGATTCTGTAGCTGCTCTGGTCAAAGAAAAAATTTTGGGCAAAGTATTCCCTCCACCCATTATTACTTTAAACAGTCCGTTTCTGCTATTCTTCCAGGTACCTAGTATATTCTACGTGTAGTATAATCTAGTACCAGGCTAGCAGCTCCAAGAAGAGCAGGATCTGCTAGATTTGAGACCACCACATCCACAGTTTTAACAGAGGACAGAGCCTGTCGCTGTATCACATCTTTGACAGTATTGACGTAGTGGCTGGCTAGGACTCCAGAAAGGATCACCAGAGAGGGGTTCATGGTGTGTAGAATGTTCACAACTCCGAGGCCTAATGCTGTACCAGCTGAAAAAATAAAATAAAACAAAATTAAGTAGAACACTCAAAGCAGTCCAAACATCATTTTTTGCAATAGGTCTGTTAGCAGCTAGTAACACAGTAGTTAGGAAATTGTTTTATTCCATATGGCAGAACATTTTTAATTTGTTATCACAAGTGTAAGTTTGCCATTACTCTTTCCTTCAAGGAGAAAAAAAAGGCAATTTTATTGCACAACAGTGCATTATTCAACGATATGGATGTGAAAGACCAAGCAATGCATTACCACACTTGTAATGTAAGAGAAAATAGCAAAGCATTATTCTACTTTCTCAGTGCTATCAGCTATGTATGAGGAAGGGGACTATGTCTGAAGCTAGTAAAATAGTGAATTATCCAATGTAAAGTAATGTGAATTGCCTTTGCTTGCTCAGACAAGACATTCCCTTGACTACAACGGAACATCCCCAAAATTTCCAATATGAAAATCTTGAGACCTCACTTCTTTTTTTAATTTAAACCCAAACCTGATCTTTGCAGGAACATAACATAGAGACTCTTCAGGACATCTTTTGCTCAAGTTTCCTATAACACTGTATTTAACTTTTCATTAAAGTTAGTAATTATACACAGAGAGTTCCTTGAGTCTAATGCAGGACTGTTGTTTGCAGTGGTATAGTGTATCCCCCAAAATCTAACCATGTAAGGGTTTTCTGCCTGCGGCTGTCTTCTTACCTGTTCTGAGAATGCTTTCTGCCTTTGTGTTCCCAAGTTTAGCTGCCTGAATGAGATGTGCAGCACTAACAACTTCCTCCTTCTTCATTGACATTCCTTCCACTAAAAGCAGATCCGCTGTTTGAAGAGGAGAGAAAGACAAGAGAAAAACATGGTGACGTGGTAAGTCAAGAAATGGAGAGTAAACAGGCAGTTAAGATTTTTCCATCTCTTTCACTTTCATACTGAAACCTGAGCAAACTGGCCAGTCTTGAGTTTAGCAGTTATATGCATATTCAGGAAACTCTTTGTAGAAGCAGGACATCAAATTCAAACACTTGTAGCACGATAATTCATCAGTCCTATCATCTGCCCCAAAACTTCACCAAATAAGAAAAAATGTTCTCAGCTTCAGTCTGAGACTGAGAAGCTGTTGCTGAAAGAGGATCCCTGTGAAACTAAATCTCTCACAGGCTCCCTGTCCAGTTGGCTACCTTACAGCACACTTAAAAAGAAGAAACTGAACTGTACTACATGATTATTGCACTTCTGAAGTCAGAGGTTCCAAGTATGGCTTTCCTGCATATTGCCATCACTGAAATATAATTGTATTGTACTGTACAGGCTGTGGCAGCTCACCCTGGCCACACACAAGAAGTCTAAGCTCACTGCCTGTATACCTGTTGTCTTCTCCTCAGAAAAGATGGCAGGTCTGTTCTTTCTTTTTATGTCTTCTTTGCATTTTTTTTAAAATACACTACAGCTTAGGAATCTATCTAAATATTAAAAAAAAATGAAGTACACAGATACCATCATGCAGCTTCTTAGCTTCTCTCTGCAATGCTATGCCAGAGGCATATGCTTCTATACATCCTTGGCTACCACACAGGCACTCTGGTCCATCCAGAGATACAACAATGTGCCCAAGCTCAGCGGCACAGAATGAACTGCCATGGATCAATTCGTGCTGGTGAACGATTCCACCTCCAATTCCTGCAAAGATACAAAACCAGCCATGAGTAAAAAAGACAAAATACAGTTTTTAAAGGCCCCGATTCTGTAGGACATTGAAATTTACATATTCTAATACAGACAAGATAAAATATGTGCATCCATGATCCTCTATACTGAATCCCCAAAAATGACTGGTTACTGAAGAGCTCTTCTCTGTTCAATACACCTACTAAGCAAGCTCAAAGCTCCCTCCTATTCATATAAAACAAACCAGTAAGCAATGCTTGTTCTTTCTTCCAAGCTTATATTAAAGGCCTATGGATAGTACTGAACTACCATGACAGATCTTTAAGAGCTTGTGGGTCATGCCCTTTATGCACAAAACTAACCTTCCAAGTGGCCTTAAAATTTTGCATTTCAGATGCTTCATATGTTTTAGCAGCACAGTTTGACAGCTGTAGAATGACTGTGAACTCTGTGCTGAAGACCCAGGGCATTTAAACCCAGGCCCCTGCTGCCCCTTCACAAACCCCAGGTGGGGATTTATCAGCCAGTTACTACTGCCACCATTCTAAAGGACTTTAAAAAAAAAAAAGTTGCACACATCTGCTTTTGTGTGTCTTATTCAGGTGCTTATCTAGCTGTTCTACATGTATGTCCTGATCTGACTTCTATTTCTGCAGATGAAAGAGAATTAACTGATCTATAAAGCTGAATAAAGCAAAAATATTCCAGCTAAAGTTGGTCAGATTTTGCTTATTTTGAAAAAACTGCTTGCCTGCATAACTGTATCAGCAGAAATTCTTTTATCGAGAAGCCTGTACTGTGCAAAAGGTTTAATTTGCCTGAATAAAAGTAAAAGTACCCCCAAAAGAACAAATAGATACAGTGGCAAAAGGATTTTTGGTTTAAGAAATTAATGTATAAAAGTTTTACAGGCACAATAGTGTTGTTTATGCTTTTAAGATCAGATGAGACTATGGGTGATGGTAGTGATATTTTGACCCTGGGTTTCACTGAGCTGTAACATACCCACCTGTACCAGTGATGAGCGTTACAAAATTTTCTATTCCCTTTCCATGACCAAATTTCCTTTCAGCTAGAGCTGCACAGTTTCCATCGTTGTCCACCCAGACTGGCAGGTGCAGAGCATCAGATATTGGGGTTCTGAGATCCACGGAGCTCCACTCCTGAATGAGTTTTGTGGAGTGAAGCACAATTCCTTCTCGGGGGTTTACCCGTCCACCTGTGGAAATGCCTAAGTCCCAGAAATACAGGAGAGAAAAAACAAAATTAAGTCTACATAAAACTTTGAGTAAAAATATTTTTTTCCTCTGTGCATTGACAAGTATTTATATTTATAATACAGGGCTTGAATCAGAGTGCGAAAATAAAAAATTCCATGTATTTCTGGCAGTGCCATTTCTGACATGTACAGCGAAGTTATAGAACTCCCTTGCTCTAGTCACGACACACCTAGTATCTTAGGACTAACTAAATGGGCAATGGTTGACGTTAGTCTTCCTACGTCAGGCAAGATTGCAAAGAATTTTAATATCTATGTTTATTTTTAGCAATGTATGAAAGACAATACAAGAGCAAACTGTAAAAGTGCTCAAATTCTCCCTAGAATTAAAAAAAAAAAAAGTTTATTGCAACAAAACCTTACTTAATAGTTGTTAAGTCAGCAAAAGCTCGTTAAAACATACCTACTTTTTGTCCTAAGTATGTAATCAACGTAGACAAACACGGAAATAGCAGAAGCCGTCTCTTCATCCTCTTTTCTCTACTATCAGCTCCAGAAAGGTAAGTTAAATACTGCTGCAGGCATCTCTGCTGTAGTTACGTAAGTGATTCTCAAGCAGACTGGGATACCGACAGGAATTTACTTCTGTATTACAGAGTGCAAGCTGGGTAATGCGTTTTTGGTAAATTTACTGTCCAAGAGCAGTGAGTGGATAGCTCTCATAAGTATCTCAAAGAAGGATTTGTGCATACAACTGTATCTGCTTTGGCTTAAAATTTGTGTTTGGTAAAAAAAAAAAATAAAAATCAGTAATAGCTGCTGGTGTTCTCTGGAAATGTTAATCTTTTTCCTCATTTTCATAAAGCTGTTTCTAATACAAATTCTTTGAGTGAGAAAAACCACCACGACAAAACAAAAACAAAAGCATAGAAACTAACTACATAGCTGTTGCAATCCAGACTTAACATGGACATCAAGACACAAAGATGTTGAAAACTATTTTTTTCAGTGTTCTGCTTTTTAGTTGCTCTTTAAACATGTTTTGTATTAATGGGAGTTCTTCAATACAAGTTATGCTCATGTAGCTATTTTTTCGAGTGATGACCCAAAGAAAGAAAAAGCTTTTCTCATAGAGCTATTAACAGAAAGCTTTCTTCTCATTTATTTCCAATTATTATTGCTTTTATCCTTGCCTATGACAGCTAGCCAGAGTTACTGATAATGGCTCCAGGATTAAGTCTGACCCTTTCTCTTCTGCCTTGCAAAAATTCCTCCAAACTTATAGGAACACTCCAACTTATGATTATGAACCTTAAGGAAATAACTATCATCTAGCAAATTAATTATTCCCATAGGAATTTTATGTCTTTCTCTAAAGAGAAATCTTAATCTCAACTAGCATTCTGATTCAAACTGTAAGGCTGAATGAGGCAAGGAGCAGCTAACAAAAATAAAGTAATCAGGTAAGAAATTTATTGTATTCTGTAGCACACCTCCTCATTCACGAGGAATTGAACAGTAAACAGTCACGGAACTAAGTGGGCTGAAGAATAAATAGGGATGTTATCCTGGTAGAATGACAAACAAAAGGAAAGCTTTTTCCCCACGTAAAAACTCTGTAAATTGGCTTCTGTAACACATAATACACCTACCTGATTATAAGCTGTTCTTTGATATTTTGAACACAGAGTAATGCAGAGTTTGCTACATTTTCTACAGGAAGTTTGAGGCTTGCAAGATTCAGCACCTGGGCACAGTAAAATAGTCTGGCTGGTTAAGTCACGTGTGTTACCAGACACGTAGCCTGAAACATTTGTTGTGTGTGTATATATCTTATGACAAGAAGGACATGGACTCGTTAGAGCAGATTCAGAGGAGGGCCACAAAAATGATCAGAGAGGTCTGGAGCACCTCTCCTATGAAGATAGGCTGAGGGAGCTGGGATTGTTTAGCCTGGAGAAGAGAAGTCTCTGAAGGCCACCTTACTGTGGCCTTTCAGGACATATTATAGGGGACTTATAAGAAAGACAGGACCTTTTTACCAGGTCCTATAGTGGCA
Source organism: Aythya marila (assembly GCF_965140915.1). Taxonomy (NCBI): domain Eukaryota; kingdom Metazoa; phylum Chordata; class Aves; order Anseriformes; family Anatidae; genus Aythya; species Aythya marila. The sequence continues at coordinate 55,914,897 of NC_139080.1, read as the reverse complement.
AGATGAATGGCAATGGTTTTAAACTGAGAGAGGGTAGATTTAAATTGGATATAAGGAAGAAGTTTAAATGATGCAGGTGGTGAGGCACAGGAACAGGTTCCCCAGAGAAGCTGTGGATGCCCCATCCCTGACTGTGTTCAGGGATGGGAGGGGGGTTGGATGAGATGATCTGCAAGGTCCCTTCTAACCCAAACCATTCTATGATTCTGCTATGTAATAAGTAAGACGGAAATGAAAGAAAAGGTTGCCTTTGTCTCTGTGAGCTGCAAAACTGATCTAACCTTTTAGCCTGTTTATTCTGCTGTAGTGTAACTGAGGATTCTGCTGCACAGTTGATCCTAGCCATAAAGAAAGGCTTATAGGCAACAGTGGAAATTGGACTCAGCTGCAGTTACGTTTCAAGAGCAGTTTCAATATACACACAGCATCTGGGTCACAATTCTGAGACTGCAGTTAACTTAAAAGCCCACTTCTGCTATATACCACAGACTTTACACAGGCTTCATTTAGAGAACCTGTAGAATGCGTCATTCAAAACCACAACCATGAAGCTCAGACACAACACAAATAGCAACCTTTTCAGTAAAGCGGGAGCCTCTCCTCTAAGATTAATCGTGTTGGAGGTTAGGACTTAGGCGCTGTTAAAGCGTAGCAGATTGCATTCCTGGCTGCTACAGACTAGGGCAACTTCAGTTTTTATAGCCAGCTTCTCATATTCATAGTCACTTTAAATTTATTTTCTGGGTGTGTGTGTTAGGAATGTAATTTAAGTGTTTCAAATACACAGGATCTGTTTTAGAGAAATGTTTTAAATTAATTGATAGTGATTTAATTACATGTTACAATCCTCAGATGAAAATACAAAAGAAGGTAATATTTATTAACTTACCTACTCCCAAAATTCTGCAGTTCAGTTTTACTGCCTCTGATGCAGCTTCTGTACACATCTTTAGAATTAAACCTAGTCTGTCTTCGTAAGTTTTAGGGTTGAGCTGGGTATACTTCTTAACTATTTCACCCTAGAAAATAAAAATCACAAACATGATGCATGGAAATGTACTTTATGATGAAATTTCTCTTGAATTTCAACACAAGTCAACCTAAAAATGGGAAGTCACAACTTTTCTCTTTTCATAAAAAAAAAAAAAAAAAAAAAAAGGAAGTATATCTTAGGTCTTGGTCCTACAAACTGTTCTGTGTAGTAAGATTCCTGGTGACTATGGGGGACAAGCTCGCAAGATTAGGTCTTACATTATGCTTCAACCACCTGTCTGAAATAAAATATATAATGAACATGTGGGTTGTGCAAGGAAATATTACAGGGCTTGCTGGAACTGTTGTTAGGAGTAAACTGTGATACAGCAGTGTTGTTAAGCTCATTTTTGAAGTGTTAAAAAGATCAAGAGAATAACAAATAGTAAAAGGACATAAAATCCATGGACTTTATATAAGTCCATAAAATCCCAGGACTTTAAGAATAAAATGTTTCCAATTTGACTGCCTGGAAGTTTGAATGGTTTCATAGACACTGCTACTTTACCAACTAGAGGCGAGTTAGATAGAGAGAAATACCTGAAATTTCTATGTACAACTTACCATCCTTTCAGAAGTAACATTTTTTCTAAGCAGTTATGATTCTGAGTCACTTGAAATATTTCTGGAGCACCGTCTACTGTGACGTCTGACATATGTGGGAAGGAGGTCCCAAGAGAAAGGGACTGTTTTTAAAGCCTACCAGTCATGCAGTGGCAATGAAAAGAACTATACACACCCGAATCTGTGGGTACTAAGGAACCTTAGTGTAATGTTAATATTGCAGGATTAGGACAGGAAAATCCAGAAGACACATCAGAAAGTTGTCCTGTAGTTCTAGGACTTCCCACAGAAAAGAAGTAGCTAGGAACAAGTGCTAGCAAATGGGCTTTGCTAGTTTTAACAGCAGCTTTAGAAAAGCAAACCAGCAAGGCAAGTTGCATCAAGGCTGGATGAGAAGTCCACCCAGTTGGGGAAAATCTACTTTATCCCTCAACAGCAAAATCCAGTAGGACTGCTTGTTTTTGAAGGTCTTTTGTGTTATACACATATCCCCACCACAGGAGCAGATGCACAAAGCCCAGTGGAGTTTGCAGAATAGCTAAAAGAATAACAGAGTATTTACCTTCATACTGACGATTGCTACTCGGAGATTTGTTCCACCTAGATCCACAGACAAAGCACTCTGTGTCTCTAGAATATGGTCTATATCTTGAGAGATATTATCTTTGACAGGAGGAAAACAGAATTTCTTTTGCAATGGCTCTTTGAGATTGATGGATTTGAGGAACTTCAAAATCCTTGGAACAGCATTACCATCTCCATATATTTTTGAGCTGTAATATGAGAAAAGAGATCAATTTAAATGTAACTAACACTGCAATCTATGAAGTTGTTTTTTTTTTATTATTTTTTTATTTTTTATTTTTTTTACATGACAGGAGGCTGTAATACTGTAACATTACGAAATTATGGTATGACTATTCTGACAATGCTGCACCTCAGACTACTCAAGTGAGTCATGGGATATGGTAGAATACAGTAGTTTAAATATCATACACAACAGATTATGCAAGTTGGCATTGGCTCCATTTAGGAATGCGGAACACAGAATGTAGAAGGATGGAAGGTTAATCATGCCAAAAAAAAAAAAAAAAAGAAGAAAAATTAAGTGTCTAATGAAAGGACAATAAAGTTATAAAGTTACATAAATTAAAAATTTGATTTCTGTATATACTGCATGCCCAGACAAGATGTGCTTATCAGAAAGATGACAACTAAGTAACAATTAATGGTACATTCATGCCAGTTTGCTGCAGTGAAGTCTCATTTTAAAATATTGCCATACCTAAAGCACACATTTGTTATTCCAGAATTTATTTTTCTTACTTTACTGAGGTTCTTGAAAAATATACTCTTGAATTTTGTCCTTAATTAAACACATGTAATCTCCTGAAGCTTTTAAGAACTCAGTTATTTTAGAACTGTGAGTCAGTACTGTATGGCTGAAGAGGAATGAATTCATCCAGCAGCTCCCCTGGGAGCTTGCACTCAGGGCTCTCTGTGTATCATGCCTGAAGTCAATCCAGCTATGAAGTAACATGTCCTTCAGGAGTTAGGGGCAGACAGTCAGGAAGTTCTCCCTCGTGCTGCTACCATGGAGCAAGCTATCATGTTAATCTAAGCCTCACATATGAATTTCTCAACCTTCTGTTGAATGTTAAATTTCTAGTTATACCAAAATAATCCTAGCAACATTTTGCTCTCCAGACACAAATCCCCACACCAGAGATTGCACTATGATTCTGAATGAGCCATGTAAAATGAAAAATAATTTGCAACCTCAGATTAGTGCACTAGAAAGAGTGATCAAGTATGACCACGTCAGAACTAAATGCCTATTTCTCTACTGCTTTAGCATCTCAAAGGAAGACAAAGGTACTTACCATGGGTACTGTTTACCAAACTGAAGCTTCAGAGCATGCAGAATCTTATCCTGTGTGTCAGCATCACGAACATGAAGAACGTTTTCACCTAGACAGTGAGAGTTAACAAAATAGGACAGGTCAGCTACTTATAAGATGAGGCATAAGAAGAGATCAATTTAGAAATTGCTTTAGAAATGAGTACGTATAATTATTTTTGTTTACTATGAGCAGGAAAGACTCCAGCCAAATGAACATTACTCTTCAACCTTTCTGTGCCTGCCCTTGCTCCCAGTGAAGCAACACCGACTCCTACAGGATGCTGTCATGCCTTACAAAACACTGGAGAGTAAAGTACCTTTCAACAAAGTACTAGTATTAAATTAAAAGAGCACTGATGAAAAGAGGGAGGCAAGTGGCTGTTTGTGCCATATCTGTGTCACTGAAATACCACAATACAGTTAATTCCTGAAGTAGTGATGAGTTCCTGTTTTTAAAGTGAAAATTGGATGCACACGGAACACTGAACTAAAGAAAAAAACAAAGTTGCCTATTCTGCTACACTCCAAATGGAGATATATTTTAACTTGTCCACAGTCAAAAGCCTCATTATTTTAAGCAAAACACACAAACATCACTAACATGGTACAGGAATAGCAAGCAAATTTTTAAAATAGGTCAAAAATTATTTTGCTCCAATACTGCAGGATGGTCTCTGTATGACACTTGTTTTACTTTATTCCATGGAACAACAACAAAAAAATCAAAACAAAACAGAAATATAAAGAAATTAAAGTAGTTACATAACTATAAAACGCAAACCTGTGGTTATAAAACACAAACCTGTTTCTCTTCCTGTCTGACGCGTCCCCAGGTTGATAACAGGTGTACCAAATGCTCCCACCTCTCTGACACCACAACTGCTGTTGCCAATCATACAGCCAGCATGAGCGACTAGCTGAATGAACTGGTCAAACGGGACATGCTTCACTGCCCGAAAATTGGGATGATGTTCAATGCCCTTCTTCCTCATCACCCGAACCATCTCTTTGCTTCCTACAGAAAAACAAAAGGCACAAATAAATGATTCAAGTTCTATTGCTCTGCTGAAAGCCTCAACACGCAAAGGAGCTGAAAGCAGTCAGTTTAATTGTCACCTCAGAGCTGTTTTTGTTCCCTTTCAGGCATAGAAGCCTAAGTGTGATCCCAAAATCCACTGTAAAAAGCCTTCCTGTAATATTTTTATTAGTGAAGGAGGCATTGAATGTTGTTTCTGTATGTCACATGGTTTCCCTTCATCTTCTTCCTGAATGTGGAGAAGATGTTCTCCAGCAATGTGGACATGGAGTTGCAGTGGATGCAAGCCTGATGCTGAAATCGTCCAGCTCCATCCTGCTGGAGGTTCTGGGATAAAAACACTCTGTAAGAACCAATATATGCTTTACATACTATCTGTTATCTGTCCTTCTGTCACGCAGGCATTTTACTCACCTGCATCCACGTTGGGGAACAGAACAAGTGTTCTCTTGTTGAAGGAGATGAGTGCATCTAGAGTCAGCTCAAACATCTTTATGGAATGTTTAATGTCCGTGGTTACAGGATGTTGCAAAGCAACTATATAATCTCTGGGTTTGACATCTTCACCTGTTCAAATGGAAAAAGAAGAAAAGGTTATGTTTGATTGTTCTTTTTTGTTGTAGTTTTGTTTTTTGATTGTTTTTTTTTTGTTTGTTTGTTTGTTTGTTTGTTTGTTTTTTAATTGGTAAAGAATAGTATGAAGAAGAGACAACAACAATTCTGAAACTACTGACGTAAAAGCCTCCACAGTCAAGGCACTGAATGGGATATCTTACATGTAAATTTCAGTGCTACAATAAAACTTGAGGGATAACAGGAAGGTTTAGCTTGTTACTTGCTTCTCTAAGTAAAACTCATAATTTTCACCTTTCTCTAAAACCCAATACACTGTTAACATGCAGGCCTAGATCTAAAGCATTGCAAAAGACCGCGACAGAGTGGAGAACCTGTTCTGACATCACTCTAAATCTGGAATAACATGAAAGCCCTGGAGCAGCTCTGAACTTTCACTAATGGCTTTGAGAAAATCATGTCCTGCAGTGCGGTTTCACAATAGCAGGTGGACAGGTATGATCATTCTTACAGCAGTACAGAATTCTCATTATCACTCATTACTCAAGTTTTCTGCCAGTTCTCCATCATCAGGCAAAGACTTTATTCCCATTGCTTTAAAAACGTGAAAGCCGTACTTGTTTTAGTACATTTGTTAAACAATTTATCTGCTAAATATTCACCTACTGATCTAGTAAGATTCTACCTTCTAAGTACACAAGTTATTGTGCCAGATAGGACATTGCTTTGTCAAACACAAAAAGCAAACACCAAACTCCACTATTTACCAAAATTACTTTTAAGCAAATTAACACGAATGGCCCTGTTACAGTGAATTCCTCAAAAGAATATTCAAAATATAAAATCCCTTTGATTTTTTTTTTTCTGTAAGTAGTCCTAAATAGCTCCGATTCTCTTTTGATACATCCTTTATACCATCATAACTGTTCATATAGGAAAAAGTCTATTTTTAAATTGTTCATATCAAAGAAGTTATCAATTTAAGGAAGGTTTTTTTTTTTTTTTGACCTTGTAAAAGGATCAGATGTATTTGCTAAGACAGATTTGTAGCAATACTTGATACTGGGAGCAAACATACTGTTTTTTTGTTGTTGTTGTCTGTGTTTTTTGTTTTGTTTGTGTGGAAACACGTTCATAATAATACCCAATTAAATAAACTAAAACCTGCTAGCAACAAGCCTGTCTGTTGCTTCCTGTACTCTACTCAAAGCCATTGGTCAACAGATCCCCCGGTCCCTGTGGACCACAGATTAATAACCCAGTCAGAGTTTGTCTGAAGTCACAGGAATAACATTAAGAAGTGGACTGCTTACCTAGCCACACACGTATAACACTCATGTAGTCTTTATTTTTGGCAGAGAGGAGCTTGTCATACGAGGGACAGCCCGCTAAAAGGATGCGGTCGTGGTCCTCACACATGGCTATCAAGTGCTGCTCCGCACTCCTGGTGCAGCACACATGGTAGTGGGCCAGTTTGGTGATAGCGTGCCTGATAGAGTCGTCAATGGTCCCACTGACTTCCCCGCCTTCAATGTGAAGAATGCGGATATTCATCAGGGCTGCAGATGTGGCTAGTGCCAAAGCATCAAATCTGTCACCGTGAACGATCATTATGTCAGGTTTCAGGCGATTCAGGACATCTGGTAACTTCACTAACGCCAGGCCCACTGACTCCACCATGGCTGCCTCATCCTCCCCTCTCACAATAGTGTGCAGTCTTGTATGAATATCGAAGTCATCCTGTTCAATCATGCGATAGGTGTTCCTGAAGGTAAGAGAAAAAGGGTTAGAGGAAACGCAACTTGGTTTTACAGCAACACAGCTTGACAGAATAATTGCATACTAGAAAACTGTAACAGTGCTATGCTTGAACAAAGGCCTGTGTATCCTTTGCTAAGCAAACAACAAATGTATAAATACAGAATGGACAAATGTATAAATAGAAGAGACAATGCAAAGCTGAGGTCTCTATGTTCAAGTAAAATACCTTGCTGCTATCATCTAACAGAAAAAAGTTTTTTTTTTAATTATTTTTTTTAAATCAGGTTAGTTTTACAGTGTTGAATACATGTACACCTTGCCATGTTACTGCATGAAAACAATGGCCAGTATAAAGCAGAGAGCATAAGGCTGAGAATGTACAGTGGTGGAACTTCACTCCTTAGTAGCTTCAGGTAACAGAACTTCCCACAACCTCACAGAAAATCACACTTCAATTTATGAAGTGCCAAAACATCTAGTTAGCAAGTGCAAAATGTGTCTTTACTTGAAGATATGCATAGCATTTCTAAAAGTTTAGCAATGCTGGCATGCTGAGGCCCTTATGCTAACATCTAACTTTGTCTTGCAAAGTGTTTTCCTATCAATTTCATTTAACTGAGCTCAATCCGATAAATGCACCCAGAGAAAAGCAGAAACCAACCTCAGCAATAAACATGCTTTTCTTTCTGCTTTTCTCCATTCCCTCAGCAAAGCGTATACTCACCTGGGATACAGGAAGTCCTTCCAAAGGAAGGGATCCAGAACAAGACATTCCATTTTCCCATGAAGGTGATCTGACTGCTTACATACAGGGTGTTATGGAGGGGACCCTAATCTCCCTTGCCAAACCATACGTAATATACCTATTAGCTACTCATTTCGTCAGAGTAAAATGACCTCTCCCTTTCTTTCCCTGCAATCCTGGATGCGAAAACTTAACAGTATTCAACTGTGATACCAAATATATAAAGACTTTAATCAGTAAATAAGCAAATTGGAAGAGCTTCAGCTTCGAATGACTGCAGACTATCTTTTCGCTGTGAAAGTTCAAAACTGTAACACACTGTTGTTTGATAATCATCAGATTCTGAGGGAAATTTGAATGAATTTCTCACTTCATGAGAAATTCTACGATTTGGCTGAAAACTTCAGCTACAGCATTTACTAAGCTGGTTTGAAAAAAATATGCAATCTCAAAAGGAGCTGGGAAATGAAATAAAAAGTACTTGAAATGTCTGAAAATTTATATTTAAAAATGTTGTTGTTATGTGCATTCATGATGACAAGTAGTTTGTGACCCAGCATTTATGATGTTATTGCCAACACAGCAGAAACAGAATGGGAGAGGTACAAAAATCCACCTTACCCATAATCATCAATCAGGTGGGAACCAAGCACTACAACGTCAAGCTCAAAGAACTGTGGTTCTGCCTTAATGCCAAACATAATGGGAGCTAATTTTGAATAATCAGCACGGTTGCAAGTAGCAACACAGACACGTAGTTTGTGGTTGTTTCCATTCTTCTCCATGACTTCTTTTTGTTTCTGTTTTGAAAGATTCTTGAAATACAGTTCCTGAAAAAAAAAAAATACACAACATATTAATAATAATAATAATCTTTATAGCAAGTATATGGTGTGCTTAGTGAAAAGCATAAATAATTACAGCCCAGAACTGTAGGCGCATAATCTCACCCATTGATAACAGACAACTAATAGCTTACAGCTGGAGAGAAGCTTGAGCTGAGAGAAGCAGAGCCGTGCACACAACTGTCCCTCGCTGGTAAGCAGTTGCGCATTATGGGGAATCATACGTCCTTAGAAACAAAGACTGTCCTGGTAACCTTACGGCTTATTCTCCTTCTTAACAATCAGACAGTTTACGATCCTGAAATATGGGACCAAATTGAGGTCAAGGCGTGGGACTCTGCAACTAAAAACGACAAGGTTGCAGTGGGATTGCTCGGCACCTGGCGAGCAGTCTCTGAGGCCTTCAAGAGCCGTGTGGGACCACAGTCAGACACGTGTGGTTTGCCAGACAGTGAGGGAGCTGCGGGCTCCTTTACTGATCCGACTGCTACGCCATCGGCCAAATCATGGGAGATATGGGAGCACTTCAACCAGAGTTGCCAACTCCAACTATGCTCCCCCAGTCGTGGTCATTAATAGTAATAGACTTAAAGGATTGTTTGTTAAACACTTGCCTTTTAAAGCTTTGCCATGTTTATGTTTCAATTGATACCTTTTCTGATTGTACATATGCATAGGCGTGCTTGGGTTTACTGTGTAAAAGCCATGTTCTGTATGTTTAGAAAGTTCGATGTTGGTGTGTGCATGTTGGTAGAGCGTAGGCTCCCCGCGCACCCAGTGCTGTTTACTTGCCTTTTATAAATATTACTAATTTCAGATGGAGTTGAGACTTCATTTATAACCAGGGATCTGGGTAGGCTGGATCAATGGGCCAAGTCCAACCACACAACATTCAAAACTGCTCCGGCTCAGAGGGTTGTAGTAAATGGGGTTACATCTGGCTGAGGGAGCTGGGGGTGCTTAGTCTGGAGACGAGGAAGCTCAGGGGAGACCTCGTTGCTTTCTACAGCTACCTGAAAAGAGGCCACAGTGAGGAGTGTCGGTCTCTTTTGTCAGGTGAGAAGTTATGATATGCAAGGAACCAGCCTTGAGTTACACCAGCGGAGATTTATATTAGACATTGGGAAGAATTTCTTCATGCAGAGTGTGGTGAAGTGCTGGAACAGGCTGCCCAGGGAAGCGGTGGAGCTCCCATCCCTGGAGGTATTTAGCAGGCACGTGGATGAAGCACTAAGGGACATGGCTTAGTGCAAGGGCTCAGTAGGTCAGGTTGATGGTTGGACTTGGTGGTGCATCAAGAAAAAGAACTGAAGGTCTTTTCCAACCCAGATGGTTCTGTGATTGTAAGTAGCAGAATGGCCTTCCTTGTTCAAATGGAAATTTTTATGTAAAAAAAATTATTGGTGCCTTAGTAAGTTATGGAAAAAAAATCTATTCAAAACCACACAAAGGAACAAACTAGTAAGAGCTACATCCACTGACAGACTCCATTAACAAAAAAAAAAAAAAAAAAGAAAAAAACGGTTTTGGTCAAGTCAGTTTACGTATCTGTTAAAAACACTTTGGTGAAGCAAAGTGAGTTAAATATTGACTCATAATCCCTTTAATCCCTTCCATACTATTTTGCAGACCAAAGTACATCATGATATTAAATAATACAACATTAGATTACAGACAACTTTGGGAGATAGTAAGGATAATAATAATAATAATAATAAGTTAATAATAATCAGAACTCCAGATCACCATGATTATCATTGTCCTTATTATTATTTTAAAGGGTTCCTGAGAATTAAAATTTCTCAGGAAGTGACTAACTGACTATTTTTACTAGCAACATCAACAGTTACTGTAACAAGACATTTCCTCTAATTAACTTTTCCAGCTTGTAAAGTAGCTGATTAAACTACATTATGTTTAATGTTTACCTGTCCCATGTTACTCATTTCACCCTGCTGTTTTCACAACCCTCCACCCCTGCCCGAAACGTAAGAACTGGGAAAAACAACAACAATAACAACAAAACTCTAGAGAAAAATATTTATGTCTTAAAAAAATGACATAAGAACTAAAATTGCACTGCCACCTCCCCTTCTTCTCCCAGCTGTAACCAAGTTAGTAGCACAGAATATCAGATCAGATATTTATAAGTTTTCTGTACTTCTTCTGAAAATAACTGGACTGAAAAAAAATGGAGTTCAAATTAGTACCATCCTCTGGGTATGAAATCTAATGCTATGTCAGATTTTTACTGCATTTTGGTAGCAAGTAAACTCAAGTTAACTTTTTCCAGCTTAATGGACATGGATCACTCATTTCTGACTGAGATACAGCAGTATCAATCTTTCTACTCATTTTGACACCTAGGGAAGCTCTTACTACGCAGCTGCTACGCAAGCATGACAACAACACTGACCGTCCAATTTCATGCTCTTTTACATTTATTTATTTATTTTTTTTACACTGCAATAGAAGTTTGTGGTGAGGAAAACAGAGAATTACTTCCACAAGATATTAGCTATGATGGAAGGCCCAAATTTTATTCTTTTGGTTAAGACTCAAGGTTAGATGATAGTCTGGAGTAGCATACTGTACACCACACAAATAATTTAAAACAAAAACATTTTCAGTAATTTTTCCAGTAAATTTTTAAAATAAGGTCTGTTAGGCTATTATTATTAGGTATCCCACTCCCATGATGTATATATAAAACTTCAGCAACTTTTTAAAGATCTCCCTATTTTTAATGCTTATTAGGTTTTATCATACACGATGAAAAAATATTTTGCATAAGTCATGTCAGGACTATCAGGAATCTGTCCTGAGTTGACAAGGGTAAAACATGTTTCTAGTCTCCACTTGCAAGCTGTAAGGGCTCTACAAAACTCTAACTGGCATGGTGATTTATTTTTTCCCTAGCACAACTCCAACAACAGTGATTCCTGAGTCGTTTACCTTTCAAAATGAAAATAAAGTGGCAAAAACCAGTGACGTCTGGCATGACTCAGCTCGCCAGAAATGCCATTTCTCATTCACCCCAGCAAAGCAGCACCAACCAACTTCAGCAGAACAGACACAACCTGGAATTTCAGCAACTGATTATTATGACAAATTAAGCTGAGCTCTGTGGGTTCTGCCACAAAGTAATAGATATTGTTTTACAATGAGCAGAGATTCATTGTATTTTCTTTATCATTTTGCTTCAAAAATAGTATGTTAATTAACTACCAGTTTACATTTTCAAAGGGTTAAAAAATAATCATTCAGACAAAGGACTTTCTCCTGCTGAAAACTTCTGCAGTTATGTGTGTATATGGTTGCTGTTGTCTCTTTCTTTTTGTCCAGCAGGCTTTAAGTATTTTAAGTGTATATATGCAACTCAGTACTTGATGTCAAAAACGTCGAGAAAGGATATTTGTAGAGTTCTAAATGACGTATAAAGTTAGATCAGAGAGGGCATTACCCTGCATCACTGACTGAAACCTTAAGCTAGACGGAGATCTAACTGCATTGCTTTTTTTTCTACACAGACCGCTTTTCGGAGGTGCTTCTAAGCAGGACATCCTGTCTTTGCATGTCTGAGAACAGCTACTAATTCTAATGAAATCACACTGAAGACGTGAAGGAAACTTCTGACATCCCTGTAAGCTTGCCTTTGAACCATCATGAATAAGGTTCCTATAATTAGAAGCAAACCTCTCACAAGACCACTCAAGCCGTCCGCTGCCGTGTACATACCCCACACAATACAAACTGAGAAGCCAAGGCAAAAGGGGCTTGGAACAACGAGTCTATACGCTGCCCAAAAAACGTCAAGGCTCCCCATAACTGCAGGTCGAACAACTACAGGTCGAACCCCTACAGCCCTAACCTTTATGGCCCCAAATCTAGTTACGGCGGTGACAGCAGCCTCTGGAAACAACTTCCGAGGCAGACAGGGCGATGCACCGAAGGCGTACGAGCCGGCAGGCCAGGACCCAAAGCAACCCGTGCCTTTTGTGCATTTCCCCTTCAGCCAGGGCTCGGGGAGCCCCTCAGCAGGCTCATTCCCAGGGCTCAGCCTCTGAAGTTTTATGAGGAAGCCACGGAAGGCCTTGGTGCAGGGGCAGCTTTGGTACCGCTGCCGCTTATCTCTCCTGCCGGAACGGGCAGCTGGAAGCCAGACGCGCGTTAAATAAATCCAAAGGGGGACAGCTGGCACTGAGGGGGCGAAGGGCTGCGCCCCCCCACAGCACCCACTCCCCGAGCACCTACACAGATATACGCACATATATACACGTATATGCATATACAGGCACGTATAATCATATATATAGAGGTAAATGTGGATTTATGTGGGTATGTGGGGGTATATGTGGGTTTATGTGGGTATATGTGGGTATCTGCACCCCCGCGGACACGCGCGCTCCCCCCTCACGCCCCAACCGCCCCCCTCACCTGCGGCAGCAGCAGCACCCCACGCCCGCACCACGCGCATGCGCACAACCCCCCTCCTCCCCCCTCGCGGGCCTCAGCGCAGACGTGGTGGCGGAGGCGCCGAAATAAAAAGTGTTGCCGCCTAGTGACACGTCGCCCTAGTCAAAAAAAAAAAAAAACAACACAAAACCAGGAGGAACACACAGACAAGACCCACCGCAGCAGTGGCTCCCGTGTTCAACACAGCTAAAATAGATGCAAAGAACGGGGACTTTTCTTCTCCCATACGTTAGTGGGGGAGAAAAAGTCTCACAAGGCTCTGAGGAACAAATACCGAGATCCTCAACTAAAAATACCCCAAGTGTCCATTGTGGCAATACAGTTTGTCAATCGAAACAAAACGAGGCGAGACTTCTCCTTGGGAGTGTTTCAAGTTCTGCCCCAAGTGCCTGCTTCCCAAGAAAGTGATAAAAAGCGTCCTACAGGGAGGTTGGGAAAATCCTCAGAGGGCTGTGGTGCAGTGAGTCACAGCTCCTCCAAGCCTCAGTGTCTCGGGAACAGGGAGAGGGCAGCACACCCACGTCTCAGGTTTCTGGGGAGGTTTTTGTGCTGACCAGCGGTAGCAGCAGCTGCTGGGTCGCACCACAGCTTCAGTTCACACCCCCCTTGGTTTCACTCTTCTGTGCATCACTATTTTCTTTGTACACGTTGCTCAAAAGCCCGTGTGCACTCTGGAAATGTCATTATATGCAGGTCTGAATTGTCTCCTGCAAGGGCTTTCGGGTTGTGATCAGTTCACCAGAGCGGCTCCAGCTGGTTTCACTGAAAAAGAATCAGAGCCACGGGCCCACAGAGTGCCTGGGGCTGGCAGTGACATCTGCGGGCCACACAGACCAGCCCCTGCCCCATCAGGATCATCCAGAGCTGGGAACCATGCCCAGGCAGCTTCTGAAGATCTCCACGAATGGAGAATACACACCCAAAATAGTCCTGATTTTTAAAAAAGCATTTAACTTTCACCTGGTAAAATGTGAATCTCCTTTTATTCTAGATGCAGTTGTGACTTTGTAAAGTGTCCAGTTGTGCCAGCAAGAATTTCAGTGAGGTTTTCTCACTTCCTTTTTGCACTTTGCCGGCAACGTGTTTTAACTAAAATCTCTGTAGTATTTAAGTTATGAAATCTAGGTAGAAAAGTTTTGGTTTTCACCTTTCATCTAGCTTAAAATTTCAGTGTTTATATATTTAGATAAATTCTCCTTTGAGATTTACAGTGCATGAAAGTTTTACCTTCTGTTTTTACACATTTTTATGAAAGTAAAGATCTTCCAAAGTTTCTGGTTCTTCATTTAGAGTTTTGTTCTGATTTTCCAAGACCACGACTCAATCTTCTAGACATTTAACACACTCTTTTCTATGGCATTCTGGAGCAGCTTCTCTGTTCTTCTTCAGCTTTAATTTTCATTTCAACTGTGGATTATCTGTTTTATTTATCTGGGAATACTGAGGAAGAGCCTGAATCAAACAAATGAATGTATGGTTGAGTGTAGACATTTATAAATTCTGAATTATGCAAGTACTTATGAAGCTAGAAGCAATCACATTGAGGGTTATTCTTAGCACGGCATCATTGCATCTCTTGATATGTTTTCTCCAGAAGTGTTTCAGCATCTTGCAGCACAAACTGCAGCACAACGGGCAAAGTTTATGCTCCTGTCAGTTATTTCTCCCCCACAGACCTCACACTGCATAATTCGGACAAAATTTCTCTTGCACTGTGGAGTGAGCCCTGCCCCAGTCTCTCCAGCAGAGACACAAAGACTTGATAGAGAGCTCAGATGGGAGGAGAAGGTTCAGCCATAATCTGCCTGCTCCTGTCAGCCCCCTTTGCTACCTGCAATCTCTCAGGGCTCAGAAGAGGGCCTCTGCTCCCACCAAGTCCTGAGGGAGTTCTGGGGCTCATTAGGGGAGCAGGGCCTCTGTAGTCACATTAATTCATTGCCACCCTCTGCATTAAAAAGCTATGCAGAAATTGGGGCAGCCCTGCAGGACACTGATACGCAAAGAGCTGGGAAACGCAGAAGATGGGCTTGCTTCTTTCCAGAGAGGGCACACTGCTTAGGATTTTAACAGAAGGAGCAAGATCTTGCAGCTGGTTTCATGATCACCCTGCCTGGGAAACCATCCTGAATGAGGTGACAGGTGCTAAAGCGCAGTCTGGACTTGCACCAAGGGGCCTGTCAGTGCATAGCTGCACTGTCATGCAGTGTGGGCAGACTGAGTCAGTGCCACTGCCATCTTCTGCACGGAGGTTAAGCACAGGGTTACTTCCTCATGCCTGAAAGCAAAGGAATATGTCTTTTTAAATCAGCATCTACATCAGGTGGGGCTTTCCTTAACTCTTTCCTTAACTCTTCATTTACATCGATTCTATTTACATCAAAACCAGTTTGCTGAGTATAAGGAAGTGAAAACTCAGTCTAAAATTTCCAAAATTACCTAGAAGCAGCTGCCCGTGTCCATTCTGCACCGTGCAGCCAAAACCACTGGCAAGCAGCTTGGATTTTAAAGGTAAGGACATCGGGGTGTCAGAAGAGCAGGTCCTTCTGACACAGTCATCATTTCCAAAGAAAGTGGCCACAGTGCTCAGCTGCTGTGAATGCACGCTGTTATGAATATCCTGTATAGGAAAAGAGCAGGCAGTGCCTACAACACGGTGTAAGGACAATACAAGCTGATCCACACAGTAGGGAAAGCGTAACAAGTTATTGCCTTCCTGTTCTTTCTGTTTGTTCTTCCCCGTTAAAACTGCCAGGTGGGCAGTGCTCAGTCAACAGTAACTGTAGGTGACCGCAGCGGTGCATTAGCTAGGTCAGCATCATCACATCAGGGGCCTGCAGCTTCCACCTGATGCTTCAGAAGAATGGGAAGAGAGGGAGGATGAGAAAAAGCCATTTATGGTACGCAAAGGGAGATGCGGGGCTTTGTTCCCTCCTCATCACAGCACAGATCTCTCACATCTTTGCTCAGTATCTTGCACCGAGACAGACAGAGGACATACGGGTACAGCGGTCAGGCAAAGAGCTTTTTGCCAAGGGAGAGGAAATGCAAAACCGTGTGAAAATCTGTTCTGTCTTGGGGAGCTTACCTTAAAACCAGGCCCATCAAAACCCCAGGTAGGAAGGAGAGTTGTGGTTCTCGTCGAGGTTACTACAGATGGGCTACAAAATACCACAAGACTTTCTTCAGAGTTGCCAGTGATGTGTAACAGATCTTTCTCATTAGAAAGATGGCATATGCTGATACCTGGTGCTTTATGGTGTGATTTATATCTTCTGATAATCTATGAAATTTGACTCAAGTTTCCAGTGACTGTAGGCTGCAATAGATGTGCGGTATGAAAGGCCGCCTCTGTGCTGGGGGACTCCGTGCACGGCAGGAGGATACCATCTAAAACCAATGCAAAGCAGTGGAAAAAGTGCTGACACCCTCGAAGTGACTTTTATCACGTTGTTCAATCTCTAACAGCGCGAGCCGTTCTCGTCATTTCGGCTGACAGAAATGCTAAACTTTTCTTTGGCACTCTTTCTCTCTAAAAATAAGATAGCGGGACTGACCCACTTTCTGCTGCCGTCATGTGATGCTGCGTGATCTCGGCTTGTGTGATCTGTCCAACTCTTCAACGGGGCCTGCTTTCTCTGCTTGGGTTAAAAGCTCTTACAGACACGGCTTGTCTGTCTCAAGCTACACCCCTGTCCGCTTCTGCTAGAATAAACTCGACTGCTGTTGCTGATTCATGCTTGCTGACACACGTCAAGCATCCTCTGGGGAATGTAGCACAGTTTAACGTACCCAAGCTGGCCTCGAAGCAGTTGGTCCTGAACAATGATGGCAGCCGAGCTGGGGTGATGCTCATAGCGGGATTTTCACTCAGGACAGCTCTATGCACTCTGCTGAAGCCTGTGCTGTGTGTCCAAATTGATTAATTAATAGAGAAGATAGTCTGATTAACACTAGGTGGGGTGTATTCAATCAGCCACTGCACACACTGAAGTGTATTTGGACAAAAGCCGGGGAGGAACCGACTTGGTTGCAAGATGCCACCACTAGGGGAGAACAGCAGATAAGCCTGTCAAGTACCAGATCCACCATCACTTTCAGGCAGGAGACAAATTTGTCAGGCAGTTTGGGTCGAGGCAAATACGCTGCAGAAACAGCCACGTCAGCTGGATGCAAATGGCTCTCAAACGTGAAAGACTAGAGAGCGAAACCAAGTTCTTCCCATAAACCTTCTCAGTTCTGGTCACTTTTGGCTTTTATCACAATGGCAAGTCACATATTTCTCTTTAAAGAGGGAAGCTTACAAGACTGAGTTTAATTCTCTATCTGGCTTTCAGCGGAAGCTAAAGCTACGTCGTTTCTCCTTCAGGCCTGCTGTATTATCACAGTAAATATGCGAGATACCAAAGTTTCTGTGTTCCAGTCGTGTCATGGTGCTAATCCTGCCTTCACCCTCCACCTGCCAGCCCTCTGCCCTCGCTCCAACCTTCCTCTCAGCGATGGAGCAGGGCTGTTTGTCCCGGTGGTGTGGGTGCAGAGAGACACAGGGTGGACTGGGTCCACCACACGTGGGTCTGTGGAGGCTGTGAGCTCCGGCAAACACACAGAGAGCTGTGTGTCATGGAGCACGAAGTGCAACAGGCCAGAAGCTAGGAGAAGGGGGCAGGAACCCCAAATATTCATCTACTGATAACACTGCCTATTTTTTCCACTTAAATTTGACATATGGCATTAAAAAGCATGGTAAACGGCTGGTAGTAAGGACTACAACATCGAACTCGCCTCCTGTCAGCATGAATACTTCCTGCATTGTGAGCAGATCTAGAGGTTCCTACTGGTTCTTCTTGTCCAGCTAGTGTGTGTGTATATATGTATGTATGTATATATATATCTATATCTATGCATACACGTACACCTTCCTTATCCTTCATAAGGTGCTACAGCATCTGTCTTGCTTGCAGCTGTGTTTTCAATGTGGGAAAACTATCAACTCTCAAATATTAGTCAAAGACAGCAGACAATCTGCTCACGAATATTTGGTAATTCCTAATTTCTAATTTTAAGGGATATTAATGCTACTACATAGTTACAAAAAACAAAAAACAAAAATACAACCCAACAAAACACCAACAAAACACCAAAAACTGTTAATCAAGCAGTGATCTAATGTCAAGAATAAAGAATGATATTAGTAAACACGTATTTCCTCCCTTTTTCAATATAAAATAAACTTGGTTTGTGTGTACATTGTGAACTTCTACTTTGGCTATTAGCTTCGCTAAGACCAAAAAAAAAAAAACAAAAAAAGTGATGGAAGAAGAATATTTGATTGTAAAGATGGTTACGCTACACAATACAGTTTACAATTTAAAAGATGGCGGAGGAAATTTTGAAAGACAGAATATAAAAAGGGAAAAGAAATGATTTATTTTTTTTCCCCCTGTAGCTGTTCACTAAGAAAAGAGCACATCCTTCTGTCTTGGTAGCTTGTAACATACCAGATTTCATCACCTTAGTTAGGTAAACATCACCTTTAACTGTGTGACTTTTAGGGCAATCTTAAATCTGACACTATGGCTGTTAATGGCTGTTACTAGTTCCCGAAACAATTTCATATTTTCCATTAGAAGATGCTTGTTGGGATGTCGTGGAAGGATCAAATGCCAGCTGAAAGCACACTGTTTTCTGTATCAGGCACTGTATAAAAGTACATGTTTGTTTTTAATTCTGGGTCAGGAATGAAGCATCCTCATTTTTTGTTTGGAATATCTGTAGCTCTTATTTTCCTTACCAGCAATCTCCAGGAACGGTTTTCTTTTCCAAGCAACAAGCAAAAGTCAAAGAAAATTACAAGCAAGCACACAATTTTAAAGGAGGTACTATCTAAAGACAGTATGAAAAGCCTGCCACAAACCTTCTGTAAATGTGTTTTACTTGGACAGGAAGCCAGAACCTTGCAAATGACAAAGAGAAAAGCTTCAGAGCTCAGGATGACATTTAGAAAGAAAGAAAAAATAATGGTTTGGAAAAAAAAAACAACACAACAACAACCATGGTAAATGGTAATTTACTTCTTTCCTTCCTTCCTTTCGATAGTTATCTGAAACAGACACTCACATGAAAAGCATCTGAGTAATGCTCAGTGGTTATTCTTACTTAACCTACAGGATAGTCTCATTTCTCAGTTGGGTTGGCTATCCGTGTTATGTTTTACGAGAGCTTTGATTTAACACGCGGTGTTTGAATGACAGACAGTCCGGAATCACAAAGAAGTAAAACCAAATGCTGCCAGGCTCCCTGACTTTGCAGGAAAGCTCTCCTGACAGATGCTCTCACCTCAGTGTGGCACGTCCACCGGCTGTGCCGAGTCCCCCTGGGAAAGTCCACACACCTCAAACACCACCCAGAGACAAGCAGCCCATTTTTTCCCGGGACGGGGTGCGTGCCAGGATACAGGAGACCACCCAAAATCATGTGGTTAGAGAACACCTTTCCGGCAGCGTGTGTCAGAAACCAGCCCAGACGTCCCTGCCATTGGGATGCTGAGGCTCCACGCTGCGAGAGGTGCTACCTCTTACTTCCCCTGCAATTTGAACAGGATTTTCCAAGGGGTATTTAGGGCACTTGGAAGGATATTTGGAGGCACTTTGTGGGAAAACCCCCACGAGTGGCTCCCACCACAGGACACCACGCAGGTTCACAGAAAATGCCTGTGGGGTCCCCGGCTCTACCCTCGCCTCAGTGTCACACTGCCCATAAAAATCCCCTTTCCCTGAGCAGCACATGCACCGGTGGGCATCCCACTTCCTTAATTTATTCCCCACAGCGTGGGCTGCCATTCCCAAGGCACCATACCCTGGGCTGGTGCCTCCTCCACACACCATGCCTCCCTGTCAGGGCAGCCAGCCCGCTCCACAGGTGGCGAGGCGGCCACGGCCACCTTCAGGGGGCTCCGTACCCTCCCCTCACACCACAACCCCCCCCTGGGACCCCACCGGGGCAGGGGGCTTTCCCTCAGCCCCCCTCAGCCCCCCTCAGCCCCCCTCATCCCCTCTCAGCCCCCTCAGCCCCCCGGGACCCGGCCCCGACTTACGTGGGGGCCGCGGGCGGGCGGCTCCCTGCGCGGCGGCGCGTTGGTCCCCATGGCGGCCCCTGACAGGCCCGGGGAGACGGCGACAGGGACGAGGATGGGGACAGGAATGGGGACAGGGACAGGAGAGGCTCCAGGGGACCGGGGAACGGCGGCGGGGCCACGCCGGGACCGCCCCGAGCCGCAAGCGCCGCCCTCGGCCGGCGGGTGGGCGAGGGGGAGGCTGCGGGTCTTGGGGTGGAGGAAGGCGGGCGGCGCCTGTCCCCGGCTGGCATCCACCCCTCCTGGGGGTGCAGGTGGCTGGGGGTGCAATTAGCGGGTGTCCCCAGCTAATTGCTGCCTCTCCCGGTGTTGTTAGTGCCGCCCGCGGCTGCTCGGAACAATAGGGGCGCGTGGCTGGCAGCGGGCGATGAGCTGGGAGAGCTGTCACGGCACTGATGCTGAGCGAGAGGCTCCTCCAAGCACCGCTCCGCAGGCACAACTTTGGGTGGATGCTTCCCCGTGCTTCTGGCTCCTGTGTGCCCCGTTTCACGGCTGCGTCCTGCCTGCAGCGCCGCGTTTCTGCCCTCCTTTCAGGGCCCGCACACTGGGCACCCCATCCCAAGCGAGCCCGCGGTGCCCTGGCATCATTTGGGGTCATTTTGGGGTACCCGCACTTCTTTGCAAACTGCATTTTGGTTTTTGGTATGTGGGCCTTGCTGTGTGCAGAGAAATGACTCATCTACAGCCATTCCCTCCTTTCCTGTTTTTTATTCCTTTTTTTTCTCTCTCTCTCTCTGTTTTTTTTTTTTTTCCTGAAGCAAACATGTTCAGCCTAACATGTTTACAGCAAAAAGCACTCCAGTAAGCAGATCAGTGTGCAGCACCTGCAAATTCAGTCAAGTGGCTCCTCCACATCCAGATTTACGGCTACGCACAAATCAACAGCAGTGGTCATGGCTGTTGCTGAAAGATTTTCTTAGCTCGGGATCAACCTGCTGTGCAGCTAGCTGTTTTAATTCATCCCTTTGTAACCATGGCAGTTTACCATTTTTTGCATTTTGTTAGCAGTGTGTTTCTAGCTGCTCATTTTATCCCATTACATACCTACAAGGCAGGCTGCTGCATAAAGCATCAGAGATGGAAGAACAATAACGCAGCAACAAAAAGCTTTAAAAGAGCGGGTACATGGAGAACTAGAGAAAAAGGAGGTACTTGGTTAGTTTGCTGTGAACTGTATGCTGCATTATTTTCCCCGTTTTCCCCACGTATATCTTACGCGTTTTAACTGTGAGCATATTTTCTATTACTCTCTTAGCTTTTTCTCCCTCAGAAAAATATCCAATTTTTTCCTTCTTCAGTCTAATCTGAACCCTGCCAGTGTAACACTCTTCTACTGAAATCACATCCTCCCTCTCCCCCCATGTGCTTGCAGCTCTTAGTGTTTCTTGGCACTGAAATATTCACTTAATAGATTTTCTTCTCCTAGGGCTGTATTATGCATGTGTATATGTTTCTGCATGTAGATCAGTATATATGCAGGTGGATTTTTTTTTATTTTTGTTTTTTAAATTTGCCAGGGAGATTTCAGAAAACAAGCTGCGTTTAAATTTCCCCGTACCAGATACTTGTCTGCTATAATTTCCCCATTGACAAAGGCCATTAGAATTGGAGCTGGAGGCTCTGTTTTTCCCCCGGGACTGCACTACAAAGCAGAGAAACAAGCAAACATACAAAAACCAAATCCCCACGCACCTCCTGGAGCCAAATTCCCCTCTTACTGTACTTTTCCACCTCAGCAGAGATTGGTCATCCTGCTTCTCCAAATCTCACTTGCCTCACATGTGGCCTTTACTTCCTACTCTCCTGATGATTAATCCACCTCCAGAACAACTGGCCTTTGTTCTGGACTGACAGTAATGCACGTTCATTCATCTAACTCAGTTGTTCCTCTAGCACTGTATTGTACGGCACTGTGGAAAAACCAAGTCTGGCAGGAACTGTGTCTGGTGGGTCACTGCCACAAGCTCTACGCCCAGCATTAGGCCTCTGGCTGTCGGCTGGGTCTTTTTGATGTTCCCAGGAGCAAAGCAGGAGTCCCAGAGCACCGGGCATCAGGCTGAGGCATTCCTGAATCTGCTCTGAAAACAAACCAGCTGTCTGTCAGCAGACAAATGAACTTTGCAAGGATGGTCAGAGGTTCTTGCCCTGGCCCCTTGTGCCATGCAGGTTGTACTGCTGCGTTCCCCCATGTGCAGGAAAACAGCCCCCGTGTTTAGAGGTGCACTAAAACACCCTCTAAGTGCCTGATGCTGTGCACTGAAGCAGTCTGAGCAGCTCGGTGTGTGTGTCTTTGCCTTGCCTTCCCCAGCTGAGGGGTCACCAATGCTCTCATGCAGGTTCTGCAGTCATCCCTGTGACTGTGGGCACCACAACACACGTGTGCAAGGCCTCGTGCAGGAGGCATGGCTGGGACGTGCACAAAGCAAACCTTTGACGAGGTTCTGCTTGCATTGCTGGCCTGGTCAGGCAGCTGGCACACAGCTCAACACATTCCTGCTGTCTGGTAACAAGGGAGTGGAAAAACAAAGGCTTTGCCTTTGCACAGTTGCGTGGGAAATTAATATGAGGGATAGTAAAGTGGTATATATATGGTATGCACTGACAGCACCAGGGCTTCAAAAATCCATGCCCACCAGTGCTTCTCCGCACCTCTCCCCTGTCATTTCCTACTGGGAGGCAGGCAGCACCTCCCTTTCCCTGCTAATTTCATCAGGGCCCTCAGCAACATCTTATGGGTTCGCTTGATCTCTCTTTGAAGTTTCTATGGCCTGGAGTCTCTGCCCTGCCCAAGTGAGGAGGCATTGGGTATGGAGAAAGCTGAAACTGGACCTGGGAGTTTTGTAGGCTTTCTTCTGCTCCTGCGTGGGAATCGAGAACCTTGAGCTGGTAGTGCAGGAAGCTGAGAGTAAATGTCAACTTCTCTGACCCCTTGCTTTGAGGCAAGGAGGGCCAGAAAACACTGATTAAATAATTAACCTCACTATACCAGCTCTTCTTGTTCTACCCTCCTCTCTGTCCTTTTACTTGCCCCTAGGCTGTTCCTGCTAAGCAGGCATGTGAACGAGAGCTCTCAGAACAGGGCAGACACTTCTATGTAGTTCATGCAGTCTCACTTACAGAAATGCCACTCGAAACAAGGCAGGAATTCAGTACAACAATTAGGACAGTAGAGTTAGTGGAGGAGAAGGGAAGGATCTGCACTTCCAGTGTGACAGAAGAAGAGGAGGTTTCTGCCAAGCACTGCAGTGAAGAGCTGTGGACACCTCAGGCCAATTGGGGCTCTGCACTGGCATTCTGCAGCCCTCTTGGGGCCAGCCAGCTTTTGTGGATGAAGTAGAGATGAAGTAGATGAAGTAGTGGATAAGTCCCTTTTCATCCCCTATATATAGAGCCTGTCCAGACAGGTTTGTCTGGACAAGAGTGGAAAGGGGATCTTGAGCCTTCAGCAGTGGGGACTCTGGGTTGAGAGGGTGGGGAATGGGAGAGCTCCATGTGGAAAATCTCTGGGCTTGCGGGCTTAATAAAACACAATAATTTGTTCTGATTCAGACAGAAGATGAATATTAGCTCTTTTTTTTTTTTTTTTTTAAAAAAAAAAAAAAAAAAAAAAAAAGGTCAAAGCCCTTTCCTAATGTCCAAGGGTGTTAACATGGAAAAGGTGCATAGGTTTCCATCGCCAGTGGCATACAGCGTGGTCAATGTTTAATGTATCTAGTTAGCCACAGCTCATTAAAAGTAGAATCAATAGCATCTGAAAATCTCTCTGCTACCAGGAGCAAACCACCAAATTTATTTCCATGTCTGCAGCCTGTTCCAGCACTCAGTGAAATCAGATATTATCCCTGAGACAGGTTTTAGCAAAGTCCTATGTTGTAATCCCAATAACACGACCCTACGTAATAAGGTTCTTGGAATAATATTTTAGTGCACAAGCTACGCTATGCCAAAGGAAAGCATGCTTATTCATGCATTGCTAATTTCAAAAGCTTCAGGCTTGGCTACACCTGCAGAATCCTGCATAGGTGGAGCTCAAGGAAGTATCTGTAATGTAATAGCAATTATCTTCTGACTGTTTATATAGCATTGAACTACAATCTCTGTGATTTCCATGTGAAGCAGAACTCTGGAAACATTTGCTTTGTATACATAAAGATGCATGGAAGCAGCCTGGAGGAAGGATTCACTGGGGATGGCATAGGGTGTTTACTTAGAAATCAAGAAGGGTGCATCAGTGTCCTGTATTAAAAATAAAAAGTAATTTAAAAAAAATAAAGAGAGAGATTTGCTTGCAGCTTTTTACATCAGAAGACTCCCTTCTACCTTGGTGTCTTATAGATTGACACTTGCTCTGCTGCTAGAAAAGACAAATGAAAACAACAGAGAGTTTAGTGATTAGCTCAAGGAAAGCCATGTGGATTTTAAAGCTCTCTGAGGAGACCAGTGACCATAACCAGAAGTCATGAGGTCTAATTAATCCTTCAGGAAGGAGATCCGTGTGACTGGTAGGCAAGCTCATGTGATGGAGAGAAAGAACATGCAGAAAAGAGTGCTTGGTTGTCACGGAGACAACGTCACTGTCAGGGGATGCTCCTCAGACAACCTCTGCCCTTATCCGAACTTGGGGAAGATACCTCAGCCTGCCCTCTACATCACTGCTGTACAGCAGGGGGCCGGCCACAGTCCTGTGCTTTCCAGCAAGCCCTGGCTCTTCACAGAGCTTGCTGCTTATGAAGGGAGCAATGTGGTCAGGTATCCGAGCATCCTGGCTGATGGTCTCAGAGCTCTGGGCAGGTCTCATCCAGCAGAGCAGCGAGGAGCACTGAGCACTCCCATCGCAGCTCTCAGAGAGGTGCATGCTGACCGCGGCTCACCCCTGTGGCAACCTGCGTCTGAGGTTAAAAAGTGTCCCTGAAAGATTTGGCAGGCTGCCCTGGTATGGCATCCAGTCACTCCCTGTCCTTGGTCAGAGCAGGGTTAGTATGAGGTTTTCTTCCACAGCTGAAAGTACCCAAGCAGCAGAGAACATCTGAGGATTGGGGCGTGTAGTGCTTTAGTTAACAGCTGATAGACAAGAGAAGCTACCTGCTCCTGTTAGAGAACAGCAATGATCCAGACGTACACGGGTCATTTCTTTGAAGAACGGTGGTCATTCCGCAGTTAGCAGTGAACCTGCTCCCAGCCCTGTCTGGAAAATTGTTGTACCGAGCAGACAAGGGCGCAGACGGGAAACAGACACCACTGTTCTCCTGTTCATGCTGTTGAGCTGTAAATTCCTACTTCTGCTACATGCACACACAGGAGGGTCTGAGTTATTGATGCTGGTGGATTTATGCAGCTTCCAGCTCTTGGGAACAATCAAAAATGCCTTCACTTTGGTCCCAAATGACAAACCAAGGAGACAAGAATTGGACACAGCAGACTGAGAATGCCTTTTTTGCACTGCCTGTGGTCAGAAAGCAGGCCCATAGCTTCACACCCCACTGGGCTGTGCTGCAGTCAGTTCACAGTGACTGCCTCTTTGCTGGCAATGCACAGCGTGGCGTTCGCTCATCGAGCTCCTTGGAAGTAATGTTTTTGTTCAGAAGTCCACAGGAGTGGGGCGGAAATCTGGAGCAAGGCAGATGTACTCTTGGTAGAAAACAATCAGGTCATGGAATACTTAAATGACCAGGACACTGGCCATAGGCCAGGATGGGATGCACCCATCAGTGCCTGATGTCACTGTGAAACTCCTCGTGATGATCACGGCAACTGGGAGAGGTTTGTGAGGACTGGAGGAAAGCAAATGTCACTCCTACCTTCAACAAGGGTGAGAAGGAGGCCCCAGGCAAGCAGAGGATGGTCAGCCTCACCTTGATCCCTGGGAAGGTGATGGGGCAGCTAATTTTGGAAATTATTCATTCATGGAAAGAAAATGATTGGTGTTAGTAAGCATGGATTTGCGAAGAGGAAGTCCTGCTTAACCTACCTGATGACCTACTCTGATGGAATGACTGGCTTGGTAGATGAGGGGAGAGCTGTGGGTATTGTCTACCTTGACCTCAGCAAGATTTTTGACACTGTCTTAAAGGAAAGGTGATGAAGTATGGGCCAGATGAACAGACGGTGAGGTGCACTGAAAACTGTCTGAACACTTAGGCGTACAGAGTGGTGATCAGTGGTGAAAAGTCTGGTTGGAGGCCAGTAACGAGAGGTGTACCCCAGGGATCAATACTGGGACCAGGTCTATTTCAACATCTTTATTAGTGATCTGGATGATGGCGTGTGCCCTCGGCAAATTTGTAGGTGACACAGATCTGTGAGGAGTAGCAGATACATCAGCATGTCATGCTGCCATCCAGAGGGATCCTGACCTTATGCACTTCAGCAAAGGGATACACAAATTCCAGCACTTGGGGAAGAATAATTCCATACACCACCACATGCTGGAGGCCAAACAGCTGGAAAGCAGCTTTGCAGCAAAGGTCCAAAAGGTGGACATCAAGCTGAGTACATGGTAGCAATGTGCCCTTGTGGCAAAGAAGGTTAATGGTATTGTTGGCTGCATTAAGCAAACTATATCCAGCAGGTCGAGGCAGGTGATACCTCTTCTCTCCTCAGCACTGGTGAGGCCACGTCTGGAGCACGTGTGCAGTCCTGCAGTACCAGGGAGACACGAAGGTATTCAAGTCATCTGGACGTGGTCCTGGGCAACCTTCAGTCAGTGGCTCTGCCTGAGCAGAGAGGTGTCAAGGTGACCTTCAGAGGTCCTCTGCAACCTCAAACATCCTGTGATTCTGTGATAAATGTTGTAAAGAACTGAAAACTTGTAAAAGGCCCCATAGGTCATGTACTGGCAGCTGAATGCCTTAAGTGGTGCCTAACAGTCTCTACAATGACACTGAGCACCAGGTTTAAACACCTGAATTACTCTGTGTGTCTTGGCTGTAATTTCTACATTTGTTCCACTCAGTATTGCACCACTGGATGGAGCAGATGACAAAACAGGTTCAGGATGTGGATCCTGTTGAAAAGGAAGAAGATATTTGACTTAGAGGTGTTGGCTGGTGTGGTATGTCAAACGACACACTGCAGAAATTGCTGCAGTTCTTTTCTAAGCCTCAACTTTTTACAGTGTCTATCTTTCTCTCTCTCTCTCTCTCTCTTTCTTTCTTTCTTTCTTTCTTTCTTTCTTTCTTTCTTTCTTTCTTTCTTTCTTTCTTTCTTTCTTTCTTTCTTTCTTTCCTTCCTTCCTTCCTTCCTTCCTTCCTTCCTTCCTTCCTTCCTTCCTTCCTTCCTTCCTTCCTTCCTGCTTTCTTTCCTGCTTTCTTTCCTTCTTTCCGTCTTTCCTTCTTTCCTTCTTTCTCACACTGACAATGATGAGTGAGAGCAGCCATGGAGGTGAGCTGACACTTAACATTTCAGATAAAGCAAAGGAAAGAGCAGCTTTTCTGTTCTCGGCAAAAGTCTTTGCAAGGACCTGTGTGGATGGCACCCAGGAAAGTTGAAGCCTACATACAGGTAGAGACTATTTTTTTGAGTTCACCTGAAGAACAAGCGAGGCCCCTATTTCCATCAGCACCCTGCTTACCCAGAACTGCAGGTTACTGTACCAGCATGTGCTTTGGCAGTAGTGAAGCTCTGCGAGTAGGCAGATCATACACTTGTATCATATTTGCTCCAAGAGCAAAATGTGGTATCCCAAGAAGAGCAGAGGCCTGAGAAGCAACTTAACACCTCCAGTGATGTCTGCAAACACTGCTTTGTTAATACCACTCTTTATCACAGTCCTGCCCCTCAGAGCTGTGCTGGTAGAGGTGTTGGTCTGAAGCTTCCTTCTAGGTCCTTTCCTTGCAGACCTATGTCAGAAACTCATAGTGCAGCTCCTCGTTGTTGTGGTTCAGTCTGGTGCTTTCACCGTGCTTCTCCCCTCTTCTCAACATCTGTTAAAACCTTTTTTTTTGATGCAGAGTTGAAGAAATCCTTGCCCTGCAGCTGAGCTGCTCTGTGGCTATGCCCTGCTGAGCTGAGGGACATCCTAACACTCCGTGCCACTGAGGAACTGTTTGGAAGGCTCTGGAGAAACTTCTCATTCATGTTCTGTCCTTACCGGGCTTTTAGTGCAAGTGGAGACCCTAGCTGACTCCAGGCAGGCCTTTAGGTAAGGCCAGCAGCCTGGAGCAGAGGGAGGCTTTAGGCAGCGGAGGTGACAGGTATAAGTGACAGCTCGTCAAAAATCCTGCGCTGAAAGCCTCCCCACTGACTGCGTCAGGCTTCCCTGACATTCACTGCTGTGCAGACCCAAGCACAGAGAAAGTCCCAAGGACTCTCTAAATCCCTTCTAAGCCTTCAAAGGAGACTCTGTTCCCAGTGCCCCAGGGTGTTCATATTCTTAAATGTCACAGATGTGCATCCTTTTAGAAAGGATAAGAAAGCATGTGTGGAGTGCACCAGTTTCAAGCTTTCCTAACATTAAACCTAGTGAAAGATTTTATTTTATTTTATTTTATTTTATTTTATTTTATTTTATTTTATTTTATTTTATTTTATTTTATTTTATTTTAATTTTACTTTATTTTACTTTATTTTACTTTATTTTACTTTATTTTATCATTTGTTTTCCTTCATGTGTCTTAGAATTACTTATGCTTGAGATTTCTGGTATCTGAAAAGTTTTTTGAGAATATTGTGTTCTTCACATTTTAATTACCTCAAAATACCCAAACTGAACTGCTTCATAAAGGAGAAAATTACACAACCTTTGAGGGAGTAGACTGGAACATTTCAGACTGAAGGATTTTGTTTGAGCAAATTAGGTGCAGTGAAAGGCAGAGGTGCTAAGACACGTACATCAATCCTTTCCAGCCTAGTTCTGAGAGCCATTTTTAGCAGTTAGGTCTTGCTGAGTTTTGTCTGAGAGAGGGCAACTTTTTAAAGCTACTTTGGCACTTAATATGTAAAAGATACCACTGGGACTTTCAAATACACCTGAGAAATTGCTGAAATTCAGGACTCCTCTCCCCTCTAGCACTTAGCCCACTAGAGTCTAGCCCAGCCAAGACCTTCCCCCAGCTGTTGGGGCCACAACGTATTTGAGAAGGTGATAGGGAGGCCCCCAGCTTTGTTCTGGAGAGCTCTAGGCTGTCACAAAACCAACAGCACAGTCATTCTGGACTGCAGCCTTGGCTGGAGTCAGGGGAAGTATTAAACCTGCCAGGGGACTGGCACCACCCATGTGGGCTGTTTTCCCCTGTGCCAGAAGACTTGCAGCAGGGACACGTCACGGCGCAGCAGGAGGCAGAGCACGGTGAGCAGCCCTTCTTGCTTCCTTCTTTAGGTCACACAGTTATGTTAACAAAGAGGTACAGGTCTCACACCAAACCCCAACTCCTCCCTCCTGTGTAAGCAGTCCCCCAGCAGCACCGCGCTGTGTTGGGTGCCCAGTCTGGTGGGGTAGAGATGGGGGGCAGCTTTGACCCCGTGTTCATGGATGGCTGCTCTTAGGGCTCTGTTTAAGCTGAAAAACTCAAGGGCACATAGTTGTCTCCATGAAGGGCAAGCACAGCTTTGCTCTGTGCCAAAACACTGCTGCATTCAGGGAGAGATAGCTTTAGTATTTGTGTGAGAATGGCATGCCTAACATTCAGCAGCTCAAGACTGCGGGTCTTTGGCTGAAATCTACAGCACGTAACACGTGACACAGACCAGTCTTTCACTTCTTGACAAATCCAGGTGACAAGAAATCACAAATAGCTCACAAGACCTGCTTCAGACATTGCAGAGAAAACAGGTTTAAGGGCAGGGCTGTGTTGCCCCCAGATGTGCTGCTGTAGCTGCAGGTGACAGGGTGACCTGCTCCATCAGGTCTGTGATGTCCAGCACCACCACACAGCCGGCTGTTCTTTTACACAGCCAGTCCATACAACACAGCTGAGATACACATTTAACCAAAGCTGGATGACTATTGCAGCCATCCATATGCACTTGCAAGTTATGATGGCCAAACAGAATAAGTCTTTGGAAATTAAGGCCAACAGCATCCTGGCTTGTATCAGGAACAGTGTGGCCAGCAGGGCTAGGGAGGTGATCGTCCCCCTGTACTCAGCTCTGGTGAGGCCGCACCTCGAGTGCTGTGTTCAGTTTTGGGCCCCTCGCTACAAGAAGGACATGGAGGTGCTTGAGCGGGTCCAGAGAAGGGTGACGAAGCTGGTGAGGGGCCTGGAGAACAAGTCCTACGAGGAGCGGCTGAGGGAGCTGGGCTTGTTCAGCCTGGAGAAGAGGAGGCTCAGGGGCGACCTTATCGCTCTCTACAGGTACCTCAAGGGAGGCTGTAGCGAGGTGGGGGTTGGTCTGTTCTCCCACATGTGCCTGGTGACAGGACGAGGGGGAATGGGCTAAAGTTGAGCCAGGGGAGGTTTAGGTTGGATGTTAGGAAGAACTTCTTTACCGAAAGGGTTGTGAGGCATTGGAACAGGCTGCCCAGGGAAGTGGTGGAGTCACCATCCCTGGAAGTCTTCAAAAGACGTTTAGATGTAGAGCTTAGGGATATGGTTTAGTGGGGACTGTTAGTGTTAGGTCAGAGGCTGGACTCGATGATCTTGAGGTCTCTTCCAACCTAGAAATTCTGTGATTCTGTGATTCTGTGTGATTCTGTGGTATTGAAACCAGTATGGGGTAAACCCATAAGCTGCATTTTTTTTTCCTCTTCTTTGAGGATTTTAAAAAGCCGTTGTATGCAAATGCCTTACAACTTCAATTCTGCGTGTCTTCCTCAGTCCTTAGGAGCTCTCTCCAGCATAGCCATTCAATGGCTATGTGGCTTTTGAAACCTAGAGACAATAAGGTATGTGCATAACATTCCCTTATCCATGCAATTTTATTACTGTGTTCATAGCGAAGAATGTGTTGTCAGGTGGTGTCATTCACGTCAGAATCAACACTAGTGTTTTATAACTGTACTTATATAAGCATAGAAGAGTTTGCACCTAAGTCCAAGATTCTCAGTTGTTGAAGGAGGTCTGTTGAATAAAAGTCCCAGACGAATAACACTCTCAGAGGACCCAAAACAAAGAACTGTTCCCACACTTCCACAGGAGATGCCATACTCCCCCTGCCACCCCATTCTGCACCAAAGTCCTGATAGACGCTTTTCATTTCAGATGGAAAATAATTCACTCCTGAACTCAAACTTAGCTTGGTGATTAATCTTGAGTATGTGAGCAGGATATACGAGGTTTTTGTCAGAGAGAAAGGAATGTTACTTCAGGACAGGAGGCACTTCATTCCCTTCCACCTCCTAAATCCATGGGCAATAGAAACTTCATTTTATTTATCTCTTTATTTACCTGGTCTCCAGGAACCTCCACTTTACGTGTTCCAAAGATGTCAACAGAAAGTGACTCACTTTTCCTTTTCAGCAGAGACCCAGCTGGCCTGTACCAAATGTTTGTTGTCATTCCATTGGTACATTAACCAAGGTGTGTTGTGTTTGTCCTTTAACTTTTGTCTCTTCCAGTGGGTTTTTCAGAAGGGGTCTGAAGAATAATACACTCTCTAACAGAGATCAGGAAGGGTCTTCTTTCTAGAAATGAAGCAAATAAAAAATGCATGGTGTCAAAATCTTCCATTGCCTATTTGGAGAATAGAAAAATAAAATATTGAAGTACCTGGGATTCTCTCTGCATCCCCATGCTTTCTTTGAGTTCATTTGAATCCAGTTTCTCTTTGGGAGGAGGAACACAACTACATTTCCTAAGACTGCAAAGACCCTATGATCTAAGAAGATTGTCAGAGAAAACCAGTTCAGTATCCTGAAAGTCTTCATACCTGCAGATGCAAGAACAAGGTCCTTCAGTGATTCCCTAATGGATTAAATTTAGGGACAATTATGAACATCTTGCCATGGCCTTTTGCTGGGAAAGATGGGTGATGGACCTCTGAGAAATGCTGTGTAATGGGATAAGGTGGGGACTTTCCTGTGAATATGAAGATCACAGGACAGTTTATGGAGAAGAAGACCAGCTAGCAAAGAGAGTTGGGAAAAAGTTCACTTAAAATGAGTCTTTCATGTTTGGGAAGTTCGTGCTGGGTTTGGCCAGGGATCATCACCAAGAAGCACATTGTTTTCACAGAATCCCAGAATGGTTGGGGTTGGAAGGGACCTCTGGAGATCACCTAGTCCAATCCACCACTCAAGCAAGGTCATCTAGAGCACGTCGCACAAGATGGCATCGAGGTGGGTTTTGAATATTGCCAGAGGAAGAGACTCCACAGCGTCTCTGGGCAACCTGTTTCATTGCTCTGCCACCCTGACAGTAAAGAGTCAGTGTTAACAGGCAGTGCTAACAATCTACGTGCCAGTCTCATGATACCTAGTGTTTCTCACAATGGTCTTTTGCCTGTGACCCTGTCAGAATTTTGACTTTCAACAAGCAGCAAAATGCATTTGTAGCTGTTGGGTATAAGAACGTGTTATCTGAAGGTAAGAGGAAGGGTGTAACCTAAAATGACACAAAACAATTATGAAAAAATAAAATAAAATGAAATTAATCTGGCTGTGGCTGGCATTTCTGCGATTCCATTCTCCTCATGTCTCTGGGTGAGTAATCCTAATTTCCTGCCCACGTGCTGCCAAATGAAGCAAGTGTTAACCTTCAAGATAAAATAAGAACCCACATACTGGACCTTTGGACCTCTGAGAGATAATTCCGATATGGAAGGAACATCATGCAGTCCAGGGGAACAACAGCCCTATTCACTGGCAAAATGGTGAGGCTCAGTGCCGAGTGTGCTCACCGTAGGCTAGTCAATGCCTCTTGACAGTGGACTGACTCGAGCATTTTTATAGCACTGCTCCTTTAATCTGCGGGTCCAAGATTTTGTTCCAGCTTCAGCAGCAAGCACTGCACAACAGGAAAGCTGCAGCAGTAATACTTACCGGTGAATACAGGGCTCAGAGGACACTTCTCTTTGACTGTGGAACAATGGAGCTGGTGAGAGCTGTGAGGCCGAGATTTTATTGTTTGCAGGACAGTTAGTGAGCAAAGCAGCGATGAGATTGTGGAGATGTGTCGTGACCTCAGCTCTCCTGAGCAACCTTCACTGGCAAACAGGAGCTGGCTATAGAAGACGAGATGCAGCTGCAGCATTTTTCATGGGAGAGCCCACAGCTGTATGGAGTTTTGGGGTAGAAGGTGCCACTAAGCATCAGGTTGTCCTTGCTCCAGGGAGAACATTCTCATCGACAGTGTGTAGCATGCTGGTACGTCTGTTTCAGGGCCTGCCCTGAGGCACTGAGGACACACTTTACCTGTCACATATATCTATCTGTTGGGACGCTGCTGATTACACCTTGCAAGACCCAAATCTAGGAGCTGGAACCGCATTTTTTTCTAGTATAATTCATCCAAAGGGGAAAAGAGGATTGACCACCACGTTGCTGCTTATGCAACTAACTGGGTGCTATCCTAAACTACCCTGTCAGGGACGGGTCATTCTGGGCACCTGAGGATTGAGGATGGGACATACAATCGAACTGCCCAGGCCCTCCTGGGCTCTGAAGAGCCTCTGGCTGGTAGCGTTTGGCAGGGTTTGACTTTGCAAAAGCATCTTCCTGGGTATTTTTAAAAATATCTTTGAGGGTAAGGTAGTGCATTCAATTAAAGTCAGTCAACACAGACAGATTCCTTGGAACCTGTGGCCACCTGAGGAGGCTCACGAAAGGTCTTGGTGCTGTTTCTCTGCCCCAGCCTTCACAGTTTCATTAAATGCAGGAAATGACACATCCTAAGAAAGCATCTTTTTGTGGGGGATTTTTTATCCTAAAAGCTCTGAATTTTTTTGCACCTTCTCTTCTAGCAAAGCAGAAAAGAAAACTAAACAAAAAACTGCTTTTGAAACTTCTGGAGACATTTGCTTGCATAGAATTGAGCATCTGCTAAAAACTCTGAGACATCAAGGCAATTAATGGTCTTCTCCTCCATTAAATTTGTTTTACATGACGTTTTTCAGATGTTTACTTACATCAATCTTTTCTGCATTGATTATCCCCACCTGTAAATGTAAAGCTACATTTTCCACTCTAGGTTTTATTGATATGGTTTTTCTGAAGGTGACAATGGTGTCCAATGATGCAAGACACAGACAGCAAATTCACATCACAGCTCCTACCTCAGACAGCAAACAGACTTGATACCAGAGCTCCCATCATGTGGATAGGCCAGATGGTGAGAGCAGGAGAATGAAATAACATATGGACCTTGGCAGGAAAGGTCTTAGCTCCTCCGCAGGAGTCAATGAGGACAATGTTTAGTTGTCTAGAAATAGTGTAAAAAGGTCCCCAAATGCGGCATTTTGTATAGTCTGTTTCCACCTCTAGGCAAGGTGCTACACTACTGCTCTGTTCACCAGGTCCTGGACCATTTAATAAATAGTCCTGATTACTACTGTCAGTGAGGGCAATCTTTCCGCTTCTCCAACCACCAGTTCTGAGTAGTCAATTATTGAACTCTGTGAGTTAAAAATAAACACAATGCAGTAGCTCCGAGGACACCTTCTGTTTTACGCAAGGTAACTAAATGGTGTTTCTTAGTCAGTGTCAGTCACGCAGGCAAATTTTCAAAGCAAGCCAGTTCTAACTGGTCTTTAAAGGTCATTATTTCTGTGCAAATGTTTGTTTAATAGTGTACGTGTAATTTCCGGTTCTGAACCTGTCTCTTTGGCTCCTTCTCAGCTTTTTCTTGGCTGCGCAGAGAGGTGAGATGGCATTCAGGCCTCTGCAAGACAGGCACCAGAATTGCAGGTGTCAGGTGCCTGTGCCAGCCCGCGAACCACAGTCCCTCCTCTTGTCCCGTGCTGGCTCTGGGGTGGTGGGCAGGAGTCTGACAGCTCCTTGCCCAAGCTGGGGAGCAGAGCAGAGGTAAGGACCATGTGCAGCAGCAGGCTGCCTGTGCCCAGGAAACACCCACGTTGGCATGTACCAGGCACAGACAGAAGTATTGCTTGCTGCCTGTTGGTTGGATCGCACCTTAGTGAGGTATTCAGAGCTGGCTGAGGCTGGCTCTTCAGTCCCATTTTATCTCCAGGTCCTGTTTTTTTCCCTCTTTAATTTAATCCTGTGTACCTGCTTTGCCATTTGATGAGTGTTTATTTTATTGGGACTGTCTTCATTTTACACTTGGATCCCCACTATGCCTTTCAGTTCTTTAGTATTTCTATAATATTTCTGTCTGGAGACCTAATTCTGGAGCAAATAGTTTATTTTTAGCTTGCATACTTGTATAGGACCAACCATAGTGGGCAAGAGATTGGTGAACATTACTAGAAATGGATTATTTCACAATGAAATTCAGAGAATCATAGAATCATTAAGGTTGGAAGAGACCCCCGAAATCACCTGTTCCAACCACCCCCCTACCACCAATGTCACCACTAAACCCTGTCCCTAAGCACCACGTCCAACCTTGCCTTGAACACCCCCAGCTCCCTCAGCCGCTCCTCACAGGACTTGTGCTCCAGGCCCTTCACCAACTTCACAGCCCCTCTCTGGACATGCTCCAGGGCCTTGATGTCCTTGTAGTGAGGAGCCCGAAGCTGAACTCAGTACTCAAGGTGCAGCCTCACCAGAGCAGAGCACAGGGGGACGATCACCTCCCTGCTCCTGCTGGCCACACTGTTCCTGACACAAGCCAGGATGCTGTTGGCCTTCTTGGCCACCTGGGCACACTGCCAGCTCATGTTGAGGCAAGCACTGACCAACATCCCCAGACCCTTTTCCTCTGCACAGCTTTCCAGCCACTCTGCCCCGAGCCTATAGTGCTGCATGGGGTTGTTGTGGCCCAAGTGTAGGACCAGTGCAGCACTCAGCCATGTTGAACCTCATCCCACTGGCCTCTGCCCATCCACCCATCCTGTCCAGGGCCCTCTGACGGGCCTTCCTACCCTCCAGCAGATTGACACTTCCCCCACCTTGCTGTCATCTGCAGACTTACTGAGGGTGCACTCAGTTCCCTCACCCAAATCATCAATAAAGATATTAAACACAAATACAACAAGAAGCAACAGGGACTTTTATTTTAATACTATGGCCAAGCTGAAATTTATTTTCATTTGAGGTGGCTGAAAGCTCACCAAGTAAAAACTTCCATCTTGTTGACCACCTAGAGCTCCTAAGAGTTTTGTTTTGGGACAAAAAGTTTCATTTATCTCATTTTTTGTTTAAGATTCAGCTGAACTAAAGTAATGAACACTTGATTCAGAATGAAAATGTAAACATTTTTGATGCAGTGAATATCTGACATTATGGAGGAAAACAAAATATTTCTTTCTTGCTGACTAGATTTGCATTTCAGTAAATGATTTGTTTCACTGAAATCTTTCCCTTTTTCAGAAAATACAATTTCAGTTGAATTTTCTTGTTCCACTTTGCATTTCAGCAGGGGCTTAAGAAAACATTTACCAGCTCATTCTGGGAACAGCTGCTAACACCCAGCCTGGCACAGCAAATTTGGCTTCTCCAGCTATATTTTATTTTCTGCAAATTCAAGGAGGGTGATGTCATATAAAAAGCTCCCTTTCAACAATGTAAAGATCTATGTATGTGTAACAAACCAACCCAAACTATGTCATTGTCTTGTAGGATTTGCAGTCCTCAGGAGACGAAGCCACAGATCGAGGCAGGAAGGCTAGAGAAAATTTCAGTGTCTGAGGCTGTTCGCAAAAATGATAGAGGCATTTAGGATACAGCCAGGGTACTGCATGGGTCTTCCTCCTGCTTTTGTCATAATCCTGCATAAACACTGTCTGTGCTTTCATATCTAGCAACCAGGAACTGTTGATGAGATACAGATGTGTGAACTATCGTGATTGTTGGCACAAAATATTGCAAATCTTTACTGGCAAAACAGGTTAACTTGTCTCTTTTTTGAGCCAAAGTAGCTGTGCTGGTGGATCAAAGGAGCTGGTAACATGGGAAGGGAGATAGTGCCAATGGTCACACAGAAGCTATCACCAGCTCCACTCTCTTTGCTGAGTCTGGGAGAAGGTGCAGCAGGCACCCTGGCACTCCTTTAATAAATACTACATGCTCTTGTAGTGGAAATCCTGAAAAAGGTTCACAGCCCTCCTGCAATGTCAGAAGCCAACTGTTGTCCTGCAAGTGCTGGCAATGTAGAACATTGTTATGTCTGTAACACCAGAATGCTGTTCTGATATGTCCAAGACTAGCAGAAAGCCTGTCTTGCAGTTCTTTACCTTTGGATGAGGCATGGAATAAGCCAGCTCATGAATTTAAGTTTAGTTTATACCTCCTTAGTGTTAGGATCTGTATGTTTGTCAGACACTCCAACATTAACTACTAATAATTAAGCCAAAGACTGTGACACAAAATACTGTACTGCAGAAAGCTTGTGCATGCATTGTAGTCTGCCATTCAAAGAGGAACTGGAGAAGAAATATTCATGAGCTCTGAGAACTGCATTCTGAACTGTGTATCATTCTCATACTCTGTTCAAAGAGTACCACTAAATTCAGCTTAGAAGCCATTACCTGTATACTGTGAGTTGGTTTACAAAGTTTCCTCCTACTAAGAAGAAATAGGTCAAAACTGGGTACCTCTGAACCTCAAGCATTCAGTTACTTTGCAACATATTTTGATTTTTCTGCTGTGAAAAGTACTTTCAATCCTCTGCATTCAAAAAATACTGGTACTTACTTAAAAATGACAGATCAATGTATTTTTCCTTCAGCTTCCTTTCTTTGAGTTTTTGAATATTTGCTTGCCCTCTTTTTTTTTTTTTTTTTTTTTTCCTTCAAGATTTCTCTGCAAATGTGATGGTTAGAACCTTAATTTTTGGTTAATAGGGAGCAAGTCAGATGATGTGACTTAAGGAGCTGGGACATTTGGAAAAAATGGATCCAGTGTATATAGTAGAATCTTCTTCCCTCTTCAAACAGTACCACAGTAAATATTTGAGGGTCCATATCAGGCTCCTGGAATGGTGTGAATTGTCTGTTCAGTGGACAATGTGTCTAAGACCATGGCTGTTTAAACCACAAAGCAATTGCCTCTGCACAAAGCATTCCTTTTTGAGTGCGGTAACAAACAAACAAACACTGCCACTTTCCCAGGGTTAACTGAATGGAAAGCTGGGGTGACCCTGCCCCAGCAGGGTCTCATTTTGCAGGGTCTCATTTTGCAGGAGAACTGGAACACAGCGTCAGCTTTCCCCTGTACTTTCTCACATCAGCAGAGGCAGGAACTACATGTATTACTGTAAGGTGACCCTTGTTCCTGTAATGGCACTGTGACAACCCCCTGGGCACTCTTCAGCCCAGAGCAGAGCAGGCTGAGGAGAGGCCTCATGGCAGCCTGCAGCTCCCTCACGAGGGGAGCGGAGGGGCAGGCGCTGAGCTCTGCTCTCTGGGGACAGCGACAGGACCCAAGGGAACGGCATGGAGCTGGGACTGGGGAGGGTCAGGCTGGGGGTTAGGGAAAGGGTCTGCACCCAGAGGGTGGTTGGGCAGTGGGACAGGCTCCCCAGGGCAGTGGTCACAGCATTGAGTCTGCTGGAGTTAAGCAGTATTTTGGACAACACTCTCAGACACATGGTCTGATTTTTGGGTGGTCCTATGTGGAGGAGCCAGGAGTTGGACTCGATGCTCCTTGTGGGTTCCCTCCAACTTGGGATATTCTTTGATCCTATGATTCTCTGCAGATGGTGCTGTAGCCTGGGGAAGGCTGACAGCAGCTAGAGGGTGTCAAAAGAAGGACTGGACTCTGAAATTTTGCTCCTGTCCTCTATCCCCTCTCTGTTGTTCACTGGCAACTCAATTCTTTTTTCAGTCTAGAAGGGAAGGGGAAGGGCTTTTCTCAGCAAGTTAAGTGAGATTCACTCCAAAATATTCCCCAGTGGGGTGATAAAAAATTAGATCTCTGTTGTAGGTTAAGACCAACACTATGATTGTCACACACCTGGAATGTGGATGGGAGAATCTCTACTGCCACAGTGGAACCTCTCTGCTGGAGCCTGTGGGCTGTCTCTCAGACAGCTATATTTGGGAGGGAAGAAGAGTTGCAAAGGTCTCCCTAACAAGCAACAAACTCCAGCTGAATAACTGCCCTTCTATCCCTTTCTTTCTGCAGTCAAGCAATAGGAAA
The DNA here is from genome assembly GCF_965140915.1 of Aythya marila. NCBI lineage: Eukaryota > Metazoa > Chordata > Aves > Anseriformes > Anatidae > Aythya > Aythya marila. Next base: position 55,875,698 of record NC_139080.1, on the reverse strand, counting down.
TGGAAGATGTCTGGGAACAGCTTTCCCTCCTGTAAAGGCAAACTTATCCGGCAAAATCAATTCAGGCACTGTGACAGGGGACAAAGAAACCTTATTGTCACAGCATGTTGTGATTGCATCCAGTCTACCAGAACACTTTGGGATTGGCTTCTGCAGTAAGAAAAACAGTAAAGGCTTTGAATTTGCAAGGGAGTAAATAGTGACCCAATAAGTTTGTCTTGAAAATGAACTGAGCCATGTTTTGTTGTTTCACTAAAACATATTAGCAAGTGAGTTGGAATTTCTCCAGGAACCTACCAATCCATCCAAGTCCAGTGAAGCATTGACGAGGTTGTGCAAACATGTCCTGTGGTACAGTACATTTCTCTGAAAGCCTCCAACAGAAGTCTGTCATTGCTGTACTAAGTGCTATGAATACACCCAGCTAGCCCTTTCATCAAATGCTTGCCTTTGAAAGAGAAAGAAAACGGGGAACGGCAGGAGGGATGTAAAGCCACAGGGAGAGTAAAATATTTGCCTCAAAAGTTAGTGACTATGCCAGGAGCATGGCCTGCATTTCTAGACTTCAGTCATCAACCATTCTGCTGAACTACACTTCCCTCATGGTTTTGTGTTAAGGTTGTGTCTGAAGCCACTAGAATCATACCCGCTCTTATGAAACACTTCTGTTGATGAATTAAAGCAGTATGTTTGGTTTCTGTCAGGCTTAGGTCTCTAGAGGGAGAGCTAAATGTCACTGTGCATTGACTAGTCAGGAAGAGAAATAACTTTGCTTTTGGCTTTTTTTTTTTCCTTTTCTTCTCTCTCTCTTTTTTTTTTTTTTTTTCTTTTTTTTTGTCTTTTTTCAATGATAGGTCACTGAGAGCTGGATAGAACATTTCTGTCAGAGTAATACCTTCCGGGAAATAAAGTTTTGAAGGAGTGATCCATGAAATTGCTACAGTTTCAACAATATTTAATTTAAGGAAAAATCCAGATAAAAAGTTGAGCCTAAAAACTGTGATCTCTCATGTGAATTAGTTTTATTTGACGACGTCCATTTGAAGAAAACAGAAAAGGGAGATTGGTGTTGTAGAAAGGTGCTTAGAATCTACAGAAACGAAAAATGTTTAGGTTCCAAAATGGTGTTTTCTATCCCAATTTGGGATGAAAAACTCTTCCTATACAATGCCAAGTGTTTACCATAGCTTTTCTCCCCATTGTAGGAGGTCTGAGTCACTACAGCTGGGTACCCTGAAAATCCATTTTGCTTCCTAGGAATGGTCAGCCAGTAAAACATTTCATGTAGAGCATCACTTCAAGAACAGAAACAGCATATTGTAACAATAAATGTTACAAGTTTGCAAGAAATATTTATTGCAGATTTGTGTTTTGAGACTTGAAAGGCTGAAGTCCCTCATTCAACGATGGAAACCCTCAGTCAAGGCTTGCTTCTCCTTTTCTCCCAGCATTCTGCGCTTTGTCCAAGTAGCATTGAATCACAGAATATTTCCCTCCTTGCCAAAATCCATTGCCAATATGGTGCAATAGCACATAGCAAGAATTTTTCAAGGAACTAGTCAAGCAGAAAATGAGACTTTCATTGGTTATCCTGCTCCGTTGAAACCAGACAGGCTAGACAGTGAAGGTGATGGTGCAGGTATATTGGGTCTGTTGTGCCACTACAGCCAGGGTGGTATTTTGCAAGTGAGAACAGCACTGTGTGATGGTCATCTCCTAGGGTGCTCCTGGGACCGTGAGTCCTGGGATGCGGATCTCAGCCATGATCATAGCAGAGTTATTTTCTGGTGTTTGGCACCTGTGCTTTGAAGCTAGAGGTCACAGTTGTCTTCAGGTGATTACAAGAGTGTAATGGTGGAGGGTTAAATCAAACACAGCAGAGATAACATCAGAACATGCGGAGGAGACCTCCTGCTGTGCAAGGGGAATGGCTGGTAAACTGCTCTTAGTGCTCTTTGGTGCCCAGCAGTGAATTGACACAGCTAACCCACACCTTCTCATGTTTATTTTCAAGGAAAAGCATCATATTTCTCTTATGTCTTATCAAAATAGAATTCCTAAGGACTAATGGTTAGTCATCTGGAGCAGGGCCAGGAAGAAAACCTAACTTTTGTAGGCAGGACTTCAGGGTTTATCCAGATAGACCTGTATGAAAAGCACACAGGGCTGATTTCACTTATTGATGAACAGGGATGGCTGCTACTGCCCACGTGGCAGCACAAATGTTTTTCCACACACTCAGGCCAATGGAGGAGTGTTTTTGTAGGGGGTGAGACTGCGGAACAGGATCTAACCTCAGTTAGGTGAGTATGGGGAAATTACACAGGTTCCTGAATGCTACTTTGATTTTCCGATGGTGGGGTGTGCTACAGAGGGAGTGGAGTTTATTGGGTCCACATTGCTATCATAGGGGTGTGAGCAAATCCCTTCTGTGGGGGCTGAAAACAGCTGTGTTCAGTGCAAAAGACTCCAAAAATTGTGGGGAGTCATCAATTCATTGTGCCCTTATCTGAGAAATGCTATGCTGATGGGGAGACACAGGCAGCAAACCTCTGTGCTGTAAGCTAGTGGAAGAGAGATATTTTCAGAGATTTCTCAGCTCCCTTCTTTAAAGATATTGTTTAAAAGTCCATTAATTGTACCGAAAATAATTTAAAATGTGTAGTACTAATGAAATTAAAGAGTTTAGCTGAATGCAATTCTGCTTTTGACCTTTTCAGTTTGCTGCTGGGAGTCAAGACAGTTCTTGGTCTTGATAAAGCTGAAGCCTTTTATTTGTTTTGGCAAAAATGATTTCCTGCCTAGCTGGCAAACATACCATTCCTCCCACCTCAGGTTTTCAAAACTCCATGATGGTGCTCAAAAATGGTACTCAACCCACACATTTCTGAACCCTCAGAAACTCGTTTTCCATTACTGGTGTGAGAAAGCTTATTTATTTATTTTGTTTTATTTTATTTTATTTTATTTTATTTTATTTTATTTTATTTTATTTTATTTTATTTTATTTTATTTTATTTTGAAAAAAAAAAGAAGAATTGTTCACCTGAACGGGATTTTCTTAAAAATTCACAAGATTTGTAATACCAGTTGCAGAGAGCTGAAGGTTGTTTTGTTACAGGACCAAGCAGAACTTGACTATGCTTCCCACAGTCCAACAAACTGGTCTCCCTACTTACACTGGAATGCTTTTCCAGAACATTTTCCTCACCAGGGGGAGGAATGAAAAACAAGAGTCAGTGTGTGGCTGCCAAATGGAGCCCTCCCTTTGTACATGGAGCCAGGAGATGGCTCCTTTAGCTTGCTGCGAGGAGCTGGCAAACTGTCCTCATTGCTGCAGACAGGAGGAGCAGGAAGTTTCAGCTTACACTGGGCCTGAGGAAGAGCAAAGGGACAGTACAGCAAGCCAAAGTGGGAGCAGAGACCAGACAGCTCAGCCTGGTGGAGAGTCCCCTCCTTCCCTAGGCTGCTGGCTGTGGAGAAGGAGGTGGAGGGAGAGGAAAGCATGGACACTAGGCCTTACCTTGTAAGATTGGCAGAGCCTGCCCTCTCAGAGGCACAGGGAGAAACCATCAGGTGTGTGAGAGTGAGGCACAAGATTTTGGTAGCTCACCACTCATCCTGCAGAGTCCCTTGGCCCACGCTTCATGCTAAGCACGTCATGGCTCGGCTGGGCTGGGCCTCAGGAAAGTTGTGGTCACCACCCTCGTCTGATGGCCTCACGCTCCCTGATGCTGTCAGAAAGCTGGAACAGAAGGGGCACCCGCCCAGACGGGGGCACATTCCCACCCATAGCACAAACAGCAACTTGTGGGAAAGGCAGAGCTGGGCACAGAGTCCTAGTTTGAGGGTAAGCCAAGAAGAAGTGGAGAAATTAGGGTTCAAGTGATGACTGGGGGGTGTGGAGGCTAACACAAATATCTTACCTCCTCTTGTGCTCTAGGATAGGTATATGTTATGCCTTCTTTGGAAACGAGATCACAGATTTACCATTTTTCCCACTTACTTTATTTTCTTAATGCAACTATTTTGCAAGGCCTTAGATTTTGGCTAGTCACTCTGGTCATAGGAAGCAGACACCCAGAGGCTGTACATAAATGAAAATCAGGAGGCGCCGAGCTGCCCCAAACTACTGAAACGGAATCTGTGCAGGTTCCTGCTGAGTGACAGTGGGGCTGTGTGTGTTCCACCATGAATTTCAGTCCTACATTTTGTGTTCTTCTCTCTCCTTATGCTGTGTTATTTAGTTCAAAAATGATCTCTGATGCCAGGATTTCCCTTAGCCTTAAGTCCTCTGTAAAATGCTTTACAGCTGTGGAACCAAACTTTTGTCAGGAAAAGAGTTTCTATTCTACATGCCAGCATCAGCCACCTTGGATTTCTTGCATTAGTGCACATAAATAGCACACTTTGGGCTTCACAGGGCTGATCCACCACCTGGGTGAATTCTTCCCTCCCTCACTAACTAAGGTTTGCTTTGGCACAGCTAAAGAATTTAATTGCAGATGGCAGTCCTGCATCCTCTTGCACCTAATTCATCAGAGTGCTGTTCTCTCATTTGAGAGCTGTGCTAGTGACTGTGGCAACGCTTTGTCAATAACATGTCAGGGTGCTGGGCACCCATGGTACCATGTTTTGTGGAACAGGGCAGCCAGGCCTGAGTAGGGGAGGTGTTGCAGATGAAGAACATATTGGAGGAGGGTGGAAGATTACAGGCGAGGAATGGGGAAGTGATGATGCCAGGAAGTGCCTTGTGAAGACCTCAGTAGTCACTTGGGATGGCAAGACCATGGGATGCAGGTTGGACTGTTTGGTCCATGGCTTGGCTGGCAGGTACAGAGAGCTAGGCCTGAGGGGGCCCAGGCCGCTTCCCGCTGATGAAGAGGCCACCCTGAGCAATAGCACAGCTGCAGTGTGCATGGGTGAGATATTGCACAGTCTGTCCTGTCACGGGACGTGCAAACACACACACCATACCGGGTAATTCTCACAGGAAAGCCACAGTCCTATTAATGTGTGCTTCTCCAGGTCTGCCCTTCTTTCCATAGAAGACAGCCTGCTTGTCTGCTGGTGGCTCACTTGAAACACCCACTCAGAAAACTAAGCTGAATGTTTACCCCACCTTGAACTCCAGTGCTCTCCCCTTACACCATTCCTGCCTTGTAATTATTACCTGTTCTTCCAAAGACCTTACTCCTTTCCACCTCACTTTCACCCCCTTCAACTGTCCCAGTTCTTTTTTTTTTAAAAAAAAAAAAAAAAAGAGAGACATCTTCTCTGAGCAGGTGCAGTAGTGCCCAAGCAACCCGGTTCCTTTTGTATCTGTCATTGACAGCGTAGCTACATTTCCAGGCTGAAATTACCAACCCTTATTATCATGACTGGCAATTACATCTTGTGGTGTAACAGTGACACCAAGTGGCCAGTAAATGCAGAAAGTCACTTTCCCCTGAAAGTCTTGATCTAGGCTTTCTTTGAATTTCAGGGGCCTGGGACTCTTGAGTGCTAGTCTTAACATTTAAGACTGAGGCAAAGAAGGCATCGAGTACCTTGGCCTTTTCTATGACCATTGTCATCATCGTTCATATTCACTTATTCCTAGCCTTCCTTTTGCTGTTTATGTGCCTGAAGAATCTCTTCTCATTGCTCTTCATGTCCTTTGTCAAGTTTATCTCCAGATAGTCTTTGGCTTTTGTAATCCTATTCCTGTATGATCAGACAACATCTCTATATACCTCCTAAGCCACAGCTCTTCCCGTTTGTAGGTGTCCTGACAGAGGAGCTTTCTCTACACTTAGAAGAAACCCAAAACTCAACACTGATGAAATTGGTGGTGTGCTGAGACTGCAGCTGTTGACACTGACTACCTAAAAATGCTTCCCCCAGGCCTCTTCCTATCTCATGCTTGAATGCTACGCTTTAGAGGACTGGGATGAGTATTTTTTTTCTGCTTTTTTATGACATCTACCACAACAAGGTCAAGGAGGAGTTGTCACAGTAGTATAATACTAAAATAAGTAGTATGAGGTACACAAGTAACACTAAGTATTTTTTTCTCTTACTGATGTAGAGAAATGATATGCAGACTTGCTCCTTTGTTCATGTCTTCACTTAAGTCATAAGGAAAACAGTATTTGTTTGTCTTTAGTTCTGCCACAGAACCACAGTGTCATCTTAAGAACAGTGAATAGCAGGCAGGTAAGCAGAAAGGGCTGACATTCTGGAGTATGCTTGTGGCAAAAAGTGTTCCTAGGAACAATTCTCTCCTATTCTTTAGGTAGGGATGGTCTGGTGGAATTCCAAAGGAGGAAAATGCAGACTTTGAAAAAAGACTAGATCTTTTTTTTTTTTTTTCCCCAGAACTGCTAGATGACAAACTCTGTAACCGCTTAAGAGGATCTCAAGGGTTTTGCTATTAAATAACCCAAAAGTATCCAAGGAAGACAACTTTCCAGATAGAAAAAGAAACTACTGTAATGTTTGCCAGAAAAGTTAGGAGAGAGTTGTCTTATCTGTAGCTGTACCTAGTTATGATGTGCCTAGGATATCCAGATTTTTTCTTTCATTATAGCAGCTGGATTCTTTTCCTCTGCAGGGAACATATCCCTACCCCATTAAAAAAGCCAGTGGGATCATTGCTACCCTGAGTGACATATGCTCCAATCCAGTGACTATAAATTATTCTGTAGCTCAGAACCCAATTCACCTCACTCAACTCCAGCAAAACTGCATTAACAGCAAGGCTGGAGGGAACAATTCAAAATCCAGCTAATGAATGCTGCCGAGAAAGGTCACTGCTCATGAGAAGTTAATTTTAGCAAATAATTTTATTTAGGCCAACTCTTACAGCCCCATTTGTATTAGCCATTTTTATGAGGTATGGTCTCCCTAAGCATTATTTAATTTGGTTTGGTGCTCACTGAACTGCTGATGAAACTGGAGTTCAGCACTTGTTTCTGAAATGTATTTTAATGTCGTTTATAAAATTCAGCTCTGCTGAGGTGTAGCTGCACATTGGTGTTGAGTTGATGGTGCTGGCTGACAATGATCCTGCCAGGAGGTTGGCTGAGGGGAGGCCTCATGGCGGCCTGCAGCTTCCTCACGAGGGGAGCGGAGGGGCAGGCGCTGAGCTCTGCTCTCTGGGGACAGCGACAGGACCCGAGGGAACGGCATGGAGCTGGGACAGGGGAGGATCAGGATGGGGGTTAGGGAAAGGGTCTGCACCCAGAGGGTGGTCGGGCACTGGGACAGACTCCGCAGGGCAGTGGTCATGGCACCAAGCTGCCAGAGTTCAAGAAGTATTTGGACAACACTCTCAGACACATGGTCTGATTTTTGTGTGGTCTGTCAGGGACCCAGAAGTTGGATGTGATGATCCTTGTGGGTTCCCTTCCAACTCAGATGTTCTGATTCTATGCTTTTATAATATCTGATGAGCACTTCTTGCATTGTAACTTGTACACATTGCCTTTTGTACTATCCCCATGCAACTCCGTGAAGAGTCTGCCTCTGTCTTTTCTGTACCCTCTGATCTTTTAGTTGCTGACAGCCATGAAGCCACTTCACCTTCTCATTTTAGGCTGAACAGATCCAGTTCCTTCAGCCTCTTAAAGAATTGTAGAATTTTCATTTTACTGCATGCCCACCTGAATGATTCCTGACTCTGCTTTTTTTCAAGTTGCAAGTGCCCTTGCTTCTATTTCCTGTGCACCTTCATAGCTCCAAGATACCAAAGATTCAGCATACAAATGCTATGAAGTGACTTTCTGCCCCCCTTCTCACACTGAGAGCTCATGTAAGTTTTAGAATATAAAAGCACCAAATTGTGGGCTTATACTCATTAGGTTTAAGTGGGACTACCACATGAGCTCATTTGATCTCTTGAGCAGAAAAGTCTGCCTGAACTGAATATACCTCTGTGAACAGTTTCACCAAAGTCAAAGATACGATTTTTAGAATATAGTGTTAGCTTGAAAATGATAACCATTTCATTATGGGATTTGACGGAAGACAGTTATGAAGTATGATTTTTTCCTTGGATTTTTTCCTGGTATGTTCTGCAGCCTAAACGATTTCTCAGAAGTATCATAAAAATAGGTATTTTTGAAAAAGAAAAAGAAAAAGAAAAAAGTATGTCTGTTTTCTTGGAAGTTGAAGAAATAAGATTTCCAAGTCTAAAAAGCCCTCTCCATTACTGGGCTGCAGAATCTGACTTAACTCTAATTTACTGTAAGCTGTTCAAGGCAGTTTGCAAACAGAGAAAAAGATAAAATTCATCATCTATAATATTTACTCTGAATTATTTGCTAAGCTCCATAGAGGGAGCTGATATTCCTGCTAAAGCTCTCTAACCTCTGCCTGTTGGTTTTTCCTGCCAGACTTGTATCTTTCAGATATAAGTAAATAATGACTTACAGGGAAAAATTTATATTACAAAATACACCTCCCCCTGCCCACCCTTCTAGTTCATGAATTGTTTGTGAATGGATAATGAAATCTTATTTTTTATTTTTTTTGGCAAGCCTTTTTTGAACTGTAGCTAACCCTGATTCACAGAATTCACAACCCTCTTTGATCAGTCCTGGAGGCCCCACTGGAATATTGAGTTACTTCCTTGGGTGACTGAAATTATGAACGGAGTTTATGAGAATTTCAAATGATATTATAATTTCTGAAAACTAAGAAGCGCTAAAAATGGATCTTTATATATAAAAGTAAAGATTGAACTCCTTAAACAGTCTGAAGGCTGAAAAGAAATATCTGTGGAAAAAGAGATTGGACTTTGATAGGTTTACACCAAGTTCATTGTAGAAGAATGCAGGACTGTAAGGAAATAATTAGAATAACATGTAAACTCTCAGGCATTTATAATAACACATGGACAAAATTTATATATGACATTACTTAATAAAAAATGAACACCAAAATATTTGTCCCTGTCTCTCAGTCACTCTCAGAGTCTACCTCTGTCTCTCCCTCTATTTTTTCTCTCTCTCCTTCTCTCTATTTACTTTTTCTCTTTCTCCCTCTTCTTTCTCTTTCTACCTTTGTGTTTTTCTGACTGCTCTGTCACCCTTTGTCCCTCCTCTCTCCTTCTTCTCCACTCTGTCTTCTTCTCCCTTCTCTCCTTCCTCTCTATCCCATGTCTGTCTGTCTGTGTCAGTGCCTGTGTCTGTATCTGAGTGTGTCTGTCTGTCTCTGTCTCTCCAAATGACTGCCTAAATGTGGAGAACTTCTGCTCCCCAAAACTTCCTTGATTTTCTTGTGCTACTGGGTGGTCTTATTAAAAATACTTTTTCCTCCTTACAAACCCACCTGGCTAAGCATGTAAGGCGACCAGAGAATCATGGATGTTTTAAGCCTACAGGGGATCAAGAAACAACCGTCTCAGTTGAGCTCCCTTCATTAAACACGTTAACCCCATCATCCCTTCATTAAACACATTATCCCCATCAAGAAAGGGATACTCAGGAGTGAGACCCTGCAGCTGAATTAAATTGATGAAAATTGGCAAGGTCAAAATGGATTTTGGGAGGCAAAGTCTCCTTCTCCTAGTACAGAATATCTGGTAAAACTTGGAAGCAATCTACAGAAAAGTGATGTAATTAACTTGTGGTAAATGTAACTCATCTAGAGGAACCTGGCTGCATGGTCACATAAACTGAACAGTTATCAGAACTCATGAGATCCCAGGCAACTGGAAAAACGGCTTGTCAAAACAGTCGCTGCATGATCCTTTGCTCCCATTTTCCATGTGAAGCCAGAGTGTGAAAAACCTGAATGTTGAACAGCTGGAATTCAGGCTGAGATCTGAATCCCTGTTTAGAAAACATTCTCTGTCTTTACAATGTCCTTGTTCAGGTATTTCCTTCATCACATAGCTTTGAACCAGGATTTTTCTGAAATTAGCACTTGCATTTGTCAGAGTGGGTTGATTCCTTTTTTAAACCCATCTATTACTGAGACTTCTACTTTGTCCCTGATTATCGCTCTTGATAAGATGTCTACATATCAGAAATAGTTTCAAGTCATTCCTCTCCTTCTCACACACACACGCCTTGCCAAGGGTAGCAGCACCTTTCCACGTAGTATTTCCCAGGTATTTTCCAGTATCTTCCCCAAAGAATATCCGTCTTCTGCTTTCAGTTTTTTTTTGGGCCCCACCCATTTGGATTTTATTCTCTTGGGCTCATTCTTGCTTTTAGTCTTTCTGTTTCAAAATCATTACTTCCTGACCTTGTCTTAATTCTCTTCTCAAGGATATTTCCAGCTGAGTTTAGTGGAAATTGGTCACAGGCCCATTTAGTCTGACCCAGATTTCTTTTCTGCCTTGGTGCTTCGGGTAATTAAAGGCTGTGTAGAAGGGGCCTACATGGCAGTTTTTCTTGATCAAGTGAAACATCACTATTAGATATCATGGTGCTGGACAGAAGGTCTTGCTATGCTGTGTAGGCAGTTGTCCCATATCGTATTTCCCAAATGGTCCCAAATGGGTAGTTCAAGTACTACACAACTCCTTCCCTTCCTGTTTCTGTAGTGATAGTCCTGTACATCTCTGACTGAGACCTTCCTGGCAACTCTCTGTCCCCAGTGCCTCTGACTTCTCCAGACACCACCCAGAGCAAAGTGACAGAACTGGCAAATCACTCCTCGAGCAATCAGCATCCTGACACCTCCTCATGATTCAGTTGTTGGTGAAATAGACAGGGCTGTGGGCTAGTACCCAAAACTGGCTGCCAGTGTGGAAACTGTAGCGTGATTTCATTTGCTTCAATCTGACTCTGCCACTGGTGTGAGACGCTTGTTTATGTGAGGGCGATTCCCTAAATTTTCCCTTCACAATGGGGTGGGCTAATCCTGCGTTCCTGTAAGGAGCCTGAAAAATCTTTCGAAATGCATGCATATTGACAAGTCAAGTGCCAAGGCAACCCGAGAGTGAATGCTTCACTTTGGGGGTATTTTGGGAAACTGCTGCTCCCACACATGCCAGCAACCTGTTGTATGTCCCTGAGCAGATCTCTTCCAGGAAAGGCCAGGGGTACCAAAGATGACTTCTGCAACAGAATAATATCCCCGTGCAGGACTGAGCCCTTCTCTCCTTTCACCTCTGCCCAGGTCACCCAGCTCTGGGTGGAAGAGCAAGACAGCGTGATGAGGCTCTCCTTTTCCAGCTTGTCACATTTTTGACATAGGAGCTTTGGCAGATGGGGTGTGCAAAGTCTGCTTGTGCTGCAGATGTTTGCTAGAGGAAAGCAAGCACTGCTCAGAGGAGCACTGCAGAAGAGTTACCCATGTATGCAGAAGCTCTTGGGACATAAAGTACCAGCTTGCCATGCAACTGCAGTGACCTTAGTTCCTATGTTTGGTGAGAGACTTCTATGCTATCTTTGTGTTCCTGATAACAACACCCTGCTGCAGAATGGGGTAAAAACAGTGGTCTACTTGTGTGGGTGGATCATGTCCTCACCAGTGTTGGCAAATGTCAGAGAAACATGCATCTGTTATGGTTCTAGTCATGGAGCGTTTGCGTTTGGTCTTCTCATATGCAGCTCTAGTCCTCCTTCTGTGCCCAGTCAGGAAACAAAGTCACACCTTGGAAAGTCCTGGTAACACAAAAGGATATACTTGTCTTTGATGGAAATGTCTGCAGTGCGTGTAACAACTCTGGGAATTTGGCAAAGAAAAATCGTCATTCAAGTCTGGATGAGTGACAAGGTCAGTCTTACAGTACAATTACCACTGCTACAAACGATCTCTGTTATCTCTGTACATGAATCCAGTCAATCTTTTCTCTGAAAAGAAAGAGTGGTTTGTCCTCAGGGCCCCTCTTCTTTCCAAAGTTAAAAAATCTTGATGCTGCTGTCAAAAAGAACCTTTACTTGTTATCCTTTATTATTCTTTAAGTGAGCTATGCATTAAAGTTTTACGTCATGACCAAAGAATATTAGAGATATCTGAAGTCTTTCCATGGGGTTACCTTCATGAAAGCTTACAGGCTCAGAAACCTGAGATCTGTTGCCGGGAATATAAAGAGGAGATTTGCTTCTTTACAAATAAGGGATTCAAGTATATTCAGGCTATTTTTTAAGCTGCCATGGTAAATCAGAAAAGACAATCTGAAAAAAAAATGAATTTATATAACACAGGGAAAAAGTGCCTTTTAAAAATACCTCCCTCTGAAGAAGCATCTTGCATTTCAACTTCTGAATCATTATTCTCAAGTATCTGCAAGTGCCCAGTGTGATGGAAATTCACCATGACAACCATCACACCTTATTGTATTTTTATATCCAGGGCATTAAAATCCTGCTATGGTTGTGATTTCTGATACTTTGGTTGATATGTGAAATTCCTGTGGATCCAAACCACCTCATTCATGGACTGCATCAAGCTGCCCGTGCAACACTTAAAAGTTGCCTTTCTCACACTACACTGTTTCTTGCCGCAGAACAAAGATGCAAAATACAAGACAACTAAGGCCATTTGGAGTTTTAGTCACAGGAGGAGACTTCTTCTGGAAGTGGATTTTGAAACACTGAGTTTCTTACTTCTTACAGTTATGTTCTTTGTCTAAAACAATACAAAACAGGAGATTATCACCTCAGCTTCCTGGGACCTGCACATCCTATGCTCTTGCTATATATCTCAGTAGGGAAATCAAAATAGGGATTGGTGGCGAGGGCACAGTTTAAAGAAGCAAATCAGTATCTTGATAATTTCAGTATCCTTCCTGCAAACATCTGCGCATGGGCAGCAAAATAAACACCCTGGATATTTCTGCCTGTCTCCTCTGCTGGGCTGTTTCTCCCTTTTGGGAGTACTCAGTCCTCAAAGGACACATGGATTAAATTCAGCCAAAACTCTGTGTGCAGTTCCTGGCATTGCCTAAGTGTAAAAACGTCAGTCAATGAACTTCCAGAGACCTCCCCTTTGGATGACCTCCCTGACATGGATGGCAACTGCCTCACAGTTCCACTTATTCTCCCCTAGAAAGGATACGATAATCAAATTTAGGATTGATCCTTATCTTTCTTCTTCCTTCCGCAGAGTCTGGAAGCTCAGCGTCCATGCCACTATCTGCAGAATGTGTAGATTTTATTCAGCTTTGCTGGAAGCCCTGAGGTACAGACCTTTGGAGGCTGGAATAATATCCTGAGGAAGGATTGCTCTGGGCTTCCCGTGTTCTACAGATATCCACATATCTGCAGAATGAGACCCTGGGCCAGATGACCTTTGGATCAAGAGCTGTACCGACTGGTGTTAAGTGGCAATATTTTACTATAAAGCCTTATAATTCAGCACTGCCTTTACTAAGTTTGTAAAGGCAATAGACTGAGACCTACCAGGAGTGCTTTGCCTGGAATTATCTTGATATGCCTGCAACTTGTTTCACTTGATTCATCAGTAGCAGCATTTTTTCTAATTGAGCGATTGTCTATGGCTAATTTGTTTTACTTTTGTTTACATTTATATGATTTTATCACTTTGACATACTGATGTAGCATAGAGTAAAACAGGTTTACTATGACAAAAAAGGTCTTGAGAAATGGGCACAGAGGCTGTTGTGTAGAGGACCACAGGCATGCAATGATAAGAGATGTACAGGGCTGACAACAGACAGCAGTTGAAATGAAGACCTGGACATGGACAGAACTGGTTGTTTCAAGAGTAATTAAAAGAGCAAAGATTACTGTATGTAAAAGGCACCATTTATAGTAAATTAAGTAGTAATCTAGAGCTGCAGACCAATAAAGAAAAAGCAGGGTGTAAAAGCATATAAGAAACATACAAAAAGAACCCTGAGTGGATCCTAGCCTGAGGAATAAGAAATAAATCATCAAGATCATATTCCTTCCAGTAAATGATTCCCCCCCTTGCTGATAACTTATACTAACGCTCCCACCACTGCTTTAATTAATAGATTAATTAAAATTAATCTATTTTAAATAGTAGGACCCAAGGAGCCATGCAAGAGTGAGCATAACAGCAAGAAAAAGAGTACAAATTAAAAAAACAAACAACCAAACAACCAAACACACCACTGTGTGTATAACTATTTTAACTGTACTATAATTCTTATAATTCTAGCATCATCCACAGAGTGCAATGCTCTGTGACCTCATGCTCAGAGCCTAGGCTCTGACCAGCTGCTCTGAGCACTGAGGATATGAGGGCTAGCTCTGCTCTGGGGCAGCAGGGAGAAGGAATCGGGGCACCACGGAGGCAAAGCCTCGGGTCTGTCATGCCTGAGCCCAGACACAGCTCAGTGATGAAAGAAGGCCCAATACGGTGTAGAAAGTCTATTTTTTGTTGTCAATGTATAATAGAGAGGGACTTGATAAGGTAATTCAGAAAGCACATCAGATGCCTCAGGCTCTTCTAAACCACTCGCCCTGCATAAAAATACAAGAACAGTATGCAGTGGCTATACTGAGCCTGACTCTATCAAGCAGTGGGTGGTTTACATACAAAAATCTGTGGGGGCAAGCAAGTGCTCCTCTTCACAATGTGGCCCTGATACTGACAGCTGATACGGCAGAGGTGTGAGTGTAACAGGAGCAGACAGAGTGCCCAAAACTGTAGGTGTTGAGTGGGTGCTTGCTCAAAGGCTGGCAATGCCACAACAAATGCAACAGTGATTAAATTGGCTAGAGAACGACCACCAGCCAGATCGAACAGTAACCAAAGGGGTATCAAGATGTTTTTTTAACAGAGGAAGATTCAGCTAGAGAAGTAGAAAATGTGCATGAAAATGTGTTGGTGGGGTTGGCCCTCACAGGGGATCAGTAAGGCCAGGTTTGGTGGTGCAAGATATGGTCCTGTTGGTCTCACACCCTCCTGGAAGAGCAGCCAGGTGTGCTGCACTGCAGCTCGTGGGGTGCACAATGAGGTGCAACACATGAGGACCAGCCCTGAGGGTGCAGAGGGACCTCACAGCAGCTGTCACACGGGTGTGAGGATGCTTGGACTGTGTGGAGCAGCCTGGGCACAGCTAAAGTTCAAGCACCCTTGTTTCTCTGCCTTGCAGTAGTGTGTGTGTGTAGTAGAGAAACCACATGGCCAGGAGAGGGGATTGCATGTAACCCTCACGCCCTGTGACTGGGGGAGTTGCACACAGCCATGTGATGATTGTGTGTGTGGGTGTGAGGTGTCGGGATGAGGTGTTTGAAGTGTGTTTGCAAACTGGTGGGTGTTCACCAGCATTTAGTAAGGGTCCTGTACTCTTTTTTACCTGTTGCTGACATGGTTTGTGAATGTATGATTCTGTGATTGCTAACTAATTATTTGTTGTTGATAAATCAGTAAAACACTAACTTTCCTTGGATTGAAACCAAACGAGTTGAGCAAATCTTCCAGGTTGCTTAAGTCCATTCCTTGCCTCTGCTAAAACTGCTCCCTGCCCTGGCACCCTGTCAGTAGGGGTCCTGCCCTCTTGTTCTCTGTCTCTTTGGTCTGTCCAGCTGTGGAAGGGAGGACCTGGTATTGCTGAGTGAAAAGATTAGGGTCTTGCAAAGTTTTTCTGCTATATCTTCCTGCAGAGATTTTAATTTAATTGTCCATTGAAATCCCAGTTACAGAGTTTTTCCATACTCTGACATCTGACTTTGCAGCCTAGGATTTTTATTTATTTATTTTTTTCATCACTGAGAACTTCTTTTCATTTTGCCTTTTTGGGGAAAGGTTGGAGATATGACATACGTACTGCTTTGTCTGGTGTTATAGCTGGAAAATACAGGTCATACTGGGGAAGTAGAAATAACTTTATTAATACTGAACTTTTGGAGAGCAAAGATGTACAGAGCAGGAAACAAGATCCTAATGAAGTGGGACAGTGAAATGGCAGGAATGTATCGTTAGATTTCCGCTGTCTGAGAAACCGTTTGTTCGCCTTGCTGGTCCAAACATTTATCAACATCTACTTTGCAGTGCAGCATCACAAACCACCAGCCTGCTTCAGACAAAAAAAAAAAAAATCAAGTTATCTGCCTGACAGCAGTGGTGCTGGAAAGAGAAGAGGAGAAGTGGTGTGAAGAGAACTGGGGAGGAGTACCCCAAGGGCTTGCTGCGCTGGGCAGTGCGTGGCTGTACACCAGTGTAACAGCACCAGCACGCTGGTCACAGGAACAGAGTCTGCATGTGTATAAGTGTGGGGACCACAGGCCTGCAATCCTGTTTCTTCCTGTAGGAGATAACATAAGAGAGAGCAAGTGCATTTTTCAAATTGAGAGCAAGATCTTCTTAGTTATATAGGTGCTTAGCTCCTCTGGGAAGTGGTTTCTGCCAGGCTTATTGCAACCACTGTGCCTCAATTCTGGTGGGGAGTGGCCAGGGTACTCAGAGTACCTCAGTTTCTTTCTCTAAAAATCTGTCATCTCATCCAGGTTGCCTAGCACTTCAGAAGACCAGGCCCCACCCCTTGAAAGCAGCTCAGTCCAGGCACCTTAGGCCTTTGAGATGGGTTGAAATGCTCTCTTGTCATTTCTCTTCATTTGTCTTGGAGACCACTAAGAGAAGGGAGTTAAGTTTCAGCCTAAGGGACAAGACATAAAATGTCCACCATACAGCTAAATAAAAACATCATAAGATGGGTGAGCAATTGGCTAACGGGCAGGGCCCAAAGGGTTATGGTAAATGGGGCTGCATCAGGCTGGCGGGCGGTCACCAGTGGGGTCCCTCAAAGCTCCATTTTAGGGCCGGTACTTTTCAATATTTTTATAAACGATCTGGATGTAGGAATAGAAGGTATTTTGAGCAAGTTTGCTGATGACACCAAACTTGGAGGAGTTGTGGACTCGAATGAGGGTGGAAAGGCCTTGCAGAGGGATCTGGATAGGTTGGAGAGCTGGGCGATCACCAACCGCATGAAGTTCAATAAGAGCAAGTGCCGGGTCCTGCACCTGGGATGGGGAAACCCTGGCTGCATGTACAGACTGGGCGATGAGATGCTGGAGAGCAGCCTAGAAGAGAGGGATCTGGGGGTCGTGGTAGACAGCAAGTTGAATATGAGCCAGCAGTGTGCCCTGGCAGCCAGGAGGGCCAACCGTGTCCTGGGGTGCATCAAGCACGGCATCGCTAGTAGGTCAAGGGAGGTGATTGTCCCGCTCTACTCTGCGCTGGTGCGGCCTCACCTCGAGTACTGTGTGCAGTTCTGGGCACCACAGTATAAAAAGGACATGAAACTGTTGGAAAGTGTCCAGAGGAGGGCTACGAAGATGGTGAAAGGCCTGGTGGGGAAGACGTACGAAGAACGGCTGAGGTCACTGGGCCTGTTCAGCCTGGAGAAGAGGAGGCTGAGGGGAGACTTCATCACAGTCTACAACTTCCTCGTAAGGGGGTGTCGAGAGGCAGGAGACCTTTTCTCCATTAACACTAGTGACAGGACCCGCGGGAACGGGGTTAAGCTGAGGCAGGGGAAATTTAGGCTTGACATCAGGAGGGGGTTCTTCACAGAGAGGGTGGTTGCACACTGGACCAGGCTCCCCAGGGAAGTGGTCACTGCACCGAGCCTGTCTGAATTTAAGAAGAGATTGGACTGTGCACTTAGTCACATGGTCTGAACTTTTGGGTAGACCTGTGCGGTGTCAAGAGTTGGACTTGATGATCCTTAAGGGTCCCTTCCAACTCAGGATATTCTATGATTCTATGATTCTATACATTAATGGTTTCCAGATCTCTGATCTAATGTTCAGGAAAAACATGCGCTCTTTTGTTGCTGTGGGTCTCAAAACCACCTGCCAGGTAAAGAAACCAGCCTTTCTCTCTTCCTTCTTTCCCCAGGGTGCTATGATGAGAAGAGTAATAAAAACAATGTGCTCTCAACTACTGTGGTGGTACAGGCCACATAAATGTCAAGAATAAATTGTAATAATACTAACAATAGAAAATTACTCTGTTACCAAGGTTTCCATGTTCCATCACATAAATATGGCACAAGCGAGTTGACGTTGAGATCTTCTTTGTGCAAACAGTATATTATTTCCAAATGCTTCAAAAGCATGATCCAGTCCTGCCAAATATTGAACAAATTTCTAAGGGGAATGCTCATGGTCTCCTGCTCGTGACACTAGCTGATATTGAGCCTTTTTGGAGCAAGTCTTCAAATGTTTGTCTCCTAACCACATAGACTAGAAATATGGACTAGAAACGTGGACTTAAACAGATCATCCTTTTTTATTTATTTTTTATTTTTTATTTTTTTTATTTTTTATTTTTTATTATTTTTTTTAAATAATAGCTAGATCAAATGTTGTGAGCTTTTCACCAGGTGTAAGACATGAACTGCTCTTAGCAAGATAATCTCTGAGGTAATGCATTGAGAGGAGCTTGTTGCCTCAGTGTGTAGGTACATTATGAAAATTGTTGTTACAGAGAAGCAGGAGTTCTCTGCCAAAAGTGGTTAAGAAAATAAGCCTCAGAAACAGCAAGGGTCCTCAAAGGCATCTTTTTATCCCACTGTTTTGCCTTGACTACCACAGAGGAATAAAGAGATGATTATTTACATCCTGCCATGGTCCTGGGGATTGGGTATCTGTGTCATTGGCCTGGTGGTTTTTGCCTGCTGCCTCTGTCAGGCACACTTGCAGCTAAGAGTCTCTGCTGGACAGGAGGCACCCCAGGTGCCCAGATCTCAGTTCTTGATGTGACTCCCAGAAAATGTGCTTATTGCCTCATTAGTGTCTCTACTTCATCTATGCTGAATATGTTCCAGAAATCACCACAAACCTCTCCTCTGCTTTTCAGATGGGCATGTTTCAGGGAGAAGCAGATTCCTGTAGCTTCTTTGTGTGTTACTAATGGAGGGTGAAACCTCTCGTAGAATAGGCCTAATGCTAAGATGTGCTCTCATGTCCTGTTAAAACCCTAAGGCAGCCTTCCATCAGATGACCTGTCTTCCAAATGTCATGCATCTGCTCTTCTGGATTTATGGCTAGGTTTTGTTTTATGAGGGTAATGATGCAAACACTCAAGAAACAAAATCTGAGTTCAGGGTTAGATTAGGGTGGAAGTTGATGGGGAAGGTGGTGAGCCTGGAGTGAAGGCTGCGCTAGTTGAAGTGGATGGGGACATCAGCACAGAGAACTAAGAAACCAAGAGTGTGGTGTGATCCTGTTCTACAGATCCATGAATCCACCTGCATGGTGTCATGGACAGGAATCCCAGTTGTCACCAAGGACATGACTGTACAGGATTTTGCCTAAGAATGAGTTAAAATCCCTGCCTTGATTTGTTTGCCATGGGTCTTTGGTGAGTTGTTTGGTGGACAAGAGAGGAAAAGGCATTTTGTTTTGAGTCCTATCTTCCTAAGGGGAGGGTCTACGTGAAGAAGACAGGTTTCTAAGAGCTCAACCTATACGAAGTTCTGGTAGAAAGGTCTCACTGAAGGAATTAGCATAGTAGAAACCCATCAACAGCAGTGGTGGCCCATTGTGGACCTGACCAGAAGACAAACTTTCTGTTTCATCAGAAAACAAAGAGTTCTGAGATCTGTTTTGGCGAGTCTGCTGAGGAATTTCCAGGTCTTATATGGTGACACTAAACCTTCAGGTACTCCCTATAGTATGATCCCAAAGCCTTTTGAGACGCCTGCATTTATGTCTCTGTTCTGTGTTTCACTGTTGACCACACTTGTCTGAAGTGGATATAAAATACTAATTCACTGACAGTATGCAATGTGGAAGCTTTTCTCTCATCTGGAAAGACTCAGAAGGCTCCTTACTGTGTGGAATATGGCTGTCTTAAGCAATGAGAAGATTAGATGTCTGACCTGCACCCATCATTAAGGGCCTTCCAAAATGCTGAGGATTAGATAGATAGATGGATAGATAGATGGATGGATGAATGGATAGATAGACAAATCACAAAGAGTATCTTGGATTCTAATATCCTATCTAGAGAAAAGAGACTTGGAAAATGGTCTTGCCTTCACCTGAGATTAGAAATCAAGATTCTTTTAGGAGTTTTGAAGCAGAACAATGGAGTGAGCTTTCTGTTTCTGTGGAAAGCAATAATGAGGATATCCCTAATAAAAAAGAGACACAGCAATTTAATTCTTTAATAGAAAATATGAGCACTGAGTGTATTTGATATTGAGCAGGTAGGCTTGAATAGAAAAAGGAATGTGAATGTAATGTAATTTGATTGTGGCAACATCAGTTGTGTTTCGGGAGTCAAAAGACAGCCAGGTGAACCTGTGGAGTTGGTCTCAAGGGTTAATGGTGTATTAAGAGCCTTGCAGAAGACATCTTATCTGAGGAATTAGTGATCTTGAATAGGCCATGCATACTGGGCTTTGCAGTTAGGGTCTGAACAGCCCATATGCTAGCATGAGCGTGCCAGGCTGTGTTTGCAACCTGTCAGGAAACTTTCTATTAGCTGAACAGCTTGCTAATATAATCTGTAATTTATAATACCTTTGAGAAATGTAAACACTATGTGGATCAAGGGGTGAGATGTATTGATCCTGATTGGAAGACTGTTGTACATCTTGGAGCTAGTGATCCATACAAATAAACTCAGCCAGCTCCTTGTGACAGAGGAGCCTGCAGGTAGCTCCTACTTGGTACCAGCAATTAGGACACCCACATGTCCTTGCCTTTACCTACAAGAGCAACAAGAAGCTGTCATGTAAAAATTCTTTATAAATAGAGATGTTTTCTCTAAAAAAAAAAAAAAAAATCTAAAGAAAATAATATATCTCAAATGATCAGAAGGAAAAAATATTCTCCCCACAGATGGGATCTTCACAGTTTGCTGTGTGAAAACCCATCAGGGTCTGCCCAATGCTGCATGAATGCGGGGTTCTCAACATCTGAAAGGACATAAGGTTTGCTTGCTATTTCTATTCCTGTTTTCATTCTGTCTTATTAAAACAGCTGTTTTGTAAGTCATTTGCTGTCAGGCCTTGCTGAGCTGCAGAAAGAGCCCTGCCTGGTCTCAACTGCTCTCACCCCTGCCCCAGCTGATGCAGAACAAGCAGCACTGCGTTGACATCTGTGAACTGTGTACAAGTGAGCAGTGAGCAACACACAGGGAAAAAAAACAGGGGAGTGTAGGAAGCAAGGGTCATGATGCACTCAACTCACCCCTTCTTGACTGTGCAAGGATTGCACAAGGTGGGGGCACCAACTGACATCTCTTCAGTGCATAAGCGGTAATTGTGCTTCACGGGGCAGCAGACTGCTTTGCAGGAGAGTTTTGGGGTACACTGAGGGAAGGCAGTGAAAAAAGATACTCAAGCAGGGACAATGCTGTGGAAGGGGTAGTTTCAAGCTGAACAGTTCTGAGTGAGCCGTTCTTGTCTGCTTTTTCCATAAGCAGTTTGGGATTGGGAGGAGGCAAGAAAACATCTTTCCTTTGAAAATTTACCTCAAGGGTATGTGCTGGTAAGTCAGCTGAGCATCTGTCCAGCTACCTACCATATTTGTAGCTGCCAAAGCTTTTCAGTTGAGTGTGCCTTTGTGAATGTATAGCCACATGCATGCACAAACACACACACACATGCTGCTTTCTGGAAAGATATATTTGGGAAGTGAATTTGTTCAGCTATCCGAGTTTCAGTGCTACTGTTTTCTGTATGGAAATTGCTTCTCTGCACCTCTGTGTGCAAATACATCTGCACAGTAACTAAACAAGAGCCACCCATCAGAGAGCCATTCCCCGTGACGCAGTGGGAGCACCTGAGTCTGCAGCAGAGAGGACCTCTATACAGCCTTATGCAACATGCAGCAAGAGTTATTTATTAGTCCTGCAGCTCAGAAATACTGTAGACATTTTTTTTTTGTTCGTTTTGTTTTGTTTATCCTTAGTGCCATGGAAGTTGCTAGCATGATTTCATGCATCCACATGCTTGCTTTTTGAGGGTGTTTATGCTGGTACCATAGCAGACAGAGTCTCTGTTGGGAATCCTATACAATATCAAGTATTAAACTCCTAGGCCTTTAAATTATGCTTTGTAGTCTCACTACTTACCTTGAGTCATTTAATCTTGCTTTGTCTAGGTAGCTGCTTTGTGCCTGCTTCCTCCTGGGAGCTAATCCTCATGGCATCTGACTGCAGTTGAAATCACACTGGGCTGGGTGCTTGTGCTTTCTGATATCACCTGTAGTTAGCGAAGCAGAACAGATTTTGGGGAAGGGTAGATTTTGGGAGAGGGTAGGGAAAAGAGATGCCATCACAAGATCTGTTTCCCAGCTTGACTTTTGAGTGACCTTGAAGCAGGGCCAGAAATAGAAATGTTGCATAAGAGTATTTATCTGGGCTGAGTGCTGATGGCGAACCCTTGTGCTCCTCCACCACAGCAAGCTCAAACAGAGAGCCACCCATTAAACCTGTCTCTCCTGTCCTGGGCAGTTGGAGACCCACCAGGTCTTGAGAAATGCCAGCAGCAGGCATTTCAATCATAGGCAGTGCAGCTCTGAGGCATGCTACGTGTGTTTCTGGGGCAATAGGCACAGGATGAGGGATGAGCTTTGCTGTGCTGTAGTCACCTTTTATTTCTGGGTAAGGCAGATTTATGATCTTCTCTGGCCTGCAGTTCCTCCTGGCATATGGCCATTGCCTTCCAAGGGAGACCCTATTCAGGGTCTCAAGCATGTGGGATGAAGAAATCAGGCTGCTGGCAAAAGGATGGCAGAAAGGAACGCTGGCTCTCCATGTGCTGATCGGTCTCGGTGCTGTGCAGGGAGGCTGCGGTGACGGCTTTGCAGGACCTCTGCTGGGTCCAGTCACTCATCCAGCACCTGGCACCTTGTCCAGGATCGGCTTCTTGGTGGCACAGGAGCTCCGGGTGTGTGACCTGACATAACTCGCTGTTACTAAGGAGCAGCACGATGAACCCACAACTTTACAAATATTTATATGATCTCTTCACTACCCCACAAGCTGGTGCGTGTGGCATGCATAAAAAATGGAGGTAAATGCATGGAAATGGGATATTACCTGTCAGTTTAAGGCTGGTTTCTTATTCCTTTGAAGCTGCATGTTGCTATTAACTCCAGGTGTTTATTGGATGCACAGACAGCAGGGAGCAGTGACTTTAGGAGACTCAGCACTGTATCAGGTCTGTCGTGGCCTGTTCAGTGTGAAAGACAGCCAGCGTCAGACAGTTATCCTGCTTTCCAGCAGCAGTTACTAATTTTACAGTTTTTTTTTCAGTTTAATAGGG
Source organism: Aythya marila (assembly GCF_965140915.1). Taxonomy (NCBI): domain Eukaryota; kingdom Metazoa; phylum Chordata; class Aves; order Anseriformes; family Anatidae; genus Aythya; species Aythya marila. The sequence goes on along the minus strand of NC_139080.1, from coordinate 55,852,534 downwards.
ATTTCTTTCTTCCTAGGAGACTCAATGGGGTGGTCCCATAACAATTTATGCAATTTAACCATGACTAATACCTTGCTCTCACTTACACAGTTTATCATCCTCATAGTGAAGCTGAAAGACAAGCACTTTGATCACAGTTGCTCAGCTCTGTTTGCCATCTGCTGATGCATGTCTTCAAGCTGTTAGAAATGGTCACAATTTTTCAATTGGAACACTGGTTTAGTAAAGAAAAAAATTATTTTATTTTATTTTAATAATTGTAGCTATGTAAATTGTGCTAGATATGTCTACTCTCTGTGGACTAATTTGAATTTTCTGTTGCACATCTGTAAGCACAACAATATTAAGAACATAAGCATACCAGCGCTGCCTTGGATGAATGCCTCACATGCCCCTCTCACTGGCCAGCCTCTTAGTGCATACAAAAGCACATGCTTGAAGGAAGAATAAGAACAGGGCAGGTATAATTGACACTTCCTTTGAGTAATCTCCAGCTTCCTGCTATTTTTGTCTCAGGGAACTCCCTGAACATGATTTTTTTTTTTTTTTCTTTTTTTCTTTTTCTTTTGTTTTTCTGTTTAGTAAGTCTGATGCAAACACTCACCCATTCTTCTTTTAAGTGTATGTCAGTGTTTTGCACTTCAGCAACAAGTTTCACGGGCCTACTGACACCCTCGTTGCAGTTTCAACTGTAAACATCACAAAAGTGGTATTTTTTCTTCCAGCTGTATTCCATTTTGCCATGTATGTTCAGGCTTTCTAAAGTGAGTACATTTTCTGCATTGTAAACATGTAGGACTAACATGCTTTGGGGAAGTATTGGCAAAACCAGGAAGACTGAATTTAGGAGGGTGTGACATACATTTCCAGCTTTTGTAAGTCACTGTATTTCATCAGGGAACTGAAACAATCTATAAATCAGGTGCAAATGCAAAATTTTCAGCATGTTTTTTTCTCTCTTGCTATCCAAAGAGCAGCATGAGGGGGCTGCTTCACAAGGGAAAGGAATTTGGGAGCTGAGGGTGGCCACAGCACAGCCAAGGACGCTGACCTCCCTGATCAGGTGCGGAAACAGAGTACTTGAAGGAGGAGAGCACGGCAGGTCTTGTTATGCTGACCAGAGGCAGACAAGAACCCTGTGCTGGCCAGACAAATCTGGAGATGGGGCAGGTCTGAACTCAAGTGGCAAGGTCAGGGTCAGCACATGGTCAGGCACAAGCATGAAGTCAGAGTAGCGTAGGCATGAAGCAGTGTTGCTCCCAAGCCAAAGGGTGTCTGGTGTCTGATTGGAAGTCCCAGATGAGGCTTTTCACAGCTTTTTCTTATCCATCTCTTTCCCAGCATCCCAGCTTACACAGATGTACTACGTCCAAGCTGGATTCATACACAGGCTGTCAATCCCTTGGAGAGCAAGAGGTTGTGGGGCCTAACAGAGCACTTAGGGTTCTGATTCTCATTTTCCAAATGGCTGCACATCTTTCTTTTCCTGCTAGGTCTCTAAAACCAGAGACGTTTAACCTTTTTGTGCCGCTGTGATTTAGTGTTTTTACTGAGAAACAAGAATGAAATTTTCTGTCCAGGTGGAATGGTGGCAGCTCCTGTTGATATGTACACTGGCAGACCCACGCTGGCCGATGGGCCAGCTCACAGAACAGTAATTGTTACAGTTATGACTTTGGCTTTATGGCAATGGATCCTATAATTTGAACCCCCATACCAAGCTACTTATTTTGAAGGATTCCATGGGAGCTTTACACTTTGGATTTTCCTATGCCTGAAATATGCTGAGGCAGACAGATAACAAAATAGTTATCTACTTAGGGAATCAGAGCCTCTGCCTACTGGTGCATCCCCTCATGTATCTGTTTTAGTGGGCTGAAGCTTGCTCAGAAAATGAAAACAAGAAATGACTGCGGAGAAGAAAGAATGGTTCAACTCCTACCTCTGAAAACATGTTTTTGTCAGTGTGTAAACCACTAGGAAGCTATGTACTTTGGAGAATTCCCTTCTTTAAAGGAAGAATAATTGCTTGGTCTTTTGAGGAATGGTGAATAGTCTGGTTCTGACCATCAGTTTTGCAATCTGCAAAGATGCATGTGATTCTGTGAACAAAGATTCTGGGAAGAGTTTGGTAGCTTTATATCAAATGCTAGGTTAAAAAAAAATAATCTGAAGTGCTAGGGAAATGGCCGTCTTATTAGCAGCTGCCAGCCTCGTGCATCTTCCTCAGTATAACTCCTAACTCAAAAAATTTTTCTGGGTTTGCAAGTCTGCATTGGGAATGTGAATTTTTCTTTCTAGGTATTCAAGCTTGTTTCTTCTGATCTGAGAGACAAAAGAGGCCAGCTAAATTCCTGAATGAGTTTGGTGGCCCCCAGACCAGTAGAAGACCCCAAGTGCTAACTCACAAACACAGGAGTGCTAATGTGGAGAAAAAACCAAACCAAACCAAACCAAACCAAACCAAACCAAACCAAACCAAACCAAACCAAACCAAACGAAATGAAACCAAACCAAACCACCACCACCACCACAACAAAAAAAAACAAAAAAAAACCAACAACATTTAGGTCATACATGTCGTCACCCACTGTCACTCTTCCAAGTTACTGGGAACATCCTGTGAAACACCTCTTGAGCTGCAGAACATTGCACCATGATTGGTGTTGATTTGAAATTATGAATGACATTTCCTGGCTTTCAAACTATCCAAGCTTCCTCACTGAAATGAGCTTTCCCTTCTTGTCCTCTCCTTTATGTCCACAAGCAGATATTTTCTAGTGTGAAATCAACACTAAGACAAATAATAGCTTTTTAGATATTTTTATATTTTGGCATGGGCCAGTGGGGTTGTTGGGCATGTGGTACTTTTTTATATTAAGAGTAGGTTTTATCTGTGTTTCAGTAGAGGATAGTGTTAAAAAACATTGCAAAGATATAAAGTGAAAAAAAAAAAGAAGAAAGTTTTCCAATTAAACTGCAAACCATTCTACTTGCAGATGGCTGAAATTGACCAAGTTATATTAGGAATAACCTGAATTATTCACAAGTCTAATTTTATAATTCTTATTAATTTTGACACGGAATAAAAATGGCAGTATTTTCTCAGCTTTGAATGGTTTTCCATAACTACATGCACTGCCTCTTCAGTGTCTATTAATAGCTTGAAGGACATCATTTTAATGAGATTACTAACTACCTTTTGGTTGGAAATGTCATTTAAGCAGTCTCTTAAGAAGCACATTAAAATGATTAGTCTGTGTCCTCAGTTGGAGCTGGAACTTAAATCCTTTACATGGATCAAAAACAGTTTAGAAAGTGATCACCACGGCTTTTCTCTTTTCTCATGAAGACTGGTGCATAAGTAGGGAAAATTCCATTTTCTTGGAATGTAGGAAGTCTGTTTTAGCATCCTGGCTGCTTCCATGCAAGCCCCTCCTGAAGCAAACTGTTGAGGAACAGAAGATGCTTTGCTTTCCATGCCTCATGTCTTCTCCCTGCTTCAGAGGATTTTTCTATAACTTCAACTTTTGTTTGTTTGTTTGTTTTACTCATGTTGTTTGTGGTGTGGCAGGACTCTCCTGGCACCCTGTAAAGGTGTTATCAATGATTTCCTATAGTACCAGGGACAACATTTCCTAAAAGACAGGCATGTGCTTCACCTTCATTAGAAGCTTCTATTAGAGCCCTTTTAATGACACCTGAATGCATTGTAGCTCATTGCATGTGACTTAAAGTGGGGATAAGTGAGCAGAACAAGGTAGAAAGACAACTGGGCGTGCCAGAACCAGAGAACTGTTTGACAGGTAACAAGTAAGCTGCACAGTATGTTATGTTTCCAAGTCTGAAGAGAAATGGTGGGAGCAGAGGTCTCCGTGTGGATGATAGCAGCAAACAGCAGTTTGTAGTGGCTCATTGCTTGGGATAAAGGAGGCATTCAGGGACCATTCTTCCTCTAATTTGTTCATTTTGCATAAAATGATGAAATGCCCATTTTGATCTGGTAATTTCATTACCCTTTTTGTTGTGTTGATTACCATGGCAGCTTCCTGAAATGAACTGAGAGATGCTTAGCAGCTTCTGAAGATGTTTCAGGAACACTTTGAAGATCAATTTAGACCAATTCTTGTCTAGATTTTCTGAAGCCATGAGAAAGAATTATTTCCCCAGTCATTAAAAAAAAAAAAAAAAGACTCTAGTCAAAATCTCTGATTTACTAAAATAGATCTTATTTAAAATGCTCTTGGCAAACTTTAAAGGGTTGATTAAACCCTGAACATAAATTAAATTCACATATGTTTCATTTTATTTTATTTTTACTGTAAATAACAAATGACTTTGGGTCATTTAAATAACAGATGAGTTATTTAAATATACTGTGTTTCAGCATTCAGTGGTTAACTCTGGTCATCTACTGAGTGTGAAAACTATTAAGTTTCTATTGCACATACAAATTTATCATTTTTAATGAGAAATCAAAGTTGTTGGAAAGAGTGATTTCTATTCCTCCCCCTCTGCTGTCACTGTCATGATCCTAGATAAAGAGGTTAGTTAAGGTACTGGACCAGGAATGGCAAGAGCTGTGTTTCCAGCTCTGCAAACAACTCCCTGAATCCCTTGCACAGATTGCCTGAACAATCTGTTCCTGCAGGATGTGAACCACTTATGGTATATGGCAACTTCTCCTGAATAGCATGAAGAGGATAGAGTCATATTCTGTCTTAGAGGCATATCTGCAGACTGAGATCGAGAGTTTGCTTGATGGTAGCTATTCACAACACACTTGGATAATCCCATTTTGGCGATTGTTGGAAGAAAAACAAACAAACAAAAAACAAAAAAGCACGTTACTTTTCAGGTCGAAGGAGTACAACTGAATACATGCAGAAAAACATGCTGGAAATAGCACTATGCACTTGAGAGAGCCTGGCCTTCACTGGCCACTAGTGGGAGTGAGCTGTTCAAGAACTGCTTGTGTCTTTGAAACACAGCCTGTGAAAATGGAAAATGCTTGTTGTTTATTTTTATTTTATTTTATTTTATTTTATTTTATTTTATTTTATTTTATTTTATTTTATTTTATTTTATTTTATTTTATTTTATTTTATTTTATTTTATTTTATTTTATTTTATTTTATTTCTTTTTATTTCTTTTTATTTCTTTTTATTTTATTTCTTTTTATTCTATTTCTTTTTATTTCTTTTTATTCTATTTCTTTTTATTTTATTTCTTTTAATATTATTTATTTTTGGTGAACCTGGAAGGCTCAAGACCCCTTGTGTGGACTTTGGGGAAAGAATCAGCTTCTGGTTTACTTCTGTCATTTTTGCAGCTAAAGAAGCTGGAGAAATAAGAGAGGTGGGTTGAAATCTGAGTGCCTTTCCCTAAAAAGACAGATCTTGTATCTCCAGGACTGTATGGGAGAACTCTGTCTGCTATTGCAAGATTTATCTATCTGTCTCCCAGCCTCTTGACTGCTCAAGCACAGATCAGTGCCCGTTGTCCTCATGACACCTTCCTGGACTAATAGTCCCTAAATTTTGTCTGGCAGTAAGATCTACTTTCTTCTTAGCAGATAAGGAACCAGAAAGAGTTAGGGATTACATTGTCATCCCTATTTTCAAAACACCATCCAGAGGAGTGACTGAGTTTAAGAGCTGTCTCTCCAGCTGCTCCGGAGAACAGAGCTGGTGATAATGATCACTGTCTTTTTCCAGTGGAAAAGCTTGGGGCTTTGGAGAGGAGGCCAAGTGGCCAGGCTGTTCTGTGACATGGATGCAAGGGCACGCCAAAGGGTGCTGATGAATCACAGAAGCACAGAAGCACAGAATGATTGAGGTTGGAAAGGACCTCTGGAGGTCATCTGGTAAAACCCCACTGCTCAAGCAGGGACACCTAGAGCAGGGTCCCCAGGACCACATCCAGATGGCTTTTGAATATCCCCAAGGAGAAAGACTCCACCACCCCTCTGGGCAACTCAGGCACCTGCACAGTAGAGAGGTGCTTCCTGGTGTTCAGAGGGGACCTCCTGTATCCCAGTTTGTGCCCATTGCCCCTTGTCCTGGCAGTGGGCACCACTGAAAATAACATGGCTCTGTCCTCTTTGCACTCTCCCTTCAGGTATTGCTATACATTGATAGAACCCCCTTGTGCCTTTTCTTTTTCCAGGCTAAACCAGTCCCAGCTCTCTCAGACTGGGGCTTTAGGAAAGGGCAGCATGTGGGTTTCTTTCTTGGTGCTAGGAGGAGCACAGCAGACCTTTTTATTTGTGTTAACCCTCCCACAAAGCTCCTTGAAGTGGATGGAGGAGCTCCTGCTGACTGTAGCAGGCATTGGTTGCTTTCTCAGGTGTATTTCCATAAAGCCCCAGAACCTGAGCCTTCTGCCCAGTATGTCTTCTGGAGGGAAAGTGCAGGTGGCCTGGCAAGATCAAACGAGGTCAGGAGGGTCTATGCTGCTGTTCAAACCTTTAACGCCATTGTGGTAAAGCTCTTCTCCTTCCACTTCACCTGTTTCTGTTTTCTGCCCACGAAGGTTGTTGCTGTGGTGTTGTGCCTTTACTTTTTCCATGTTAGAACACAGGGGAGAGTTCTTTTAGTTGCAAACAGATAAGAAACCTCTGTGCAGCAAATCTGGACAGAGCCAATGATCCTTGCTCTGCAGCAAATGAAAGAGAAGAGGTCTCATGCAGCAGAAGTTTGGATCAGAGTTGGTTTTACAGTTACGGGCACTTTTATTCAGGCAGGAGACCATGGGAGATCTGCAGCCCTAGAAGCAAGTTCAAGAAGATTAAGGTTCATTCTTTTCTCTACACCCTTACCCAGAATAGATAAGTTGCACACAATGCTTGCTTCTTTCTGGGTATGGGGGAACAGCAATATACTTCTAAATTCTAAAAGCATAGTCTCTGTGCTAGGAACATGCTTTGAAAGAAAACTCCTTTCATCTCATTAACCTGTGAAAGGCCATACCAAATATTGGAGGCTTGGCACCGCTTCTGCTACTGGCTTGCTCTGAAACTTCAAGAAAATCAGTTTGCATTCTTTTTGCAGGTTTGTCCATCTGGACTGGAAGCTGTTCAGAACAGAATTGCTTCTGGATAGCTGCACAATGCTGAACTGCAAACCTATGCATAGAAACATAACATAAAACAAGGGAAGAAATCTGCAAGAGGTGTCAATGTCACAACTATGTCAAAGTAACCAGTCATATCTATTTGGATAATATAAACAGCAGAAGTGAATCCTGAGATTAAGAAATCCATCTGTTGATTGATTGTTGAGTGAAAAGTGAACAGAGGAGTTCTGGATCTTCTGATTTCCTTCTGTCCAGTGATTTCTCCAGAATGCCTTCAAGGCAAATGGCTCTCAAGAGCTGTCATGAAATTTATTTAAGAATCAAATTTTGCCTGGTGAGGAAGGTATGCTTCCCCTTAAGTTTCAGTCTGCTAATATCAGACAGCTTTCCTCCTGAGGTCTAATGTCCGTGACTCAATAGCCAGCCAGACAGTATCATTTTCTCACTGTTGACAGTGTGATTTCCTCTCCAATTTGTGGTTACACAATTTGACAGATTCACTACCAGAAGTTCCAGGCAGTGAGGTCCACTGTAGCCTGAGGAGAAGTGAAAGCTTTCAGTTTCCAGAATTATCATCTTACCTCATGCCACCTCTTGCCACAGAACATAAATTCAGCTTTGAAGCTTTGAAACTTTGGTAGCTTTGAAGCTATGGATGGAGAGCCATTGTACAGCATGGATATCTCCCAGTGGAACAAATAAACCAGCGGTGTGTTGTCTTTTCAAAAATATTTTCATTTCATGGAACTCGAAATAACCATCTGTTGAAATAGGTGTGATGTCAAACAGAGGTCTGAGAGAGGACTGGCTGGGGAGGAGATTCTTTGTGTTTGCTGATTCTGTTGCTGATTCTTTTATTGCTAACTGTAGGTAATAATATATACTTGTAGTCTCCTGGGAGGTGTTTGACATACTTGTAGGACTGATTCCGTAGTCAGAATGAAGATAAAAGGTTCCTGAAGTAAACAGTTTTTCCATGAAAGGGCAATACTTCATTCACTTAATTCAGTAGATTTGATATGCCACTCAATAGCTGGAACAGTTGTGGAGATGTCATGAGATCTCTCCTGATAACAAGATGTATTTTCTTATGGCGTAAGGCAATTGGTGAAATGGCAGCTCAACAGTTGCGAGTCAGAAAGGATTTCATCTGGTGAAACCCTGCTTTGCTGAATGTCAAGTGAAAATAGAAGATTTCTATAAAAGGAGGAGTAAGTACACAGGTTTTTTGTCTTCTGGGTGAAAACAATCTCCTCTCTCAGTGGGATTCCTTTCACAACCAAGAAGGTGATGGTTAACTCTGATGCTGCATCCATCTGACTTTCCCCAAAGCTTTGATAGCCAGCTTTCATCCCTGCGCTTCAGCATGCAAGATCAGGAGTTTGCTGAAATGCTGGTAACCGTTTGGGTGGATGTACAGCCAACCAATTCGTATTTCCATACTAGTGCCATGCTCCTGTGTGAAAGAGCCCAAGCACCCATCCGATTAGTTGACTCTCATACTGAGATCCCAGCCTGTTTCCTGTGCCAAGGTCTCACGCTGTGCTGCATGGGAAGTCATGGTGTCCTTACCCTCCTGTGAGCCCACATCTTCTGCTAATTTCCTTCTGCTGAGGTGTCATCGTGTTCTCTAAAAGTTGTTCACTTGCTTGTGCGGTACCAAGTAAATTCTTTTGAGTGCAAAAGAATGGATCACACTGGGTTAAAAAGCATGTCCAATAAAAGCAGTCCTGACTTCAATTTCAAGGGTCTAGAGTACTGTATTAACAGAAAGTAAAGGTAGAAAAAGCAGGCAGTGAAAATAACATGATCGAATGGGGTTCTTTCATATAAAATGTCATGCCTCTACATTGTGCCTTAGAAAGTACGGAGATAAAAGTTTCCAGTTGCTTTAATGGCTTCTGGTATTTGAAGGTTGGAGGAAGCTTTATGTTCCGTACCCTCATCCACCATGTACAAGCAGCAGCTGTGCTCAGCGTTTTTGGCACCGCTGCATTAGTTCCTCTCCCTGAGCTACAGCCGCAGACGGGGAGCCTGTGGGCAGGGGAGCAGAGGAAAGGCTGACTGCAGAGCTGTGAGGCAGCTGCCCTGCTCATGTAAACAGCGACATGTGAGTGTCACGGAGTGGTGCTATGTGAGCTATAAATTCTCCACCCACCCCAAATCCAGCCTGACAACAGCCTGACCTCAGTTCCATCATGTGAACTACTTTAAGCAGAGCTTTTCAGCATAAGGATATGCGGGGATCCTGCCAAGGCTTACAGAGACTCAGGCAGAGAGAGTTAAGTTCCTTCAGGCTCCAACTTCTATTTGTAGCTACCAGCAGAGCCCAGAGGACAGGCTACAGTGTTAACAGAAGGGTACACCACTCTGATCTCTTCATGCAGTCCTGTGTGATTTACAGCATAATTCTGAGGATACTTAAAGAATTCACTCCTTTTTTTTTTTTTTTTTTTTTTTTTTTCCAGGGTCAGTTCCCACCATCTGCCATGCAGTGATAGAGCAATGTCTGTAAATCCCTCTTCTACAATGGCATGAGCCTACCCTAGGTCAGGTAGGTCTGCTTTTTCCCTTTTTGCTGGCCATGTCTTTTGCAGCTTTTTCCTTCTCATGTGACTAGTGCAGGCATCTCACTTCTCACTTGTGGCTGAGAGCCAGGTGAAAAGCACAGGGAAGGGAACAGGCTGCAAACAGAAGACTCCTTCCTGTGCACCTCTGTGCTGGCTAACAGACGTGAAGGTTGCAGGTAACTCCTGAAAGCCTCCCATGTGGATCCCACGCCTCCCTCCTTACTCTCCAGCACAACAGTGAACACAGACCAGGAAAATGTGTTTGGCCTGGCCTGTCAGTTCTAATATTTCTGAAGAAATCAGATCCCCTCTCCCCCCCCCCCCCCCCCCCCCCTTTTTTTTTTTTTTTTTTTTCATGTGGTTTTCTCTAGGGAATCATGTAAACAAACCATATGAACACTACAGGTGCCTCTACCACAAACAGCACGCAGAATTACCATTTAGAAATATATGTTTCCTTTTTGGGAATGTGACCTGAAAAGTAACAGGTTATATTGGATTTTCAACTGCCATCAATCTCATCAAGTTTTCCCGATTACACAAGTTGATTTGTCACTGCAGTATTCTCCTACAGGACTAACCCTAGCATTTACTGCTGCTCGGAGGGGGTCTTCTCCTTTTTCTTCTGTGGCAGCAGTCGTCTTGTTTTGTGGCACTTTTGAAATGATGGTTGTCAGAGTTTATCTCTAAAAAGACAGATGCTGAGGCAGTGTTGGTCTTACTGGTGCTAAAAATAATGTAGTTTCTAATAAATAATCCCATGTCCTGGAAACCATCTACATTTATCTTCTCAATGATTTCTGTCATCAAAAATGCCTGTTTTTTAAAATCTATGATCTGCATGCCATGCTGAAAATAACATTCACAGAGGAAAAAGAGACATATGCCAAACAAAGACTTACTTCAGTAAGTCTTCAAAAGAGTGCTTTGTGGTCTTGCTGGTCTTCAGGATGAGGTAGTTTATGAGGATCTGAAATGCAGCTTAGGGATACAGCAAAATGCAAAATGGAAAATAACCAAATCACCAGTCTCTTTTTTCAAATCTTGTCCTGTACTAGTACTTCTTTTGTTGATGCTGCTGTTGCCCTTTCATGGACTGATTGGTGCATAAAGGGATGCTCCAGCACTGGAAATTGGTGACAACCAAACCAGGTACCCAAACTCCCAGGCGAGTGACCTGACCACCAGGGCATGGCACTTGCAGTCATCTGCTATCACAGTGGACTTGCTGGGTCCTACACCTTTAAATTAGGAATTCCGGGGTTAGACATTGGATTGTTCTTTTTCCAGCTTCCCTTCTATATAAAGTCTGTGAAAAGTGCGCCTTTCTGGTATGTCAGATCAAAAAAAAAGCAATGTGCTTTTATGGTCTCTTCAAGTAACTCAGGAAATATCAGCTCCCAGCTCCCCTGAAGGAAAGAGAAATCTGAAGTGCGTCCCTCACGCTGGATCCTGCTAGTTTATGTTTCATCTTGAAATAAGTTCCATTCTTTAAATCCAGAACTGGAACTTTCAAGTTTCACTCTGCTAGCAAGAACAAATGCTTCTGTATCCTTTTACAAGTGCTTGTGCAGGCAGAAATGGCCAGCCTTAAGAACAGCTATAATCTAAACCCCCTTGTACTAATTATGGCTAAACATTAAAAATTATACCTTGTAGACTTAGTACTTATTTTTAACAATGACAAGATAATATATACCAGAAGAGTGACAAAAATAGGACAGGAAATACTCTTTAGTTTGGCTGTGAAGGTTATTTAATAGAAGCCAAGCCTTTCTTGTGACTGACAATAATTCCTATGACCTGAATAGAGCTCCCTGCCTCTAAATCTCAGTGCAGCTTACAAAAGATAGGTTTCTTTATTGCCTTCTCGATGCAGTAAAACAGAGGCATGGAGAAAGTCACTCTTCTGAGGTCACAAAGAGGACAGAACTGAGTATCCTGAAGTATCCAGATCCCAGGCCAGTGCCCTGTTAGTCAGATAGCAGCACAGTGGCAGTACTTGAGTCTTGTGGTACCTGAGGGGTCCCTTGTTCCTGGCTCAAGGAGATGTTTCCTGTGAAGAATGCAAGTTATCAGCTATCCCCTCTTTCAGAAGTAAGGGGCTGTGACTAATTCTTCACAGAGCGATATTAAATCCACTGGTTTCTGTCGTTACATTTGGGCAAGTCTGGAGCAACAGAGCTACATTTGTTTTGTACCTTTCAATGTTATTGCCTGAAAATCTGATCTTGGCAGAGATGTGAGCATGTGAGAGATATTTTGCCTTCCCTTCTCTGCTGTATATGACAAAGCTAAAAGGTAAGGATCATCTCTTTCATGTGGAACAATCGATGAAGCTACAAGAAAACTTTTAGCAATTTGTGCTGTATGGGAATCAAACTTCAGGTCTGTTGTAAAGGCACAAAATTCTCCCTGAATTTCAAGTGTAACAAGACAAAGAGATCGCCAAGTAAAAGGCAGTATAAAAACTGGCAAGTTGCATGATGCTGTAACTGCCTCACACTGGTTCAGGAGGAGGGAAGAAAATTACAGTTTTGTTTTACAGTATCTTGGGAGGATTCTGAATCTATATTTGAATGTCCAATAAGGGTATTCTGAGCATTAAAAAAGTAATCTTTCTGTTACTTTTAATACATTTTTTTCAGGTATAAAGGGTTCTGAATTTTGGTTTCTCTTTCTCTCTCTCCTTTTCTTCCCCATGGAGCTGATCTGAACTTTGTGCCACCAACAATGAGAACCTCTACACACTGCCCAAGTGTTCACAAGGAAACATTTTATCAATCCGATCCAAGTCTCCTCCTGTTAACCTTGATTATTTCTGCTCACAGGGGTGCTCAGTACCCTTGGTTAATGCCAGTTAGATAAAATCCAAGCAAAGACAGATGTTATTGTTATTATTTTTTTAACATTCTTTTAAACGTGTCTTGTGCACTGAAACATATCAGTCGTATCCATAAAAACCTGCCATGGGTAAGTAACTTGCACTGTGGACCACTGAAGAAGCAATAATCCTATATTTCCTTTTGTGATACTCTATTTTGAATCTCAGAAGCACTTTACTCTTTGGAGTTTGTGTGTGTGCCAAGGAAAGTATGAGAATGGACCAGTAAAATGTTTGGGACTTTTGCTGAAAGATAGATAGCCTCCATTTTCTTCCTGTTCTAATTCACTTGTGTGCTGAATGTTTCATGATGTGTTCAGAAACAACCTTATGGCTCTTGCTTTGCTGTTAATTCTTCAGTGCCCTTTCCAGAAGCAGACTGTTCCTAGATTATCAATTAGAATGCCTGGAAAATTTACTTGCTTTGCTAGTAAATGTTTCAGTGCAAATGCTTTCATTTTGACCAAGAGTCATTTTGAGTCATATGACCAAGAGTCATAAAGCATTTTTCCTTTCTTTTTGTTTTAATTTTGAGAAGAATATGAAAACAAATGGTGTTTTGTGTCTGAGTTTTTAAATATATATATAAATAAATATATATTTTTCCAGCAGCATGTACACCTCCTCTTTTTAATATACATTGTCTTTTGGAGAACTGTAACTTAGACAGAAATTTATTCACCAGAATCAGTGGAAAGTATTTTTTCCTCCCTCAGCTGGATGGCTGTTTAGCTGCTGCCTTCCCAGACCAAAAAGGATGTTTCAGCAGAAGATGCTTTGAGATCACTTGGGCTATACTGTGACACATGGTTTCTATATTTGGCATAACAATGCTAGGAAACTGAAAACATCTTTACAGTCTGGTATCATTGTTTCAACCTACCCCTTACCTCAGATGAAGAACCCGATTAAACTGTTTTTGTTGAGGTTCCAAACCTTTACTTGATTTTGCAGAGAGAAAAAAAACACATACACACACACACACAAAACAAACAAACAAACAAACAAACAAACAAAAAAAAAAAAAACAAAAAAAACCCACAAAAACAAAGGAACAAAAAAAAAAAAAGAAAAAAAAAAAGAAAAAAACAGAAGCAAAGAAGCAAATGTAGCTAAACAGAATTTAAATTTCTGATGTTTTCCACCTGGATGACTTGAATTTTCACATCATATAGATGTGTAGTTGTAGAAATTGTGCTGTGCTGTGTTCGTTATACTTCATGACCACTGCCCTTTGTCTTCCTGGACTTTTTATTTACTTCTTCTTCCTCTAGCTGGCAAGTGAAACTTTAAATATATGGGAAGCTGATATCACATTATCTTCTTTTTATATCTCTGTCCCTATGTCTTACCATAATTGCTGGAAGTAATTATCAGGGAGAACTACTTAAAGAAGATCTTTGTGAAGAGAACATGTAAACTCATGGGGTATATTTTGTGGGGAGGGGTCTCTGCTGTCTCACACACTTAGTTAAGCTCAAAAGACATTTGGATGGGTGCTTCTCAGCACACAGACATTGGTTCTGTCCTCTTCTGTAGAAGACACACACAAAAAAAAATAAAGAAATAAAAAGGATCCACTGAGAAATAACTAGCTATTCATAGAAGAAGAGAACAGGGTAGAATAACTGACTTCCTGGTGGGAGGGCTTTTCAAATCTCTGCGTTTCATACAGGTTTATATAATGCCACATTTCTCTTTATAACCAAAGACTCGGAAAAGAATCCAGTACCATTTCAAGAGATTAAAGTAACTTTTAAAGAAGCTTTTATTTTGGATAACCCCAACTCAAAATATACAAAACAATATGTTACACGCGGTGTTCTTTCAACCCCTCTTCCATTGACGCCAGAACAAATTCTTACCTTTTTTAACATTATGTGTTCTGAAAGCCCTTTCTACAGAATCTCATTATTTGTTCCATAATTTGTTCCCCAGCCAAACAGCTGTGAGATAAAAGAAAACTGGAGTCATGGAAAGTCTCTAATCATATTGAATGCTCCTGTAGTTGCACTGAAGGTAGTCAATCACCCTTTCTAAAGGCAAGGGATTTTTCCACTGAAGGATCCCTATTGTATCAGGTATTTCTCCTGCTTCACACCCTGTTATTCATTTACAATGTGTGCCTTTATGTCAACCTCCTCCACTGAAACATAGACTGGTGATGGGACATGGAGAGGGCTCAGTCAGTACAAACCCTGCTCTGATTCTCTGAGGCCGGTGGCAGCTGCCACACACAAGGCTGAGGTGACCCTGTGAAGAGCTGCAAGGGTTTCCATAAGCTGCGGCTGGTCATGCTGTGTAGCAGCAGAAACAGAGCTCTGTACATCTGATGCCATTTTCTGAGTTTTTGCCCTAGCTCTGTCTGTTTGTGGTTTACAAACATTATTCATAAGGTGTCACATGATCATTTACATAAGATAAAAGCCTTGAGGGAGGAAGATAGATATAAGAAGACAAATATTTACCCCCTTCTTCCCTAAGACAGACATATGACTTTGTTTCCACTGCTAATCTTCCATAAAATCCCTTTTCTGTACATTTAATTAATTCCTTACACTCACTACCCACAGAGGCAGATCATTCTCCCTAATAACTCCACAAAGCCATTATGCCTTCAGATTTTTGAAAGATTTCTGAAAACATGAGGATTGCCTGAATTCACACTAGAGCCCCATGGTTTGAGGGGTAGGGTGCGGGTTGCTCTGCAATAGTCTCTATTAAAGAACCATCCCTTCTGCTTGCTGGAATTGACAGAGGAAACATTCACTTCCTACAGAATTACCCCTACAAGACCAGTGCTGTGGGCGAGGTGCTTGTCTTGAAGCTTCCTCTGTTATTTACACACTTACTGCAAGCACTTACATGTAACTTCTTGCTGAAACTGGCTTTATATAAGTTGCCTCACGAGGTTGGACTGGTGAGGGGCAACCCTGTCTCTGACCATTTGCCCTTCTGCTTTTCCTGTCCCCACAGGAAAGGATAACCAATACAAGCAGCCAGAGGAGGCATGACGATCTTTTAGCTGTACAGAGGAAAGTTAAAACAGGTTCCATCTCCAGCTGATTAGAATAATGGGGAAATAGAAAAAGGAGGGATGAGGATGTGGGGAGGTCCCAGTAAGTAGTTCTGCATTTTTTTTTTTAATTACTTTTTTAATAAATTGGAAATTAGAAAAATCAGGTTGAAAAAGGTATTGTAGATGAGCTCTATTTAAAGGGTTTATTTAGGAATAAAGACAATAGAACTACCTTTCAAGATAACACAAAAACTGTAGCTTAAACAAAAGTTTTGGAAAAATCTATTTTAAAATACAGGCAACCATGTGAATCTGACTCAGATTTGTAAAACATTTTCATGTTGCAGGAGGTTTGTCCAAAAATTCTGCACAGAGCTCTACTAAAATCTGTGTTTTCAGACCTAGCTTTTGTATTTGCATCTCAGTCTTGGCAACTGAATTTACTATGCCCTTTCATTAGCAGTCCTCTACCTCTTTCAAGCCATTGCAGCATTTAATAGTGGAGGCTGGACTTGTTGGATACGGAAAGAGCACCTGTGTTTGCAGCAGACCAACTTCAGTGGAAACTGCCTGGGTGGAAACTGGCAGAAGGCAGGGCAGGATGCTGGGCATGGTCTTCACTGCAGATCAGGCATTGTGGCCTGGGATTTAGCTAAGACTCTGGAAGCACAGGATAAAATGTCTGGTGCAGGGGATGTTTTCTCCTTTGCTTGGAGTGTGGCCGGGAGGCTGGGGGCTCTGAAGTTCAGGACAGTGACCTGAGTGGGTCCCTGAAGGAGCAAAAGTAGGAAGATGCAAGGATTCAAAACCTGGGTTTGAGCTACCACCTTCCTAGGGGCTGTATTCCAACAGTTCAGCCTTTATCCCAAAGAGGGAGAAATTAAATAATTTCTCAGATGAAACCACAGAATACAAGGTTCAAGACATAGCTCAAAGTTAACTGAGTCTGTAAGGAGAGCTGGGACCAGGTGGCATGTGTTATTCCTAACTTGTCTCTTTGCACAGGCTGTAAGAAGCACAGGCTCCCACTTTCATACCCTGCCAGTCTTGGCTGTTCCAGCAGCATGGAACAAACCTGTACATTTCAAGTGACAGAGACAGTGTGGTATGAGTGAGAAGCAGTTCACTGGATTCATCATTCAAGCTTTTCCTTTCTCTGACTGCATGTAGAAGATTGTGATGAGCTTGGTCCATATTCCTTTCCTCCTCCTTGAGGCATTGTAGGTCATGGTTGATCTGTGCAGTTGCAGATATTGCTGGGCTTGAAAGCATTACTAGTATAAGTTGTGCTTAGTTATAAATGAACCCTCTTTTTCACGTGCTCTCTCAGACAATACAGTGACTTGTCAGATCTGTGTGGTGCTACATTGTCTGTTAGAAGTTTGTCAGTTTCTGAGGGGAATTTGTTGGGACCTGGGGGTGCTAGTTGATGAAAATCTCAACATGAGCTGTCAGTGTGCATTTGCAGCCCGGAAAGCCAGCCATATCCTGGGCTGCATCAAAAGCAGTGTGGCCAGCAGGGCTGGGGAGGTGATTGTCCCCCTCTGCTCTACTCTTGTAAGGCCACTCGTGGAGCACTGTGTTCTGCTCTGGGGCTCTCAGCACAGGAAGGACATGGATGTGTTAGAACGAGTCCAGAGGAGGGCCCTGAGGATGATCGAAAGGATGGAGTGTCTCTCC
Source organism: Aythya marila (assembly GCF_965140915.1). Classification (NCBI taxonomy): domain Eukaryota; kingdom Metazoa; phylum Chordata; class Aves; order Anseriformes; family Anatidae; genus Aythya; species Aythya marila. Next base: position 55,835,303 of record NC_139080.1, on the reverse strand, counting down.
TATGAAGGCAGGCTGAAGGAGTTGGGGTTGTTCAGCCTGGAAAAGAGAAGGCTCCGGGGAGACCTCACAGCGGCCTTCTAGTACCTAAAGGGGGACTACAGGAAAGCTGGGGAGGGACTCTTTGTCAGGGGGTGTGGTGATAGGGCAAGGGGCAATGGTTTTAAAGCAAAAGAGGGTAGATACAGATTAGATATTTTAAAGAAATTCTTTCTCAGCTGGTGATGAGGCACTATAACAGGCTGCCCAGAGAAGCTGTGGATACCCCATCCCTGGAAGTGTTGAATGCCAGGTTGGACGGGGCTTTGAGCAACACGGTCTAGTAGAAGGTGTCCCTGCTGATGGTGGAGGGGTTGGAATTACATGAACTTTAACGTCCCTTCCAACCCAAACCATTCTGTGGTTCTATGATCCTATGACTGTCAATCAGCAGAACAACAAGAAACAGTGGAGCTACAGCAGGATCAGAAGCTGTTAGATGGACTCTGGGAAATACCATTCTCTTTGCTACATTTGGAAGGAAGCTTTGAACAGCTTTGAAGATATTCTGAAGCTTGATCCTGAACTCTTTCCTCACTTAAAGATGCAGCAATGGTTCAAAGCAATAGAAAAATTTGGAAGGGGATAAAAGAGCTTCCTTTCAAACCCTGAACTTTACAGGTGTTTACCTCCACACAAGATAAGGAACATAATGTATCATCAGAGGAAATCTGTTTGTGGCTTGCTACATAATGGATGCACAGGACAGAGTTCCCAGAGGGAGGGGAGCTATGCAGCAGTGCAGTGGATGAGGATGCACCACCTTGAAGGGTCCCATTGGATGGTAGCTCTCTCAAAAGTAGTCTGGAAAAGCATCTCTGGGATCCTGACTTTCAGCTACAGGCCCATTTTATTATACAATGTGGTGCAATATATTAGGAAAAATTTAATTACCATGAGGCTGTTCAAACATTGGAACAGGCTTTCCAGTGAGGTGGTTGGTGCCCCATGCCTGTTGGTGTTCACGAGGGATTTGGATAATGCTGTCAATAATATGCTTTAAGTTTAATTTCAGGGCTTTTAAGGTTAGCCGTGAAGTGGTCAGGCAGTTAGACTTGATGATCTTTAAGGTCCCTTCCAACTGAAATATTCTAAATAATATTTGTAAATATTCTAATCTATATTTGATCATTAATCAGAGATAATGGTGCATGGGAAGGGGGGTGGGGGGCTGGGGGGAATCTCCATGGACACAGGTAAATGGAAGTGTGGTGGTTTTACCCTGCTGTGCAGCTGAACACAACAACCACTTTCTCATTCTCTTTCATCAAAGCAAAAGGGGGAGAAAATAACAATGCAAAGGGCTCAGGGTTTGAGATAAGGACAGGGAAATCATTCAACAATTGTCGTCATGGGCAAAACAGACTCAGCATAGAGAGATTAATGTAATTTATTGCCTATCACTAGCAGACTAGCACAGTGAGAGACTAAAAGCAAATTAGAGACACCTTCCTCCAATTGATCCTGTTCTACCTCATCCCCCTGAGTGGTGCAGCGGAACAGAGAATGGTGCCTGCCGTCAGTCCCTTATACTTCGTCTCCACCACTCCTTCTCAGTCAGTCTCTGCCCCTGCTCCACGTGGGTTCCTCTCCACAGGCTGCAGCTCCGGCCCGGGGCCTGCTCCTGCGGGGGCTCTCCATGGGCCGCAGCCTCCTCCAGGCCACATCCACCTGCTCCACCGGGGGCTCCTCCACCCATGGGGGGGCTGCAGCGTGGAGATCTGCTCCATGTGGGACCCATGGGCTGCAGGGGGACAGCCTGCTCCACCAGGGGCCTCTCCCTGCAGAGGCCACAGGGGAACTGCTGCTGCCTGCCTGCAGCACCTCCTGCCCTCCTGCGGCACTCACCTGGGTGCTTCAGGGCTGCTTCTCACTACTCACTCTCCCAGCTCCTGTTGCACATCATTTTTTTCCCTTCCTTAAATCTGCTCTCCCAGAGGCCCACCCAGCATCGCTCCCTGGCTCAGCTCTGGCCAGTGGCAGGTTCCTTTTGGAGCCGTCTGGAGCTGGCTCTGCTCTAACATGGGGCAGCTGCTGGGCTCTGCTCACAGAGGCCACTCTTGCAGCCCCTCTGCTACCAAACCCTTGAAACATAAACCCAATACAGGAGGCTAAAAAGTAGACCTGGGATTAATTTCTCTCTTATACCTAGTTGCTTTGAATGAGGTGTTACCCTGTGCTGTGTATTCCCCAGTTAGGAATGCTAGACAGGGTGGTATTGCCCTTACCTACTTCATGGGGATGCATCTGTGAGTGAAGATGATGTAGTTAAGAGGGAACCATGTTGTACAAGGAGCACATGTAGGAACAAAAGCCTCCCTGCAATTTTTACTGCTCTCCAGACATCTTTGTACTCATTTATCCTCTGGTGCTCTTCTGGAGTGAGCCAGTCAGCTCTCAAAGCAGACAGAGGCTCAGACTGTCTGTCACCAGCCTCAGAAGGTCACATAATCAGAAGGAAACATGAGCTGGCCTGACTCTAAGCTTTTGGTGGCTCTGTAAATCTCTACCTCCCTTTAAGATGATGTACTGTGATAAGATACAGTGTAGACTGGGGACATCCTCTTGAGAGGATGTACTGTTTCACTGTTAACTTTTAAATATAATCACTGATATCAATAGTTCTTAATGGTATTATTGATTATACTTGAGTTAAACAAGGTCATTGCAAGGGAAAGAACATATAAGTCTTAGATGAAGCTGCTGCAAACACAGACATGCACTCACTCATATTCTCCCTTAGTCTGTGTGATTCATTGATTTTGGCTGTCCATAGTAGACCTTGGTAGCCAGCCAGGGCATTGAGATGTGGAACTGTGTCTTTGGAAGGTTCATCAACATTCAAGCAGACAGTATCCACATATTAATATTAATGGTATTAATATTAATTATACTAACCTGGACAGCTTTCATGCATGGAAAGCACTGTGGGAGGAAACAGAATCCTTCTCAGCTGTGAAGTTCTCCTGAAGGTTACAAGGCTGCTTCTTTCTGGCTCCTCATGTTTTTAGAAGCCTGGGCTGCTTTATTCATTCTGTATAAATGCTTCAAGAGGCCTTTTCTGACTCTTGTCTAACAAGGACACTGCCAGAGGAAACTGAACAGACACAGTCCGCAAACATTTTGCCATCTCGGATTTTCTCCTACTCCATAGTGAGATGTCACTGCATCTCAGCTCTTCATTGATACAGAGGCAATAGAGAACACAGCAATGGGTGTGTGTGGGGCTTGGGTGTGTGAAGCACAGTGAGATCATGAGACTCTTAAGCTAAGTGCCTCAGACATGACAGAAGAGGTGTATCTTTAGATGTATCACAGACAGTAAATTATAGTCATTCTTTCTCCCAGGGAAGAACAAAATCTGTTCAGGAAGAAAGGGAGAGTAGAAATGAGGCTGGATCAAGGGAAATCATACCTGTGGCTGACAGAACCACCAAAATGTTATCCTTGCTTTTTCTCAGGATGTGAAAATGTATTCAGTGAGACTATTTATTAACACATGATCAGTGTAAAACATGGATTCATTCAGGACTGTGGTTTCCCAATGACTCATTCCACTACCTGCTGGGGAGGGCTCCAGCGTCCCCACAGCTCACTGCACCTTTAATTTGGCACACCAGGAAAAACACTCTCACCGGGGGCTGAATGTCATGGACAGTGCTGCCAACACATTACGGCCATACTAGCTATTTCACAGCTCTGCACCGTTGCACTAGCATTTTCTACAATGGGATCCAGAAGACTGCTTATAAGGTCAGAAAAGCATACAATATTTATCAGCCAAAAATGAAAGCTAGCATGCAGTATTTGTGTGATGCACAGCCAAATCTATAAGGGTGCTTTATCTCATATATTTTCTACTTCCCTCCAAGAGATACAGTGTAAATACTGCAGGTTATTAGTAAGAGATGCAGGACCCAGGGAGCAGATGAGAGGGAGAGCAGGGACTGAGAAAACAAACCTGTCTCCCTTTCTTGTTGATACCTTACTCACAATGTCAGTCTTGACCTCTGTGGAATGTAGTTTTTGTCCTTCATCTCAACCTGAGAGAAGGTCAAAGCTAAAACAAAACATCTGAGGCATACTGAGAATCAGGTTCAAATTTCAGGGCTTAGAAACATGACAGTACAGTATACCGGGTGTAGGTTTGCTTGATGGGGCTGTCAGCAGAGCAGAGCATGGGACCAGAGAATCATTGAATAGAATGGCTTGGGTTGGAAGGGACCTTAAAGGTCATCAATCCCACTGTCTATGTTATTGATGAAGATATTGAAAAACACCAGTCCCGAGACAGACCCCTGAGGGACACTGCTCATCACTGGTTTCCTGTTGGACATAGAACTATTGACCACCACTGTCTGGGTGTGGCTATTGAGACAATTCCTTATCCACCAGATGGTCCACCCTTCAAAAGTCCTTATTCTGTTTCTGGGGTTGCTCCCGTATGTGTCAGACTAAGGTGCTCAGTAGTTCTTCCTTCCAGAAATTTGGCTTGTGTTCCCTTCTCAAGCCCAGCTGAGATAGTAAATTAAAAATATCCTATAGATTGATGGCAACCAAGAGGTTGAAGTTACCCTAAGATGTACTCTACTCTCTGCAATCAGTGTGTTCATGCAGATGCACAAGTTCAGAGAAGACATTTTGAGGGTAATGTGTATGTGAAAATGACTTTGTTGTTGTTTTTAAGAAAAGTACGAGAATTCAGGAAATCATTTCACTGGGTAACCTAAGAGAAATCTTAGAGTTAATAATGATATGGTACAAACCCCAGTGGTATTGTCTGGCCTTGAGAACAACACATAATACATAATTCAACTATTCTCTTTTGTTGGGATATCTGTGCAAGCAGGTGGCTGTGGTAGACAGGTCAGGAAATCCATCTCACTGTAATTTTTATCCTTCCAAATGTCTCAAATGCTGCTTTTCCAAAATGAGGTTAGTTAGCACCTGCAGATGGATGAAGCAATAAGTTTGAAAGTGTTGTTTTCTGGTCAGCAACTGATGTGGTTACAGCTCCTCATGAGGCCTTTGCATGAGTAGACAGCTTTGAATTTATTGCTGGGTCATGAGAACAAGAAAACAGGGGGAGGGTGAAGTCTCATATGCTTCTTAGTTTTTCCTGAGGCTAGGCAGCTGGCTTTGCAAGAACAAACTTTGAATGTATCAACGATATCAATTCAGTCTTAAAATTCAGGCTCTTTAATAACTGTGTTCTTGAAATTCTCCTCTTGACTGGTTTGCTATTTTTCTTTGTAATTAAGATTGAAGTCACTTTTCTTGGTACCTGTAGATTCTACCAGTTCTTTCCAAGGTCCTCCCACCCACCTACCTTCTGCTCACTTTGCAGTTACTTTTAAAGGGAATTCTTTAATACTCTGTTGGAAATTACAGGAATCCTTTCTATTCTACAGCAGATTAAAATGTATCTGTGATGAGAAAAAAAATGCACTCCAACAAGTGGTTGTATCAATTACACAGTTTGTTTTTTGTTAGGATACTGGAACAAGCCTAAGATTTTATCGACTTTTATAAGTAACATATAACTTTTATTAGGAGAACATTATGTCTATAAACAGAGTAATTCATCTTCTTGCATTTTCTGTCTGATGGGATTTACTATATATATATATATCTTGGTAGGACTGTAATAAATGGATGCAAAAACTTTTGCTATAGAAAGGTCCTACCTTTCTTATAACATTTACCTTGTGGACATAAGAAAAATAACGGAATAATAATTTATAATTAACAACAGTTTAACAACAATAGAATGACTAATGACTCCAGAAGACGTATATTGCAACTTATGGGCTGTATATGAATTAGGTTTCCTCAACACCCTATAACATCTTCTGGTTACTTGATGATGCAGAATAGATGTCACCCAACTGTCAAAAATAAAGCAAGTCCTATTTTCTTACTTCATGAAGAGTTGCACAGGCTATCTTGCCAAAGACCTGCCTCCTGAAGATGTGAAGAGAACTTTGGCAGCTGACCAGTGTAGAGAACTCTGAGGATCTCAAATGTGTGAGGGCTCTGACAGCAGCAGAAGATGCGCTGACATGTCTGATACTGAAATTGAAAGCAGAGTTGCAATTTGAACCATATAAATCCTTCCTTATGTGCTCTCCACTATGTTGGGCTGCAATGGCAGCTAGCTTTCTGTCCAGAGGAGTCTCAAGTGGATCCGATACTGGAGATTCTGTTTTTCAGCATGTTGCATGAATATTGACTAGATATGAAGTGATATTTTTCCTTTTCATTAAAAACAGAGAAATTGACAGCTGAAATGCAAAGGTAACAACTGCTTTGTGTGTTCTTTGGCTCTGGTGGGATTTATTTATATGAATGGATCTCTCCATGGTCTGAAAGACTACACAGTTTACACCAGGATCACCAAAAATGCGCAATCACAGAATCATAGAACCATTAAGGTTGGAAAAGACCTCCAAGATCATCTGGTCCAACTATCTCTGTACCAACAATATCACCCACTAACCCATGTCCCTAAGCAGCATGTCCAACCTTTCCTTAAAGCATGTCCAACCTTTCCTCATGCAGAGCTTTAGCATTCCTGATTTTTTTTTTTTTTTTTTTTTTTTTTTTTTTTTGTGTGTGTGTGCATATGCTGGTATGCTGGCAAATTCCTTGTACTCTCCCTGAGTTTCAGGCTACTGTGTCTTTGTGCAACATGTACCTCTCACCACATGTCTGGCCTACCAGAGGAATGAGGTCTGATCCTTGCTTAGTAGGAAAGAAGTTGTTCATGAGCCAGACTTTTTCGTTCTGACCATTGTCAGACCACTGGTCTTGCGTGATAAATACGTAACACAGGTAAGCTGTTCCTCTCAGCCCCTCTTGGCAGTCATCATTCACTTGATGTGTGAGCCAGCTCTGAAAGACTTAGATTTGCAGCACATTGATACACAGTAGTCATCCAGAAGTGGGCAGCTCTGTCTCCTTATATTGCAGAAAGGCTCTGAAATCAGTCACCTAGCAGGGGTCAAGGATTGTGTGGAAACTTCATGTGAAGCACAAGACATAAAGATAAAAATATCTGCAGCCAAGGTGCTCCACATCAACTGCCTAGCTTAAGAGGACCCACACATAGAGAGTGCTAAACAGTGTTGGACTTCAGTGTAGAAAATTACACAATGTAGTGTAGAAAATTAAACAGTGATGTCCCAACTCAGCCTCCAGACAGACAAACAAACTCAAACCTACAACCTGGCTAGCACAGCCCAGTTAAAGAAAAGGCAAGGTCTGCAAGCCTAACAGCATGAAATACCAAAATGTTTTGAGAGCAGACTTTGCCAGTCATATGGGCCTTGCATGCCAGCTCCACCTCTGGAAGGCTGTCATTGGTGTCAAAGGAGTCCTGAAGCATTTTGTGTTTCCTAGAAGCAGCTGCAGGCTGTGGGTTTCCTTGAAGGGCTGGATTTCAGTTATGAAGTCATGCAGGCAGCTTGACAGCTTGATAGCTGGGTGGGAGAGAGAGAAAACTTCATGGTGTTTGTACAAAGCGGAGGCTGTTGGCTTGGCATCAACTCTTGTGCAGTAGTCTGTAAACCTAGTAACGTTGTTACTAGTACACACAATAAAGTGGATAAATTCTCCCATTCTCTTTACTTAAACAATTAGATGCTTTTGTGGGTGATTTCAGGGTAACAGAATGAATAACAAATTTCTCCTATTCTCCAGGTGAAGCCATCATTGCAAATGGGATTTGAGATGCTCTCCACAGACTCAACATCACAGAACAAAGTGCAAAGACATGAATGTGAGAGAACACTGGTATGGAAGAATGTTTCCTGCACCTAATCTTAGCCATGTATACACCTGGGCAGAGGGAAGAGTTTATAACCAGCTGATGTGGGAGATGTCAAATCAGTGCAGCTTTGCTGGAGAAATATTGGCTTATGCTGAACGAGAATCCACATTACAGTTATCTAGAATACAAAAAGCTATTCAGAAAATACCTTGCCAGGGAGAAGATAATGTGCATAATTTTGGAAAGCTTTTTGTAGATCTTTTGTTATCCTTCTGAACATATCAGTCCAAAAACCCCACAAACCTGTGCTTCTAGATATAGCTGTCCACCTACTCCATAACTGAGAGTAACAGGAGTTGTTTGTGTTTGCTGAAATACTATCACTAAGAGAAATTTTCTCTGGAGACTGATTAACCAAGATTATTGCCTAAGTTCTAAATTATTCACTTTTCCTTTGTACCCTTCTAAGATGGGCTATTGTTACAGCTGGAACATGTGTATTTGAGGCCATCATCAGCTGTACTGTGTAGCTAATACAGGTAATTACAATGAAGTGCTCTAATTTTCCTGATCAGATCAATTTTTCTTGTGAATATTAAAGCTTCTTGTTACATGTTCTGACTGGGGAGAATGGACTGTGCATAGACTAGTAAGCTGAAAAGAAGAGCTTGCACACAGAGAGATTTCAGTGCACTTGTGCTTTTGTCAGTGCATAGGTGTACATTAATTATCTCAGCGATGCTTCACTGTGATTCAGCTTTCACCTTGGTCTGACTCCAGTGGTTGAAATGGATTTCAGTTCTTGTTACCACCAATGTAAGGGATGGAGAATCAAATCCAGCCAAATTGTTTGTTTATTTGTTTTCCAAGAATAATTTGGTGGGTAAAAGGATCCATCAGCTGCAAATTTATTGTTATTATTAAAATATTGATATTGATATTAATATTAATATTGATATTATTTGGTGTCTGTCATTGTCTGCTTCACTGTGAATATGCAGGGTTTTAGCCACTGCCCAACAAGTTTGGGGATTAGATCACAATAAAGTAGACAAATTCAATTTTATAAAAACAGACTTCATTTCCAAAGGAGCACATGCTGCTTTGTAATCAACGCAGCAACCTAATCTCTCCTGTCAGCCTCAGTGGGAATTTCTCAGTTTAGGCTTGCTGTCCCTGATGCATGAAGGCAGGACAAAACCCTGACCTAACTGTTCACTTGAACAGCACCTTGGCAGCACCTCCAGGCCTCTGCCAAGCCCAAGATCCCATGAAACAAACCCACAGTCAGGAGCAGTTGTCCTGAAGGGAGGACTTGAGCTTGAAAAGTCTTGTTTAAAGACACATGTTGGCAGACATGTCTCCAGATTGACACAGTCGATATCCTGCTTTCCAGACCATCTTGATTTAGACACAGTTAACAGGGGGGATGACAGGTTAGACCTAATCCCAATTTCTTACAGTCCCAAGGATTGTCATAACCCACCTGACAGGTAGATTCCAGCTTCCTTCCACATGTCTTCCTGACTGAACAGCATTATGTCAAGAATGTTTCACATCCGTTCCAGAGATCCCTGAGATGCTACTAGCAACAGGTAACAGCCATGCTGGCTGAAACAGCAGCAATGACAACAATAAATCCCACAGAGAAACAACAACAAATAAACTAACAAATAAAACAAAAGACCCACTGCAATCTAGTTTTCAGACTACTGGGCAATGCTGTGCAGGTCATGAATGCTCCCAGCTACCCCAGTACAGAAGTATTTGCATGGCTAGTGATGGTGGAAACCTCAATTCACCTGGTTTATCATCAGACAACTCATGTTCTGTGTCCATATACAGCTTCCTTAGATCATATTCCGATGTACACTGACTCAGTCTTGGTTTTCAGCCAAAGCATAGTACCAAAACATAGCCCACAGTGACTGCTACCATGACCTGTCCCTTGAAGGATGCTACCTTGCCATGTAGGCAACAGGGGCCCAGAGCCCCATCATCTCTCAGTTCCCCAAAAGCCTCCTTAGTCTAAATAGCTGGGGCAGCTGTGTATCTCAGTTCCCTTGTTGGAACATCACTGTTACTAGGTTTGGCTGCTGAAGATTTTGCCTGTAAAGTGCAAGCCCTAACAAATTCTCCTGGTCTGATGCTTGTGGTTACAGAAAACACTCTCTGATAGCCACAGCTTAGTGATTTCTGCTGCTCAGCCATACTATCATGATATAGAAGAAACACAAACGCACCATCAACAGATGTTCTGAAGATTGTTTCCCTCTCTCCTTTTCTTCACTCTCCTAAACCCCACCCTTCAGCCCAGGCTGCTTGTGATAGCACTCAGTGAGTGCTCCTGCACACTGCTCAGACTTTTCCCAGGAGGATCACAAGCTTCATGTTTCTCACAGAGCTACAGCCTTGCTGGTTTAACAAAAATGCTACAAGCTTTGGCACAACACTGTGAATAAACCCAGATTACTCTGCCCAGTGCTGTTAGGTCAACTCTCCTTGTGCCTCCCAGATGAGAGGCAACTTTCTGGTTCCTGTGGGTCAGCAGTACATTCCTCCTGTCCCCTCAGAGCCCTGGCTTCTGGTGACAAAAGTGTTTTCTGCAGTGACAACACTAATTGCCAACAGCTTGATTAATGCCACAAGCAGTCATCAGTATTCTCGACACTGCACTCACGGTAATGCAATACAAAAAGAATTAAATTAATATAATTGACCACTTATCCCTGCTGAAAAGAAGAAAAAAATATATGCTTGCTATTGAAAAGCAACTTTAATTTAGGTTCCCTCCTGTTCTTTCTGCTTAGAGAACTTGCATTTGAATATAAATACATGCATATTTGAAATCTTGCAGCAAGAGTCTTTGGAACAAACATTGCACCACACATATAGGAACGATAATAACAACAATTTGTAGGTGACAATAAAACCAACATTATTTTACTAAAGATGAGTACACATTGCTGCTGTTATTTGAAGAATAAAAAGCTTGCTACTTGGCTTAATAGAATTACAGCTGTGATGAAAGGAATGGTAAATGAAGTTCAAAATGGATCAGCTTTTTGCCACCAAAATTACACCTGAGTCATGAATCTAGAAAGTAATTTGACACAAAAATCACACATTTAATAACAGAATAAAAACCCTACTTCTTTCAGCACTTAGCAAAAATTGTGGTAGTGACCAAGACATATACACTGGTATGTAATTCCTTGACAAAACCCTGCCTTTAGCTAATGTCTGTGCAAAACAATACAGGAAAAGGCTTCTCTTAGACCTTGCAATTTTTGTCAGACAGAAAGAGCCATCAACTTTAATCATCCCTTATTGGCACAATCTTGCCCAACAAAAAAAGCAGTGTGTCCTATGGCTCCTTCTCTGCACAACCTCTGTAATCTGCCAATCTTCTCTTTGCACAGTGACATTAATTTCCAGGTAGACTGTAGTCAGTCTTTGAACAGTGCTATGCTAGGTTTGTATTTGCTGCTGAACTCTACCCTTTCCATGACAATTCAGAGCTCATCAGAGGACAGCTGATAGACAAGTCACACAAGCCATCACTGCTGGAGTTACAGGCTGCCATTTTGCAGCTTATTCATCTTAACTAGAAAGTGCCTGACAAAGGGCAGAGTCCCTGCTGCAGGGAACAGACCAGCTAGTCCAGGACAGTGCAGGTAGGAGAAAAATGCCTTTTCCACACCCACATAACCATTACCTCTTCTCCTGGTTCAGAGAAGGGCCTGCTGTCAGCACAGTCCAGCAGGCAGGCTCTGATGCTGCCCCTACATGCTGCAGGTGACAGGCCCATGCACTGTGGAGCACCAGGAAGAGTTTCTGCCATACAGAGACTGAATGCAAACTCTGCCCAATGACAGATTCATTTCCAGAGCACACACAACTTGGGAAAGGACACAGCAGCGTACTGGTATCCATTTGTCATGGCCATGTCACTGGCTCCTCTGAGGCATTTGGGGGCTCAAAGGATGTGATAACAGCAACCAGAAGAGAAGGCATTGAAACAATCTATTTATTTTTATTTTTATGTTTATTTTTATGTTTATTTTATTTTTATTTTTATTTTTATTTTTATTTATTTTTATTTTTTCTACTGGCCCAGGGATGTGTCATTACTTATGGAGTGTAGTCTTTGCTGTCACGAATGCCAAAGGGGCAGTTACAAAGGAGGAGGCACTGGATTTTGCTAGAAGCATAGTTAAAAGGGCCTTTCACTCTCATACTGCTTAGAAAAGCTTGCTGATACTCCTTACAAGGATGTGTGGCATTGGAGCTGACCCACTGTAAAATACCCATTTAGAGTCATGGTAAAACCTGGGTGGCAGCTTTTGGGATTCTGGCAAAAGAAGGGACAGATTTTGTTGCAGATGAAACATTGGATCCAAAACCACATTGCCAGCTTCCTCCTCCCGATCAAGGAGTGAGTTGTCTTCATTCTAGATCTGGGAAGATGGCTTGTCTTGCCTCCTTTCCTACGTTTCATTTTGCTGGCACTCTGAAACCCACTTGTGCCCAGCATTTCAGTCCCCTCATCCTGACTCGTAAGCTTGCAGCCCATTTGGCTGTGTTCTTCTCACACCTATTCTTCACTGAGGTGCATCTGGGGAGTGTCTGACAAAACCACTTACTGAGGCAGGTCTTTGTAAACAAGGAGATTAAATGAAACAAAAGCTCCCAGATCAAAATATTTCTCCTTCCCCTGTCGTGAAACTCCTCTCTTGTCTTGTTTGATTTTCTTTTCTTGAGAGTAAAAAGGGGGATATAGCTTAACGGAGACAGGCAGGCAGGCAAACAAAATGTTCTTATTAAAAATTAGAGGTTTTTTTGATAGTGAAGTGTTTGATACTCAGAAGAACTAATACCATGAACTGCTTAAAACATATGCAGCAATTATTCACTGTGCACAAATCAATGTGGAGCAAACAGGCATTTTTGAATGACATGTATATTCTCAACAACTTTATTCAAACGTGCTGATAGGAGCCATCCCAGACCTCTCTGTCTTCCATGAACACTTGGGTACTGGTGTTGCATTCCCCATGCAGTAAGTGACCTGCCCCCATACATGACCAGAGGAGTGTTGTAGTATCTAGCTGACCACCATAAAGTACTGCTGCCTAGCAGTATTGGCTCAGCTGCTGTATCATCTCCAGAGCTCTGAACTCTCTCTCTGGGGGCTACTCAGAAAATGCCTGAAAATGGCTGTCCTAGTACAACAACGCCGTTCTTGCTTTCTTTGTAAAAGGATGGAGAAAAGGGCATCATCAAAAGCAGCAGTATATTGAATTTTTCATGTTCTCCTTCCTGATGTAACCTATTCCCCATTGTATCTGGATGCTAGGGAGAGTTTTCAGAATGTTCCTTAATACAACATTGATCTTTTAGCATATGTGCAGAGAAGGAATAGAGTTTCCACAATAGCTAATGTATTTTTTTTTCGACTATAAAGAGTATAGAAAGTATTCATGTTGGACAGAATTTCCTGGTGTGAAGTGAAATGGCTTGTGATGGGCATTTCTGAGTATCTGACTGCAGAAAACCAGCTGTCATCGCTGAGATAATTTTGACATTAGTTAAACTTAAAAGAAGACAATGCAAAGCCATCTGGCTTACTTGACTACAGCCTACGAGCAATGGGGGAAAAGTTTAGGCAAGAAGAAAGACACTTCTGAGATCTTTTCAACTAAGGAAAATTTTTCGTTTATTGTTTGCTTTGGTAGGACAGAGGAGAAATGCTCATCAGCATACAAACACAAGGAGAAGCTAGAATGCAGTAAACACTCCACTATCAAGAGGGTTATTTGTGCCACGTTGACTGTTGATGTCCATGGATTTGTGCTGCTGATAGCAACCGAGGACCTTATTCAATATCCCACTAGAAGTTCTCAGGTCTCTCACCAGGAATGCTGCTGAGCGTGCCCACTTCAAGTGGCAGAGGTGTGCTATCAACTTCAAGGAGAAAGCAGCTTACATTAGCAAGATATTTAGGTTTGAAAAAATAATGTTTTTATTTCTAGTGGTTTTTATTTATTTTTATTTTTATTTGTTTTTATTGCAACGTGTACGTGAAAATCCTCAGGGTCAGACTGCTGGGTCTCAAGGACAAAAATTGGTAGATGTAAATAAATACCTCTCTAAGTTCATGTATTTTTGTTAAAAACATGGCTTTTCTTCATGTAGATTTTAGTAGTAGCCATCTGAGAAAAGAGTTTTTTTTCCCTTTTGCTTATTATTATCAACCTAGCCTCTCCAGCATCCTTCCTCAATCCCATGGAGAACAATAAGTCCTACTCTAGAGAACCCAGGCTTCACAGATGCTGATTCCAGCTTACCCTAGACTGAACTTCTTAGTTGGTTCACTGCAAATGGCATCTGGGTTTGTCACACTTTTTTCCTTTCTGTTGTACTGTGGTGATGTGTGAGGGATTTAGAGTCAGCTGATCTGATTCTGCCATTGCCTGCCTGGGCTAGCTGTATCTCTGTCAAAAGAAAGATGGCAGTATCTGACTAGGAGCAGGTTTGGGATGACTTTGAGCATTCCCTACAGTAGCAGTTTAAGTACTTGTATCTTCGTATCTTGTGTATTTAGGTATCATATGAGAAGATGCAGCAGTGACATATTTTCACCCAACATATATCTTCAGGATTCGGGCTGAGCACTTGAAAATAAAATGCAAACAGAAAGAACCTCTACCTGCTCACACACTTCACTGCAGGCAGCTGGAATTTGGTGTAGTCTGCTGATGTTGTGTCCAAAGTGCACAAAAATAATTTAGGTCTACCAGTTAAGGTGGAGAGACTGAGTCTGCCCAGGCCCTCATGTCCTTTGACACAGCAATTACTGTTTTGACAAATCCTTTTCCACCCACTAATCCTGCTCAAATTCAGATACAAATGCTCTTTCTACAGCTCCACAGAGCTGTAGCTCTAATAGTTTGGTGTAGAACAGCACAGCTCTTGTATTGTGATGGGAGATAAAGAATCAGTGGCTGAAACCCAGCCAGCCTGGACTTGTCTTTTTGTATCCTGACAGAGAAGAGCGGTGAAAGCGTAAGGCTATGTGGATGGTACTGGTAATCTGCTGTTCTTCAGGACAGATGACTGCCAGTCATGGTGGATAAGGGCCTGGTCTCTGCTGCTCTACGGGATACTATTTCCAGCACAGCAAGCTGAAAAGCTAGCAGCTGGCTGCTGAGGGAATGGGTGGAAGCTTTAAAAAAAAAAAAAAAAAAAAAAAAACTAAAAAATGCATCTCTCTTTCTTCCTGCAGTTGAGTGCTGCAGACCAGATGTCTCAAAGTGATGCTGTGAAGATGCTGATGGTGAAAGACTTTCCAAGATCTGCGGTGTAAAGGTGTCAGTCTATGAAAAGATCATACTCACGTAACAGGGTAAAGTATTCACATAATTATCGGTCTCGGGGAAGTCTTCATAAGAAATCTTTAATTTCCTCCCTTCTTCGTCTATCCTCATTAACTGTTACCAGGACACACAAGAGACTGGTAGCAGAATAGAGAAAGCACTACTGGTACCAAACGATTTCCTAAGCTGTGAGTCCCACATAAGTGGAGGAGACCTTTCCGTGCAGAATAGATCAATCAGCGCAAAGAGAGATACTGTATCAGAATCTCCTATGGCTACAGATAAACACTCTGCAACACTGTCCACCTCTGTAGCAAGGACACAGAAAGCTGCAGTATTAAGAGTATTAAGATGCAAATTTCAGTGATTATACTCATGAAAAAAAAAAAAAAAGAAAGAAAAAAAAATAAAATAGTATGGAGAAAGATTGCCTGTGCAGGTGCAGGTGGCTAGATTCAGATGGCCGAGTTTAGGCTGACTACAGGACAATTCCATCCAGGTTCTGTCAGAAGGCAGGTTCCTATTTCTGTGCAGGTGAGAAGGGAGGCACTGAGGAAGCAGCTCAACACAACAGTGAGTTGTGTGCTTCAGTTGTGAGTGGTATTGACAGCCACGAATTACCGCCTGCTGTGTTAGTCATCTAGAGAAGGGGCATCTACAAATGGCATCAGGTCTTCCTAAGCAAGACATCCCAGCCAGTCTAAGACATCCCTGTCTCCTGTTAAATCTAGGTAGGTCCGTTGCTGATTACAGCAAGCTACCAGCAGAGGGAGAGGGGCACTTGCTCTTTCTTTCTCCCTTCCTCAGCAGTGATGCTGAGAGCACGCTGTCGGGACCCACTTTACAGTCCTCTGCCTGGAACAGGTTGCCTCTCCACCCTGAGGGTCTTAGCCTTGGCCAGTGTGAGACAGAGGTGGAACCGGTGTTGGAGAGTGTGTTTCTTCCTCCTTTCTTTCAGAGAGCAACAGAGGAACAGAAAATAATTTGGTCTAGAATCATTTGCTCTCCTGCTGCAAAAGTTCATCTGTGACTCATCCAGCTGTCAGGACTGGTAGGAGCCCATCCCAGCCCCTTCTCATTCTGCCGGGTCGGAAGTCTTGTCTGAGAGTTGCCCCATACTTTCACAGACATACCACCTGTGTAACATAAAAATCCTGATGGAAGGTGTAGTGTGTTCAATGATCTGTTTTCTTTCTGCTCTGTGGCTGACAGGGAAAGAACTTTCCTTAGAGAGGAGGACTGTAAGAAAATTGGTGAACCCTCTTTTTCATTTGAATATCCATAATCCAGAGTTCCCTGCAACCTCTGTAAATATGAATACGTGCCTGCAAACCCTGAAATATTGATTGCAGGCTTAGATGAGTCTGCAGGATTTTCTCAAGTCTGGCACTTGTTCAAGATTATCTTTGGGCTTGGCACCCACCCAGGTAGACGTGTTTAGTAGATATAGTTGCTTGCAAGGCTGCAGCACAAGCTGTTACATAAAGCCAATAAAACTAGCGTGCAAGGAAGTTGAGTGTGCCAGCTCCAATAAGGGTGTTGCAGTTAACATGCTGTCAGCATTGCCTTCTTCGCATGGGATCTTCCCAGCAGCTTCTCCACTGAGGCCCATGGATCTTTGCTGCTGTCAGGAGAAGTAAGAGCATGGATTAACTGTTTAAAACCCTTTCTCCAGGAACTCATCTGTGCCTAAAGCACAGGGAAGAAACTAGCTGAGAAGCTTCATTTTTAGCTGAGGTGTTGTATGGTGTTTCACAAGGCACAGTACAAGGCTGCTGCTTTGCCTATTTTCTCATTCCTGTATCCAGAGGAACTGTGCAGAATTCAAAACAATAGTGTAATTTCTGCTCTTATGTAAAATGTATACCACCTCCTTAAACACATGGCTGAAAGCCTGTATGGAAGGATTTGCCTCGCCACACCTTACTTCTTGGTCCTCCCTCATATTACACAAGTACACAATCTCCTTGCATCACTCCTTCCATCCTGATCTTACTGTGACATCTGCTTTTGCCATGTAAAATTTCTTTGATCCCATCGGAAACATGGTGGTTCTTTATCCCAGTAGACATCTGCTGAGATTTTAGTTAGCATATGACTCTTATGGCTTTTCCTTAACCACAGAACAAAATCAGATCTTGATCCTGAACAACATCCTGCCACTTGCATAATACAGATTTAAATCTATTTTTAAAAAATTGGGGAGAAAACAGATTTTTTTGGCAAAGTCTGATGCAATTTTATAATGTCGCATACTTGGCAAGTGTGATTGTGTTGCTATAGTTATCTTAGATTATGACCAGGATGAATTTTTTACTCAAAGCTAATTTAGAACTCATCTGGCTCAAAAGCACCTTATCTACTTGTCTAAGCCCTGGAAGAGTCACTTGCATCACCAAAAAGCTTGAGTTTATCAAAGGAGCCTTAGCACCAGTCACTAGCCAGTGCTTAGCAGAGACCTCAGTGATTGCAGTCTGCATTTGCTCTTGTCAGAGCATCCTTTGCAGCATCCCTGACATCAGGGAAACCACTGCGTGAAGGTGGGATTGGCCAGCAGAGATGCCCTCTCCTTTATTTCACCTAATACCTCCCCCTCTATCTCAGCAGAAGGGCCACCTCTGATGTCCAACTTTGTGAATGCTTTTCTCCTCTGTGAACCAAAGAAATGGACAGAAGGCAGGAGTGCAGCCTTTCATAGGCATGTGCATCAGAAGTTGACACCTGGTGATGGGGAGTCAGTATTTCCTATTTGCTTTGACAGGTTCTGAGCTAGGAAAAAAAAAAAAGAAAGAAAGAAAGAAAGAAAGAAAGAAAGAAAGAAAGAAAGAAAGAAAGAAAGAAAGAAAGAAAGAAAGAAAGAAAGAAAGAAAGAAAGAAAGAAAGAAAGAGAATTAAACTCCACAGATCTAACAGATCCTTAGTTATTTCCCAGAGCAAGCTGTGGAGCAAGAAGTGGGAAGTGCATGACTGAAAAACTTGCCTTAGGCTGGAAATTCAGACCAAAGCTAGGAACTAGATGGAGACTTCTTTGGAAGTGAGGTGCTGCAATCACTCAAAAGCCTTCTTTGGTAAAGAGTTGTATCTACAGAGGAAATTTTTACCTGAGGCCATCGTCTCTCAAGGCCGAGTCTGCAGCTTTAGACAATAGTGTACACTTGCTCAACTGCTGAGTACATTATTTATGTAATAAGGATGTGAATCAGCATATTTAAATATAGAAGATCTATTCCAGCCTCACCTTACTGAGGCTGTGCTTTCACTTAATTCTGTAGCAAAGTCTTTGTAGTTCATTGGTCGGCAGTTGACTAAGGCAGAGCAGCTCTGTTTTTTAGCAGCCTTTAGTGTTACATAACTCCTTTGCATTGTTATGGAATCACTGTAGTTATCAAGAGAATACATTTTAGGAGGCGTCAGCCTTTGAAGTCAGACTGACTGCAACGTTTGCCTGTTTGGAGGAGATGAGAGGATACTGGAGTGTTCTGTGAAGTGTGTGAGCCCAGACAGGGCACAAGCTGGAGTCTGTTCGGGTTAATGGACAGGCTTTCTGCTGAGTTTCCACAATATTTGCCACAGCACGTGAAGACTAGGAGAAAAGCTGAAAGATGACAGCACTGGAAAATCACCATTTGGCCTCCCAATCCTGTCCTTGTCAGAACAACAAAAGAGATTTTTCCTTCCTTCAGTTCCTCCCCAGCATCTTTATTGCAACTTTATTCCCCATAAGCTAGTTTGGGAATGCAATAGGCTAGAACCCAGCAGGCAGAGCCTTTCCATCTGTCCTTCTATGTGTCAGAACAGCAGGGGCCAACAGTCCAGAGAGGCTGGTGTGCCTCTGGAGACAAGTCTCATGAATATGACAGTATTCTCTCAACTGAATGCCACTGTGCTCCAGACTGATTACAGCAATATAAGAAATCCAGGCAATTTCAGTAACTGCAGATAACACTGTAGGGGATATACAGGATTAGGGAGAAAGAACTGCTTCAAAAGTGGCAGCAGCACTGAGACAATTGGCCTTTGTGGGCTCCAAGAAAAGAGGGAAGGTGCAGTGTACCAAACTGCCCCCCATACTTAATGAGCCATAACTAAAAGAGAGAGGGAGCTTTTGCAATGTGCATGGCATTAATCACTACTTACAAGATGATGCTGGGCTGACTGGATTTGTTATCTCATGGTCTCTATTTATATGTCTTTTGAATCAGAAATATTTTACTATGTTTTGATTGGAGCTGACAGGTTTTTCTGCCCTCATGACCAACAATAGCTGTTTTAGTGGTGGATTTTTTCTTATTATATTGTATTTCCCTGTTTTTCCTGTTTTTCCAATGTGAAAAATCTGTCATAAAAGTGTTTTAAAACCTCTTAACCCTCCCATCCCAGCAAAAGGGAATCGACTACCTAAAAAGACTGTGAGTTTCGGTGGCTAAATATGAAAATACCAGTACTCCTGTTCAGGGGTTAACCAGTTCTGGCAATGCCATATTCCATCCCTGAAGGTCCTCCAGTACCAAGTTCTTGACTTGGATTTGCTCTCAAAAGGTAAGACTTAAGCTCACTCAGGATCCTTCAACCAAGGCTTCACTTGAGAAGCTGGATCCTATGGATATTCATCCTGTGCCTTCAGCATGTAACCAGGGGAAACGGAGCTGCCTTACTCCAGTGGTCAGGGCTGAGCTGCTATGCAGGAGATAGATCCCAGTGTTTTCCAAACTGGAATGGACCTTTCTCTCCCACCTGATTGCCCTAACCCTTGGGCTGTGGCCTCAAACATACTTGATTCTTTAGACATGGTCTGGAAAGCCAGGTTGCTAGTAGGCTGTCTTACTGCTTGACTGTGGAAATGCAGTTGCTTCACCCATCTCTTATGGTTAAAGTATCCAAGTCCATTATACCACGTGAAAACCTGTGAGCAGGAACGTCCGTGTGTGGTCTGCCACGTGTCCCACAGCCTGTCACTCAGCATTGGCTTCCCAGTCAGATTCTGGTTTTGGGTGCTGCTTTAGCCCTGTTAGAGTTTGCTGGTGGAAAGGTCACTGATGGCTTTGTAAACTCTAAGGCAGACAGGAGACCCAAGCCCTCATTACTCATCCCCTGGGATAGCAGAAGTTGGAATAGAGAGTGCTGGTTTTGCAAGAAAGAGTTTTGTTTTTTATCTTGCTATGTGTAGGGACCATCTGCATCAATGAATTAGGGTCCCCTGTCATGTGGGATAAGGACAGGAGTGAGAATATTTCAGGTCTTCTCTTATTAATTGTAGGCAATTATTTTGTGTCTGGGTCCCCCTTATCCCACCGTGAGGCCCTTGTCTCCTTTCATGAGAGTGGTATCCAGATGGTACCATTGGCGTTGACTTCTTGGGAGCTGCATTATCAAAAAGTCCTGAGGGAAGTCTCAAATACAGGGGCTGGCAGATGTTGCTGTCTTGCCTGGTGTTGCCCATTTCAAGATTCCTGCTAGAGGATTCTGTGGCTTCCTTTTATCCCATGGAAATGAAGAAAGGCTGAGCAGGTTGGTGCACACCCACATCTTGGTATGGAGGAGGGAACGTGCACACCTTAACAGGATGTTGGACAGGTCTCTAGCTGTTCAGAGACTGCCTTTTGACATGGGAGTGCAGGCACTCAAAAAACAATTTTAAGCCACTGGGGTTGTGCTTCAGATGGGATCACACTTATATTTACAGTGCCATTAATGCTGCACACTGAGACCATCTTTTCCGACCCAAATACTTTCTTCTTACTCTTCTCTGGCTACATTCTCTCCCCCAGGCAAAACCTCCTGGCAACAGCTTTGTCCTGTTTAACTGTTTTGCAGGGTATGTCATGATGTTATTAATTCTGCTTAATTCTGTGCATGCCTGCATGCCGGTTATGGTGTTGGAAAGGTCATTTTGACAATCTGGGACTTTGCAATGGATAAAATGCAGATACTTCTAGAAAAAAGACATAAGTTTGTGGAGAAGCAGCATAGAAAATGATGTGAGTGTGAATCAGATGCCTAAACATCTGATTAAACATCATTAAACAAATGAAGAAATAAAAAAAAACCTACTGACTCACCCGGTCGTCTGGGTAGACCTGGAGATGATATGATAGGCTCATAAGAAAGAAGCCTGAGAATTCCCAGGTTTCACTGAGAGTTTCCTCCTCAGAAGAACCAGAGATGAACATGACCGCATTGTTGCAGCTTAGGCCCACCCATATGTCTAGTGCCTGTCTTTTTTTTTTTTTTAAACCTACCTGCTCCCTTGTTTGTCCCTTTCTCATTGCTTTTGGAAATCCATCTTGAAAGTCAGAAAGGATGTTGTGAACTGGAATACAACAATCAAAGGCTTTTTTTTTTTTTTTTTTTTTTTTTTTTTTTTTCTGCAAGTACAAGTCACATGTGAATATAAATAAAACCAGACCTGTTTCTCAAATTACAGCAATTTGATGCTTAAGCAGGACTTTTTTTTTTTTTTTTTTTTTTTTTTTTCTTTGTGAATTGAGAGAACAAAAAGTGGTGATATTTACTATATAGCTACTAGATGACAAAAGCTGTGTGATTTGGCTAATAAGACATAACCATTCTGTGTGGCTTGTGCAGCTCTACACATTTTTCCATCTCCAGTAATACTCAGTTGGCTTCCACACAGCGCAGATAAGCCTTAGAATCAATACATGTGTGGCATACTCTTGCACAGAGACAGATGACTTTTCTTTTTTTGTCTTGTGCAACAGCCAGAGCAGTTCAGTTCCCAGGTGACTATAAGGACAATAAGATGTTTAAGGTGCATAGTATATTCTTCTTCCTGTGTTCGTACTAGAGCCAATCTATTGGCCAGCCAGGTATATTTCTTGCAAACAAGACCATAGTATGAACTGAGCCTTCATCTTAGGGACTGTGGAAGACCTGATATCTCATGCCAGCTCCCACGAACCATTTACAACAATTCTACAAATAATGGCACATGGATACACTTGCCATTTTGTCTCCAGAATGGTCGCTGCTCTTTTTGTGAAGGCAAAATCTCGTGCTTTAACCTACAACCATTTACTATGAATCTTCTTCACTTGAAATCTCTTCTCAGCGTAACTCAGGCTCTAATCATAATTTATAATGTGAACAGCTTGTAAACCTGGAACTTGATCTGGCTGAATGTTCAGAGTTTATTATGCCTTCAAGATTCAGGCTGTTTCTGGTTTTGAGATTGTCAGGAAGGATGAATGCTCCCCATACAATAAAACAGTAGTGCCTACTGCAGTACCTAAACAAAAGACACCTGCTGAGAGCTTTGCTTTGTGATCTGTTCTACATATTTACAACCAAGTGTGGACCTCATTGCAATGTTTCAGAATTGTACATGGAATAGTTTTCTTATTTGTTGGCTTTTGGAATTTTGGACACTAACTCAGCATAAAAAGCTGCTTATGAAATATCATCTCTGAGTCTGCACCAAAGGGACAGAGAAGAATGACAAGCATCCCATCTTATGATTAACAAAATTAAGGCATTAATTGCAAATAAACACATTCTTTCTTCATGACCTAGTGTGGAAAATCTTGCAAGTTATCCCAAATGCATAAGCTTCCTTACAGAAACTACCAAGCTGATAATGCCATTGATTTCAATCTGGTTTTATCTCCATTAGTGTGTTCATTAGCATAGGAGTGTTTCATGTATAGTTATAGGTACATTTAACAGAATTCATACTCCAGAACTCACTGGAGGGGTAAAGAAATAATTAAGTCTTGTATAATGTATAAGGATACTGTTAGCTTTTTTAGTTCAACTAAAAAAGCAACTGTTACATTCTATATTTCCACAGTTAATATGCATATCCTAGAGCATACAGTTTTTAAAGGAGTAAGTTCAGCAGAAGCATGACTATTTTGTACTTGTACTGTTCCTTTACTTAATTTATAATGCTGAAATTGTTTGTCTATGAATAAAGCTTGGCTATTTATGGATATATTAGAAAATCAAGATAATAAATGTTGATGGCTTCATGAAGTAATCAATTTGAAGGTGTGGTAGGTTGACCTTGACTGTCTGCCAGATGCCCATCCAGGTGGTTTCTCACTCTTCCTCCTCAACAGGACAGGGAGAGAAATTATGATTAAATGCCTCCTGGGTCAAGATAAAGACAGAAATCACTGAATTGGTTAACCAGTGGATTATTTGTGCAGTGGATATTTTGAAAAGTAAACCTGTAGGATTTTCCTTCTCTTTTTGTTATTTATCTATTTATTTGTTTATTTTAATTAACATATTGATTAATTCAAGGACATATGGACAGAACTTATATTCTCTTGCATGCATATCTTAAGTAAATGGTGAAGTATTACAGTTTTTGCTGAAAACAGGAGCTGGGTTTTCCTGTGTTCAGCACACTGAATGTGCTTTCCAATTGCTTTTTTGGAATCCTACCAGTTTCACACAGACAAGGTGGCAGAACTCCAGTATGTAATGTTTAAATTGGAGGGACAAGCAGTCCAAATATATGTATGCCATGGAAGGAAGCAACGGTGCCTATGCTTTGGACAATCAGAAAATCAGGGCTCTAATATATGCTGTAGAGTGCATGCAATTTACATGTATCCTACAATTAGTGAGCTGTTGCATTAAAGCTCAGAGGTTTTGGCCACCTGAGATGTGAATTACATTGTTACTATCCCAGCAAAGAGCCTTAGAAAGGTGATAGCAAAAGCTTTACAATCCTAAAGTCAGGAAAACAATATTTGCACCATGAGGCATTCAGAGAATAAGTGGTTTTTCAAGGTCATCCTAAAAGTTTGAGTTAGATACAGAGATTGTAGCCAGTTCAACAGACTGAATTTCAGTGCCCCTGTCCAAGCTCTTGACCAGCTTACTAAGTTCAATCAAGCCAAAGTCACTGCTCCCATGCAGCCTCTTCAGCCATACTCCACTCATGAACTGTTGGTCTGTGGAGAAGACAAGTGGTAGAGCTCTACCAGCTCTCACCTGTGAGGCCGCTGGCCTGAGAGAGTTTTCCTGGTGTTCTTCCTGAACAGTAGAGCTACTGCTTTTGTTAACCTTCATTACTGCTCGTTGTTGTTAGCCAGTAGCCACACTTGCCAGCTGATCACCCCACTTACTTTTCTCTGCTAGGTCCCAATAACACTCTCTTCATAGAATGCAGCTCCCCAGCTGGACTGCAGTGATGCAGAGGACTCTCACATGCTTCTAACAGTAATAGACTTCTCCAGCAAAAGTCCAAAAGCTGCCAGAAACGTAGGACTGAGGTGGCTTCTCTCTGTGAAGACATCTGGGCAGGGCTGGGTGCCCAGATTTCTTTCAATGTAATAATGACTTTGATAGAGTTCCTCTGACTCTGTGTCATATAGAGTTCCTCTGACTCATATATATATTTATTATTATTATTATTATTATTAATCACACACAAAGATTGGAGATTAGACCTGCTTATGCTTGTCCTTTAGGTCCTGTCATTCAGTCACTCTCCAGAAGCTGGCAGAATGTTTGTTCATGCCTTTCAGCCTGTGATGCACTCAAGAAGAAGAGGGCCTCCACACTCAAGGCTCAGGCTGTCAGGCTGACATCAGGAGGACAAAATCAGCAGCTGCAATGAGCAGGTTTCCATAGTTTGCACACTGCAAGCTATGCAGGTGAGTTTAGGGTGCTTGCAAGATGAACATGAGCTCAGGATCTATCTGGCACATATCTATCTGGCAGGTATTCGTGTTCAGTGTGGGAGGATAGACCACGCATTGAGGACCTGAAAAACAAGTTCTTTGTCTCAGTTAATAGAAACACTGCACCTTGAAATTCAAAACAAACAAATCAAACAAAAACAAACAATCAAGGAAACAAAACACACACACACACACTGAACCTTCACCTTCTTGGTATCTGGGAGTAGCATTAGTTCAATCACATGACTGATAGTTATTCATTTTATAACAAGAAAAAATGCAGTTGCTTGTTTTACAGATAAGGCCAGTGAATAAAATAATTCAAGTAGGTGTTTAAGTTCTTCTCTAATAGTTAAGTCCTTATAACAGAAATGGTTGAGAACTGTATAAGCTGGACCTTTAATCCTATTTATAACGACTGCATGTCAGGACATTAAGCATCCACATTTAAAAACTGTTTTTATTTTCTACAAGAAGGACATCGAGGTGCTTGAGCGGGTGCAGAGAAGGGCGATGAAGCTGGTGAGGGGCCTGGAGAACAAGTCCTACGAGGAGCGGCTGAGGGAGCTGGGCTTGTTCAGCCTGGAGAAGAGGAGGCTCAGGGGCAACCTTATCGCTCTCTATAGGTACCTCAAGGGAGGCTGTAGCGAGGTGGGGGTTGGTTTGTTCTCCCACGTGCCTGGTGACAGGACGAGGGGGAATGGGCTTAAGTTGAGTCAGGGGAGTTTTAGGTTAGATGTTAGGAAGAACTTGTTCACTGAAAGGGTTGTGAGGCATTGGAACAGGCTGCCCAGGGAAGTGGTGGAGTCACCATCCCTGGAAGTCTTCAAAAGACGTTTAGATGTAGAGCTTAGGGATATGGTTTAGTGGGGACTGCTAGTGTTAGGTCAGAGGTTGGACTCGATGATCTTGAGGTCTCTTCCAACCTAGAAATTCTGTGATTCAATAATGAATGTTGTTTGTGCCTCTCAAGCACCTCAACAGCAACTCTCAAGGCACTTCCCAAACTGCAGCAGAATATCCCCCATTTTACTAGTTGGGAACTAATGTGGTAATTAGATGAATCACTGCCTTGTTAAGAGCAGTTCTGCCCACTGCACAGAGCTACATGGAAAACTGGGGTATTGGTGAAGTGTGAGAGCATGTGAACCCAGAATTGAAAATAAACTGTCTCCCAGGGAAAAAAAAAGAATTAATAATAAAAAAAAATCTGCAGCTTACGTCCAGATTTTTGGAAGCAGATAATATTTCTGGAAGTGAAGTCACTGCAAGAAAAAAAAATTGCCCAGAATGTAGTTATCTTAGATTGACTTTAGAAAATGAAACATATGAGCAATCAGGTTTAATGGTGTAGGAAGGAACTAATATTTAATAGTAATATCCTTCTATTGACTATGAATTTTCAGCCCTTGGGAATGTAGCTTATGTACCCCAATTGGAGTACAGTCTGATGTATGCTTCCAATATCATTTGTGCTACCTGCTTTAATAATAGGTTCTACATTATTTAAACTCACAAGAATTTTCTCTGCAGAATGAAGACAAACTATCTTCTCCTTTTGCAGGTAAGCCGAAGACACGAGATCTGTTTCCACAAGGCCCTGCACTTTATCTGCTAGTTGAGCTGGTATAGTACTGGTGTATTGTTGGCACACACAAATGGACATGTACAGGGAAGGGGAGAAGCAGCTTTGGATATGTCTCTTTTCCAGAGGAAGCTTGGAGGTACTTTGCTCTGTCTGTATAAAGAGCACAATGCATGAAACCAAGACCTACAGAGACAATGGAGGCCTCATGCTCATCTTGGAGAGGTAACACCTTTTCTAATCTTTCTGTGTTTGCCCAAGGGGTTTGGTTTTGCTCTTCTTTTACATCCATTCTGTCCATCAGCTGGTATTTTCCTATCTCATATCTCCTGCAAGCTGTTCATAGAATCACAGAATGTCTCTCATAGGATATCTCAGTGTTTGCTGAGGCAAGGTACAAAGTGTGTTCTGGGTTGCTTAGCTTAGAAAGTTGAAACAAAGTGCTCACCCTGAGTTGCCTATAACTGTTAAGTCCTACGGAGTATGGGTAATACCACCTGCCCACCAAGGCATGATGAGTCCCAGGAAGTATCTGTGTCCCACGAGGGAGAGTAGAGACATGGAGGACCTGAAAAAATAGTTATTTGTCTCAGATGATAGAAACACTGCACGGTGAAATTTAAAAACAAAACAAAACAAACAAACAAAGAACACACAAAAAAATGGAGAACTTGTCACCCTTCTCAAATGAGGTATGCCCAGGGGAGACCACTTCCTTCCACAAAGCAACTTCCACCCAGATTCTCAAGCTTGGTAGCACAAGCTGCCTTTTGCAAGGCAGGTTGAGCACTGTACAGTCTTTAAGAACATCCCACAGCTGTGACTGGTCTTTCTCACCATTTCAGAGTGGGGAAGGAATTTGACCACTGCTTGTTCTTGTGTCACTCTGAAGTGAAAGGGGGATATAGAGGATAACTAGAAACATCTCTACCCACAGAGATTTTTCCTGCTTAAAACTGCAAGCTGGATAGATTCTCAGAGGGTTTAGTTGCTTTCTTTCCGGAAAATGTCGTTCTGATTTTTCTTGAAAGTTCAGCTCTGGAATTCAGGGCCTATTATGAAGTAAGGGCAAGGCTCTTAAGCAAAATAAGGACAGGATTTTTTATGTCCTCTTTGGAGAAGGTGCTTTAAGTCAGCTAATTTCAAACCAATTGCTTTAAAGCTATTTCCTAAGACAACTAGGTTTCTGTATGCAGTCTGGTTGACAACATTTGGAAATGAAGTAAAGGACTCCATGTGGAAGTCCATGCCATTCTCACTGCAAGAGGTTTGGAAAAGGAGATAATGAAGAGCTGAGCAGGAATGGTCTGAAGTCTGGCAAGTCAAGGGCATCTGAAAAACATTTCTTCAGAAATAAATTAAGGCAGAATGTGAAAGAGCCCCTTCAGTGTTAATTGTAGTTAATGATAGCAGATAGTGGGGCCTTTTCCTAGTTCATATCCCACTGGAATATAACAAACATGG
Organism: Aythya marila; assembly: GCF_965140915.1. Classification (NCBI taxonomy): domain Eukaryota; kingdom Metazoa; phylum Chordata; class Aves; order Anseriformes; family Anatidae; genus Aythya; species Aythya marila. The sequence goes on along the minus strand of NC_139080.1, from coordinate 55,807,412 downwards.
TTGTCAGAGTGACTGAAGGAAATATGAGCAGGTTGGTAGTAAGTCAGTTCCATAGCTCTTTTGCCTCACATCCTAGCACACAGTGCACTGGCAATGAAGGCAAAGAGAAGGGTGTTGCTATCAGCAAGTGTCCTGCACAATGCACAACAGTGTTATTTATCAGCAAGCAGCAGCTTGACTTTGAAATGTGACAGCCTCTTAAGGTCTGCCCAGGGCTTTCAGGACAGATGAAGCAGGAACTCTAAATGCCCACTATAAAGGACCCATTGAGAAGAAAAACATAAAAACAGAAACAAAACCAAAACAAACAACAAACAAACTAACTAACAAAACAAAAAAACCCTCTTCTGAACTGAATGCTGTCTCGCCCTGACAGCAGTCTCACTTCAGATGTTGGAGAGCCTGGACATCACTCTGGCAGCATCCTATAATTTCCTTATATTTTTTCCTTATATTTTCCTTATATTTTCCTTATATTTTTTCCTTATATTTTATACTTGATCAAAATTAAGTAATAAAATGAAAGCAGGTAGAAACAAACTGGCCACTCTGCCAGCTCTACTTGAACAACAGGATGTGTTTTTATTCCTATTCCTGGGCTTTCTGCCTTGCCAAAATACTTATTGTCATTTGAATTCAGGTGTCTTTTATAAGTTTTGAGGTAGGAAAATGTAACAGCCAGATAAGCGATGCAACTTTGTTGGGAAAATACATCTTGCTCGTTGGTAATGTTCTTGTGATTCGAGTAATCAGGATCAGTATGTTTGTGACCTTTGGACTGTTGGTCAACAGAATGTGGTCTACAAGTAACTGCAAGACTTCAACTATCATAGAGTAGACTCATAGCATGGTTTGGGTTGGAAGGGAAATTTAAGATCATCCAGTATGAACTCCCATGCTATCTTCCATTAGACCAGGTTGCCCAAAGCCCCATCCAACCTGGCCTTAAACACCTCCAGGGATGGGGCATCCACAGCTTCTCTGGGCAACTTGTTCTAGTGCCTCACCACCCTCATAGTAAAGAAATTCTTCTTCAAGTCTAATCTAAATCTAACCTCTTTTATTTTAAAACTGTTATTTTTTATCCTATCACTACCCTCACTGATTAATTCCCTAAGGAAGACAGATTTTTAATTGCCCAGTCTGCTTTTTTCCTCTTGAAAACTTGGTCTGCCATTCAGTTTCTACTGAATTTAACATAGAGAGAAACAAGTATTTCTAGTCAACTTTTGCAAAAATTGACACCAGATTTGGAGAGAAAGTGCGAATTCAGCTTGCTGGTAAAACAGCAATGTATGTGATGGCCAATTGACACAGGGTTCACTTACAATATACACAACACTTGTTCTTTTTTACCTTCATGGTAAAATGGGAAAATTAGGAAAAACTGATGAAGACTTTTTTTCTTTTTATGGTTATCCTCTTAAAGAGTACTAGCTCTTGGGGAGACAGATGCAACCCTAGGGTAGAGGATCTCATTAGAAAGGGATATTAGGTATGTAATCATGAACCTGAGAGTCAGCACCATGTGTTTTGTGAGGGTCTACTGTCTTTTGCCCCTTTCAGCAGGAGGACGGATTAAAATCATCAGTACATGCAGCAGAGCAGCTGAGCATCTCCTGACAATCATTGACCTCTCTTGGTCCTGCTGTAGGCATTATCTACCCTCCTTTCCAGCCAAGCCTTCTTGCTACCCTCCGTCACCTCTAGCATTCCCTTATGAACACCCTTCATCATTTAAGAATTTACAGTCTCTGTCATTCACTTTCTCCAGACCAAGGCAGAGTATGATAGACAGTCTAACAAGCGTAACATAATAAAATCCATTCTTCTCAATGCAGGAGCATGAACCTTTTGGTTGTAATTCTCTCATGACCTTGGAGGTTTCCTCCTCAAAATCCAAATAAAAGGGAAAAAATGGGTGTTAGAAGAGGAGGGTGGTTAAGCATTAGAAATCAAGAAATGCCGCATGAATTTCAGTGCTGTAACAAATCATTTCACCTGCCATTGGCCATTTTGAATCCTTAGTAATGACTAGCAGCAGCAGAAATTGCCCTCAAACTGAAGTAGTAGCAGCAAATAGAATGCCCTGCACCCTTTCCTGTGTTTTGTGCTTCTTTCTGCATCAAACCGAACTCAGTGCACTTGGTGCAATCTCTTAGCAATGACAGGCAGCATGCATTCTAATTACAGAGAATCAGATTCTGGTTACAGAGACCAGGTAGGTAGCTTGGGTGAGATCCTCATATTAATGCACAAGAGAGGTGGGGCAAGTTGCTTGCTGGAGAAATCTGTGTTCTCTCAGTATTACTGTAGAGAGCTGTAACTGCTACCTATCTCTGATTGAGGTGATTAAAGTCAGTTAAGATACATCTTATATCAAACATCACCCTTGGGAACAGTTTCAGGGAGACCCACTAATATAGTGAAGCACTGCAGTGAATCATATCACATTGAATGAAAATCATAACCTAGACATACACAATTATTGTGCAGCAGTAGTTGCCAGAGAACATAAACTTCAATAGTTTTGGAAAAGCTATGGTTCCAGTAGCTTTGAAAAATACAGCTTGGGCATATATATTTCTCTGGGTAATGAGGACCCACTCAGCTGCCTGAGTGAAACTGACAATTATTTTTCTGTGAAAATATAAAAAAGTATTTTTGACAAAATTTGACCTTGGGAAAAAGGTTCAGGCTGAAAAAAAAATAAAAATCTCAAGAAGTATTCCACCTAATTATCTACTATAAAAAATTCACCAAAAGCTACTTACTAAACAAGGACAGAATAATGATTTTTTTTTTTTTTTTTCTGAGGGAGAGGCAAATTGTCCTTATGTGCCGGCCTGAAGAGGGGACAATTCTGTTTCTCTTCCAAACCACTGCCTTCTGTCAGAGACTGGACACTGAATCAAAGTACCATAGGCCTGTCCCGAGTTCCTCCCTGTGCATAGAAGGCAATGTATTGTCTATCATTGGAAATTTAGGTGTGAGCTAACCACAAAATCAAGTACACCATATCAATGACACAAACTTCAGATTTTAGTAAGTGGGATGTATAAAGTAGTTTGTTAACAATTTCTATTGTAAGCTTGCTGTTCTACCAAACACACATACAATTGTCTAGGCCCCTGGCCCTTTGTCCCCAGCTACACAGGTACAGCAGGCCCAGGGGAACTGGACAGTGGTGATGGTCCTCTGAAATGTTTGGATGCAGGGATTAGCTGTTGTACACAACAGCTGCACCTTGGGTACAGTGATCTGTGTGTACCTGTTGCCTGCTACTGTTTTCAGTACGTATTGCTTTCTAATTTAGATCACAGAATCACAGAAATATTTAGGTTGGAAAAGACCACCAAGTTCAATTCTTAACCTAGCACTGTCAAATCTACCACAAAATCATGTTCCTAGCCACCACATCTACACATCCTTTGAATACCTCCAAGGATGGTGATTCAAACACTTCCCTGGGCAGCCTTTCCCAATGCCTCACAACCCTATCAGAAAATACATTTTTCCTAATATC